>NW_003852526.1:683664-691468 GCF_000181295.1 Otolemur garnettii | reverse complement strand
CCACTTAAGAAACTATTGCAGCAATCCAGGGAAGAGATGATGTGGTTGGACTGAAGGTGAGAGGAGTGAGGTGCTGACGAGGGTCAGAATATGAATACATAGTAAGTGTAAAACCTACGGGATTGGACATGGAGTGTTAGGCAATGAGATGAATCCATGATGAGTATTTGTTTCTCTGTCCTGAGTATCTAGAAGTTGGAATCAGTTTTAAGTGAAATGTGAAAGACTACCTGTAAAACAGGTTTGGGTAGTAAGATTGGGCATTCTGCTGGAAAAAATTAAATTTGATGTAAAATTTGACATGGATTTTAAATATTCAGTTCCAACACTGCTTTGGAAGTTAAGTAAATAAGCCAGAATTTCAGAATAGGCAATTTTGAAAATTTCCTATTTTCCTATTTCTGTGGGCTAGGATGGAAAATTTCCTATTTCTGTGGGCTAGGATGGAAAAACAAATATGGGCATTATAAGCTTAAATGACACTAACAAAGAAGTGTGTGTCAGTAGAGAAGAGATAGGACAGGGCTACGGGGCGTGTTAATGTTAAGAGATTAGGGAGGAAAGCAAGAACCAGCCCCCACGTAAAAACTGAGTTTCCAAGAGTAGAGAGTGATCGGCTGTGCCAAAGAGTAGCAATAGAGTATGTAAGGAGAGAACTGAGAATTGATTGGTAGATTTAATTAATTGGTGGTTGCCGATGATCTCTGCAATGGCAGTTTCAATGAAGGTTAAAGCTGATTTTAGAGGGACTGCATTTTTAAAAATTAGGCCAGTCTCCTACTCTTACGGGAGTTAAATAAGTTCTTAATAATTAAGGGAAAGGCTAATGTGAGAAACACTTGTGTTTTCCTTTGAAAGCAGCGAGTTATAAAGGGGTGGTGTTTAGCCAGCATTGAGGATCCTTGCACACAACGTCAAATAGCTACCTATTACATGTGATATTTTAGAAAAAATAATTTATTATCATAAGGGCTTTGGTTTATAAGCTTTTTGCCCCATTCTCAATGGAATCTCTTAGTGATCCAGGGAGGATTCTTGGTGAAATAAGCAAACAAGCTGCCAATGTTGCATAAAAATTTATATAAATAGAAGTAAAGCAGCCTCTTCGGCTATTTTGTACTTTGAGTAATACACAGCAGTGCAGTCGGTAATACCGAGGAGAGCATAGAAAGGAAAATTGGTGAGAAAAATGAGTTTCTCCCTAAGACACAGAAATCCATTTAGGTTTCTTTATAGCAATCAGTCTCCTGATTACTAGCAATTATTATTAATTTTTTTATGGGAAGAAGTGTAGAGGAGGATGTTTATTTTAGAGAAATGGAGACCTAAGACTCCATCTAATTGTATCAATCTACCAAGGAGTTAGAACTTCTAGTCTAGAATTATAGAAACGCTAATCCCCAGGAAAATTATCAGAACACATCTCTATGAAGACATAACTGTCTTGTACTTAAGCTTCAATTTCTAGCAACGTAACTCAGCAAATATTCATTGTGAACATCCGTATCAATCTTACCACTTCCAAGGACCTGTAAGGGAGTTGACTAAGATGGGGACTGTAGAGATAATTTTAACTTTTTTCAGTGTTCATCAAGTGTAAACAAATGTAGAATAACTTATTAGTAGTTCAAAGGCAGCCTCATCCTTTATTTACCATTCCGTAACTCTCCATCATTCTAATGTTTCCCCCGCCTTGAGGTATTTTTTTTTTCCTTCCTTAGGGTCCACCCAGTCTCAAATTGCTTATTTCTCAGCACTCATCTTCCTCTTGAAATCCCAACAGACTCATAACCACTCCCTTCTGTTTTCCTACATTCCTAAATACTAAGCCCCCATGTAGCTTCTTTGTAATTCTGTATTTGTAGAAAGACACAAATATGCTGCAAATGCAGGCATCTGTTTCTCTGAGACCAACCAGGGAGTTGGTATCTTACGTTTTTTTGGTTTTTACTGTTTTTGTCCTCCTGTACTAGTAATAGGTTGACAGACTGAGTTAGCCAGTTAGCTGTAGGAGTAACTAAAGACAGAACAGGTGTTATGCTAAAGCTCTCTTACTAAAAACTGGGCAGACAACATTTTGATAAATTCAATAACATTTTCTATAAATAACACAGATTGTCAAGTTTTGGGCCTTATTTGAATGACTGTTATTTTGGTATAATTTGCTAATAAAATATTTAAAATGGGATTCAGTTCACTGAATGGCAGAAATTTAGTGTTTTCAGGAACTTTAGATGTCATCTAACTCAATGTCTTTCATTTCACCATTAAGAAAATGTAAGATCTATGGGTATAAATGATTTATGGAAAGTTACTTAACTAGACCTCATGTCTCTCAATAACTGGCTGAGTGTGTGTTCCAGCGGTTTGGTATTCTGGTTCTTGCCAAGGTATGTAGAAATAGATATACTTTACCTCTCTGGAGGAATAATTGACCTTTTAAAACACTTATAACTGTGAATCTTTTTTCTTCTAGACTATACATTTTTCATGGACATCATTTTAGGCATTGTTAGAGTAAGTGACAATCTTATTTTAGAGAGATATTGCTGGGTACTTACAAGACAATATGGATGCCCTGTTTCTTTCAGCCAGCGTGTAACAGGGAAGCTGAGTTGATTTAGCAAAACTTCTCTAGTTTCAGCAAATAAGTGGCTTCTTTTTCTCCTCTGTGCCTGCTTGAATTACAAACGACTCCTTGAAGCATCTGTTTTCACTAAATTTGACAGCCAGGAAGGAAGGTTCACAATTTCAGCAGCTGTTATTTGTTTTTTTCTTTTACTGAGCTGATCATCAGGACCACGGGGTCCAGTGATTTGTTTGATTACTCAGCAGGACAGTCGAAGCTAAAACAGAGAGATGGTAGAAAGCACTGGGATCCAGAGGAAGGCGGGCCACGAGCAAACATCAAAAAGACATGGTGCGATAAGCAGGAGCCAAAAATAAAGTTTACTCTAAGGACATGGTGACCAGAGGGAAGATTACTGACGCACGATAGCTGAAGACAGATGCTGATTCTGGGGCATATATATTAATGTGTATAGTATAAAAGCTGAGTCGCAGCCATCAGTATTTCCAAAGCAGATGCATGTATTATTGAACATGAGGTCGACAAACATTATTCTTCAACTCATAATGCCTTCTCTACCATGTCCTCTCTTCTAAACAAGTTGAAAAATACAAGAATGTTGTGTTTTTTTTGGTTTTTTGTTGTTTGTTTTTTTTTTGAGTGGCTTTGAGAGCGAATATTTGCTGACTGGCTGAAAAAGTGATTAAGGGGACAAACTTGAAACCAGGGTGTAAGGAACCAATCCAGCACTCATGAGAGAGAGTGCAAAGTAGAACTGAGCAGAAGGTTGAACAAAGAGATGAAGAAAGTCAGGATGGCAAGGTCAGCATTAGAAAAATTAAAGCAAATAAATATACTTGAGGAACTAGACTCCAAAGCTTTACTAGAGGAAAACATATGCATAACACTCAGTAAAGTGTTAAGAACTAATAGCCTATTCCTTAGGAGAAGAGACTCCAGGCTATGGCATCCCAAAATTTGGTTTTGTATGAGAATCTGCCTCCAGGGACAGTTCTAAGCATTACTGTATATTTGTAGACAGATTAGAAGAGAAATTCGAAAAGTGCAAGTCAGACAGGGAAAGGGAGTCCAACAAAGTGGAAAAGTTGTAAGAAAAATATTCTACCTTGAAAATGCAACCGGAAATGTAAAGACATGTTTTATGAACAATATTATTAAAAAATATAGTTAACATAAAGCAGCATATTTCCAAACAGCTTTAAACAAAGCAACGGATTGTTGTTTACCAATTACAGAGGCACGAAATGCTGAACCAATATATAAAAAGAATGGAAATGTGTATCTGTCTTACTTTGGCTGCTATAACATAATACCATACAGGGTAAGTGTATCATAGGAAGAGAAATGGATTTCTCACAGTTCTAGAGACTGGAAAGTCCAAGATTAAGACCCTGCAGATTCAGTGTCTAGTGAGGGCCTGCTTCCTGGTTTCTGGGTCGTTGCCTTTCTGCTCTGTCCTAACATGGTCCAGGGGCAAGAGACCTCATGGAAGGCCTCTTTATATGAGCACTAATCCCATTTAGCAGGACTCTACCCTCACTCTACCCTCTAATCACCTCCCAGAGGACCTACCTGCATATGTCACATTCAGGGTTAGATTTCAACATATGAATTTGAGGGAAACATAAACATTTATTCTACATCATTGTATCCTGGGCCTCAACCGTCTATCTTTCTCACATGAAAAATACATTAATTCTGTTCCAACAGCCTCAAAAGTCTTAACTTGTTCTGTCATCACCTCAAAAATCTGAAGTCCAACATCTCATGTAAATGTCATTTAAATTAAATATGGATGAGACCCAATGTAAAATTTATCCCCAGGCAAATTCCCCTCTGGCTGTGAAACTATGAAACCAAATTTGTTTGCTTTCAAAATATAATGGAGAGACAGGCATGGAAGATCCATTGCCATTCCAATCAGAATAAATAGGGAAGGAGAAAGGGAAGCACGTTCCTAATAAGGTCAATTCCAATACAGCTTAAGGTTTGAGAATAATACTTTGGCTCAATGCTCTGCCTTCCAGACCCATGGGGGGTGGCGATGTCAGCACTGTGCTAGGAGGGACAAGCCCACAGCAGCTCTCTGCCAGTGCCCCATTGCTATCCTGTGCTAAGTCTCATAGTTGGAGCTCTTCTGAGTTGGGTTCCCAGCTCTGCTGGGAATCCGTATCTTTTAAAATTTAGATGGGGGAAGCTATGATCCCCTAGTTCTTCCTGGGAGTCCCACCTTTGAAACATTGAACGGGAAGGTCCTGACCTACCTGAAGGTAGAGATCATACCCTTTGGGATCCTTCTATGCAGTCTGGGCCTATGTTGGGATTGGTACCCTTAATGGTGTCTGAATTGCCTTTGGAATTATTCCTTCATTATCTTGAATAATAGCCCATGGCTTCTGCCAAGTTGGCTAACTAGTCTACTTACTAAAGAATCTTGACCATATGCCTAGAAATCTTTACCAAAAGGTCTTTCTTGTTCTTTAGAAAGAGGTAGACTGAGATTTTTCCAAATGTTAAAGTGCTAGTTACTTTTTGCTTAACAATTCTATATTTAAGTTATTTCTCTTGACTTGAATTTTACTACATGCAGTCAAGAGGAGCCAAGTTGCTCCTTGAACAGTTTACTAGAAGATTTCCTCAGCCAAACATCCAGTTTCACCACTCACAAGCTATATCTTCTGCAAAACACTAGAGCAGGAAAACAGCCCACCCAAGATCTTTGCTACTTTTTAGTAAGAATAACTTTCCCTCCAGGGTCCAATAACACATTCTACATTTCCATGTGAGACCTCAACAGAATGGATTTTACCATCCACAATTCTACCAACACTCAGTTGAGGATTACTTGTATACTGTCCAAGAAGATTAAGGCTTTCTCTGCAGTTCTCTTCTTTCTGAGCCCTTCCCAGAATCACGCTTAACGATCTGTTAGTAACAAACTAGGTTTTTTCCATCATGCACTTTGAAATTCTTTCAGTTCCAAAGCTGCTTCCACATTTTTAGGTATTTGACATGGCAGCACTCTCACTCCTAGGTACCAATTTCAGTCTTAGTTTATTTGGATTGCTATGACAGAATGCCATAGACTGTGTGGCTTAAAAATAATAGAAATTCATTTCTCACAGTTCTGGAGCCTGTGAGATCAAGACGCCAGACAGCTCATTTCTTGGTGAGGGTCCACAGACGACTGTCTTTTTACTTTTTATCTTTCTGCACCTGTGTCATGTCTTCCTGCTGCTGAAGGGGCTGGAAGCACTTGATCACTCATTTATAGGGATACTAATCCCATTACTGTTAATTCCCAAGGGCTTCTCATAAAACACCACCTTGGGTATTAGTTTTCCACATATAAATTTTGTGGCACTAAATATTAAGCTTATAAAAGTATCTATCTCTGATTTATTGACACTGTGAAGGTACCAAGACAAAGCATAGTTTGCATGAATTTTGAAGAGGGGATTTAATTTTAGCCAACTGAATGTATTCCAACTATCTTTCTATTCAAACTTTAAAACAAAATGCTCTCTTTTAAAAAGAGATATTTTGATTTGATCTTCAGTGTGGGTCACAATGACTCTAAATTATTTGTACTTTGAAGAACAAAAGCATGCTTAATGTCATTTCTGGAAGTTTATAAAAGTTTGCTACTGCTTTATAATTAGGGCCTTTAATACAGCAGAACTCCTAAGACAATGGCGGCTTTAAACTGAGTTTTTGCTAACAAGAATAATGCTGTGTATTTTGGAGGGGAAGCGAGGCATGGCCTGTATTTTATCAGTCTTTTGACATTAACTTGACATAATTCAAATTCAATTTACTGGTAAATTAGACTGATAAACCAAGGGAAATGTTTTCCTTTTTCCTAAAATTTTGATTATTTTGACTAAATATAAATTATTATTCAAAGGCCATCTTGATTTTATAGGAAACCAAATAAAAATATCATTGACTTTTTTTATTAGTGAAAAAGTTTACAGAACTGTGGTTTTGGCAAATTAAATTGGTGGCTAGAAAGTATAATATCATGTTGTAGAGATGCATTTGTTTCAAGATAGAATAATAGGTGGTGATTTAGTAATAATAACATCTCAAAATCTTTGTAGGAATAATGGTATGTACAAGAAACTTAAAGTTCCAGAAGAGATACATTTCACACAGTTGCAGATACAAAATAATATTTTTTTATGAACTGTGCAAGATATTCAAATGCTGGAGCATCTGGCAGGAAAGAGAAACTCAGTGAGTTCAGAATTCTTTCAAAAGAGCTATAGGAAACATTATTTACCAATTATATTTTGGTTGTAGAAAAACTAATGAGACCATATTGCCATTACATTTTTAAAAATTGTCATCTTGCATTTTAGAAAAATAAATATAAATTTTTGGTTTGGGGGCATAAAATATTAATATTAGGAGATAGAATGAAAAAGTACTGAAGTGATTTTAAGGGTTCTACTTATAATAATAATAATGATTTTCAAAAGCAATGTTTCTGGGCTATTGACATTGACCTCTCTGGCAAGTTTCTTTTTTATTATTTATCTCAGTTGGAGGCATGATCCTTCTATGAGTTCATATCACACTTGTAGTCGTTTGTAGCTGTTATTTCTCAATCATAACATCTGAGCTTTTTGATTTTACTTTATAAATTTCTTTTAATTGTTTTGATCTCTAATCTCACTATCCTAATTCAATTCTTAACATTTGTCCTAGTTCTTTTGAACACCTTTTATTACTAAAATATCTTATTAGCTAAATGTGTGTATACATCTGTATATGTGTGTGTGTGTATATATATATATATATATACACCATATTTGTATATGTGAAAAGAATGTACAAGCACAATTTAATTACTTCTGACAATGAGATTATATGTGCTTTCATTCCTCTTGTGTTACTCTGTATTTCTAATTGTTTTCTACACCGACTTTCAATTTTTCTTAGTTTTAATGTGTAAATTACACTTTTTCTAACCTGACCACCTATGCGATCTGTTTAGATCTTAAAAATGGAAATCACAGCTCGGTGCCTGTGGCTCAAGTGACTAAGGCACCAGCCACATACGCCTAAGGTGGCGGGTTCAACTCCAGCCTGGCCTGCCAAAACAACAATGATGGCTGCAACGAAAAAATAGCCAGGCGTTGTGGCGGGCGCCTGTGGTCCCAGCTACCTGGGAGGCTGAGGCAGGAGACTCACTTGAGCCCAGGAGTT
>NW_003852526.1:676173-683644 GCF_000181295.1 Otolemur garnettii | reverse complement strand
TCACTTGAGCCCAGGAGTTGGAGGTTGCTGTGAGCTGTGATGCCACAGCACTCTACCCAGGGGGATAGCTTGAAGTTCTTAAAAAAAAAAATGGAAATCACTATTAAGTCACATTAACTAAAAATGCACTAGTTAAACATTTAATATTGTATTAGTCAAATTAGGTTAGTTGATGCTTAAATAACAATATTAAGAGATTAGTGGATCCATATAGATAATGTTTATTTCTTGTTTATCAAAAGACCATTGTCCCATGGTGTGACCTTATTCACTCTGGTGCCACTTAATGCCACAGCACATGGTAGAGTTTTAACTAATCTTCACTGGATCCAGAAAATAGGCACAAGAAGGCACCCCTCCCGTATTACTCTCCTCTCTATTCCAGTTGTCTTTCATTGAGTGGCTTAGCATTCTAGGATGCTTTGATTTCATAGCTGTATAAAAATACAGTTCTGCTTCCTGTAAACTCAAAGGAACCGTGGAGAATTGCATGCTAGCTCTGTAAACCTTACCTCTAGAAAGAGTGAATATGACTTCTGCATATTTATACAAAGTTAGTTGCAAGGTGTCCTAGCTTGGGCTGCTATAACAAAATACCATAAATGGGGAAACTTTCACAATAAACATTTAATCCTTAACACAGAGCTTAACTCAAAAAATATGTTCCTGGTTGAAGAAGAGAAACAGAAATCTAGTGAGACATTAGTAATTATTAAAATAATCAGCATTGTAACTTAAGAAGAAGGCCACCTAACAAGCATCAACAATGAAGTTTAGTGGCTCAATGAGAAATGACATTTAAAAATATAGCTAATGATATCGTCTTACACCTGGTAAATCCTAAGGAATCCTCCAAAAATTCCTAGATTTGACTAATGAATGCAGTAAAATTTCAGAATACAAAATCACGACTCAAAAACCTATAAGATTTCTTAATCTCAGCACTTGGGAGGCTGAGGTGGGTGAATTGCCTGAGCTCACCAGTTCAAGACCAGGCTGAGCCAAGGCAAGACCCCCATCTCTAAAAAATAGCTGGCCGTTGTGGCAGGCAGCTAGTTGGCAGGCTGAGGCAAAGGATCCCTTGAGCCCAAGAGTTTGAGGTTGACGTGAGCTGTGACATCATAGCACTCTGCTAAGGACAACAAAGTAAGACTCTGTCACAAAAAAAAAAAACAAAAAAACTATATGATTTCTGTACACCAATAATGACCAAACTAAGAACCAATCTAGAACTCATTCTCATTTATAATGATTTCAAAAAAAACAAAAATAAAGACAAGAGGAGCTGAAGGGAGTGGATGGGGGGAGGGAGGGAGATTGGTGGGGTCACCTCTATGGTTTATCTTACAAGGGTACAAGTGAATCTTTCTAAAAGCAGAGTATGAATGTCTTAACCAATAACTAAGAAAATGACATGAAGGTTATGTTAACCAGTTTGATGAGAGTATTTCAAAATGTATATGAAAACAGCACACTGTACCCCATGATTGCACTAATGTGCATAGTTTACTATAAAAAATAGATAAATAAATAAATAAAGACAAGAAAACCCCAAACCATAGGAATATATTTAACCAAAAAGGTAAAAGATTTCTACAAGGAAAACTATAAAACACCGTTGACAAAAATTGCATATGACGCAAATAGGTGGAAAAACATCCCACGGTCTGAATTGGAAGAATCAATATCATTAAAATTACCATATAGCCCAACACAATCTATATTTTCAGTGCATTTCCTATCAAAATACCAAGATCATTTTTTACAGAATTACAAAGAGCAATCCTGAAATTTATATGGAATAAAAAAAGCCCAAATAGCTACTATAATCCTTAGCAAAAAGAATAAATCTGGGGGTATCACATTACCTGACTTCGAATTATAAGACTAAAATCATGATAACATGTTACTGGTAAAAAACATATGCACAGATTAATGAAGCAGAATAGAGAACCCAGAAATAAAGCCACAGACCCACAGCCAACTTAACTTCAATGATGTAAACAAAAATGTACCCTGGGGAAAGGACATCCTATTTAATAAATGTAAAATGTGAAATTATAAGAATTCTAGAAGAAAATATAGGAAAAATATTCTGGGTATTGGCATAGGCAAAGAATTTATGACTAAGACCTCAAAACCAAATTAAAACTAAAAAGACAAACTGGGGTAAATTAAATAAAAACTTCTCCAAAGTAAGAGAAATAGTTAACATGGTGAATAGACAAGGTGCAGAATGGGAGGAAATATTTGCAAACTCTGCATTCAACAAAAGAAATATCCAGAATCTGCAAGGAACTCAAATAACTCAGTAAGAAAATAAAAAACTTAAACAGCGGACAAAAGATACAAACAGATAGTTTTCAAAAGAAGATATACAATTTACCAATGAACATATGAAAAAATGCTCAACAATACGAAAAATAAAAGAAATTTAAACCACAATGAGATATCGCCTTGTGCCACTCAGTATGACCATTATTTAAAAAGTCAAAAACAATACATATTGGTAAGGATGTGAAGAAAAGAGAATGCCTGTACCTTGTTGCTGGTATTGTAAATTCATACAACTTTTATTCAAAACAGTATGGATAGTCTTCAGAGAACTAAAAATAGAACTATCATTTAATACAACAATCCCACTACTACCCAAAAGAGAAGAAATCATTATTTCAAAAAGATACCTGAACATCTATACTTGTGGCAGCACAATTCATACATCAAAAATATGGAATGAACCTAAGTGTGCATCAGTGGAGGACAGGATAAAGACAAGGTGAGAAATACACACACCATGGAATGCCACTCAGCTATAAAAATAATGCAGTCATGTATTTTGAAACATGTTGAACTGGAGGCCATTATATGAAGCGAAATAATTTAGATACAGAAAGTGACATACCACTTGTTCTCTCTTAGGAGAGCTAAGTAATGTCCACACATGGACCAAAAGACATTGAAGACACAGTAAAGTGAGAGGATGGAAGAGGGTTGAGAAAGGACGGAATGGGTAAAATGTATGGTATTTGAGTGATGGTGACACAAAAAGTCTAGACTCTACCATTATACACTATATGCAGGTAACAAAGCTACACTTGTACTCCCCAAATCTATAGGAAAAAAACTGGGAGAGCTGTGAGATCGTACAACATATGACCAATCAATAATTGCATGAACAGTAGAGATGATTTTATTCATCACAGTGAGATAAATGTTATATTGCAGAATTATATTAATAAATAAAAAAATTATCATGGCAATCCTTTACAAAGAACCGGGGTTAGAAGAGGAATGGTTCCCCAGAAACCTTCTGAGATTATGTCAAATTCACTATGTGAACAATGGTGTTTCTATTTTCCTCTCACATTTATAAACATGCATTCTTTCAAAACAGGTAAATCATCAGTAGGCTTGAAGAGATTGTACGTAGAGGTTCTAAAAGAGGGCACGATACTACACTTGATGTTCTTTTGGTTTATAATAGAAATTCCCGATGGTAGAAGGGAATTTCACTATACCATCTCACTAACATTTTGCCTGTGGGGAAAATTTTTATAAGTTTACGTAATCTTTGGTTTACCAGTGAATATATGAACCACTTCTTTCCAAAATCATGGTGAAAGTTTGAAATCTGTAGAATATTGCTAATTGATTAAGAATTTAAAGATGTGGTAAATTTTCCCTGTATTTCAACTTGACTAAATGAGATTCTTCCATGGCCTGTTAATATCATGTTGTTGAGTATGCTTATATATGTTGGATGATTACATATTAATTATGTTTTATACACATGTAAGTGGATAATAAAGTAGGAGGATATTTCATAATGGAAACAAGAATAAATGCTGGTAAAGAACAGCAGATACTCTTATAATCCCTCTCTATCTGAAAGTGTTTTTTAGCCCCCATCACACAGACACATATATAAGCACCCCCACACAACCTCTTCCCTGTACAAATCATGAAATTTCATAAATCTTTACCAGAAACCTCTCTAGGTACCACATATGCCAGATAATTAATGAAAATTAAAATATTATTTATATTATTCAGGTAGAATTCTTTTATATAAAACTTTTCATAAAGGTATGAATGATAAAGTTTGTTTCTGACTTCATATTCCATTTTTTGGTGGTCATTGTACTGATCATAAATTTTAAAACCATATAATAGGAGTGCTAGAGAATTTCTTTATTTACATGTTGAAAAAAAAGCTGATTTAAAGAAAATGCTAGTACCATTAAAGAGATGTCTTTTAAAGAAAGACAAGCTATGTCTAAATCGTTACTTAAAATAGGTATTTATTCTATCTGGTAAGTACAATGGCCTTTATCATGTATTTGTATTTTTAATATAATAATTATTATTAATTAATGATTTATGATTGAAATACGTGAAGAGACGGGTTTTTTCCTCTACTCAAATGTTGGAATTTTTTAAATGCCCAAGTAGGAGTGAGGAAATTTTATATTTTTGTTTGCAAGATTAATCTAAAGTTAGTAATTAAGTATTAAGAAGAACAACTGTATACAGCTTAGAACATGTAAATAAACACTTTTTTTCTTTATTGTTAAGTCTTTTGTTGTACTTTAAAATAGCTACACAGGCGTATTACTGTTTGTCTTGTAAACATCTTTCTTTTTACTTGTCTCTGTCACTATATTTGAAGTATATTTTTTGCATACAACATATATTTGTGTTTTATTTTTTATCAGTCTGTCTTTTAAGTATTGGTTTAATGTCACTATTGGTATAGTAGGTTGTTTTACATTTATCAAATTCATTCTTTATTCCTTTGTTCATCCTTTTCTGATCTTTTTGAAGTTTTATTTAGGAACTTATTTTATCTGGTTTTTTTTTTTTTTTATATTTTTAGACAGACTCTCATTATATCACCCTCTGTAGCACCCTCTGATGCTCTGGCATCACAGCTCACAGCAACCTCAAACTCTTGGGCTCAAGTGATCCTCTTGCCTCAGCCTCCCAAGTAGTGGGGACTACAGGTGCCTGTCACAACGCCCAGCAAGAACTTATTTTGTAGCTTCTATCATCTTTTTATTAATTTATCTTTATGATAGTTTCTCTAGGGATTATTAAATTCATATGAAATTCATTTTAACTCATAACAATCTAGCTTAAAAATTGTCAACTACCTTAAAAACAAAGAAAGATTGTTAAAAAAATGTTAAAAAACCAGCTACTTACCCTTGCTGGTTTTCATATGTCATGATTCTACATATTCAATAAACCCATGATATGTTGATATGTTGGTGTTACTTTTATTTTAAACAGGCAATAATCTCTAAAGCAATAAAATAAAATAATGCATAAGAAATATCTTATATTTTGAAAGTATAATATATATAAAGTTTCATTCTGTGGTATGCAAAATAATAGCATAAAGAGATATCTATGTGCAAATCTCCAGAACATGTGAATATATTAGATTGCCTACGAAAAGGTAATCGAGTTAGTAGTTAAGTTCTATGGTTTAAATGTGATCACTGCAAAATTCTTGTTAAAATTTAACTCCTAATGCAATAGTATCACAGGTAAGACTTTTAGGAGGTGATTAAATTATGAAAGGCTGTGCTCCAATGATGCAGAAATAAGGTAAAATCTTGGAAGCAGAGAGCCACCCTCACCAGATGCCAAACCTGCTACTGCTTTAATCATGGCCTTCTCAGCTTCTAGATCTGTGAGAAATAAATTTCAGTTCTTCATAAATTAACTTGTTGCAATCAACCTTGGCTACTTGCTGCTGTAAAAGCCAATACAATGGATGAGTTGTAGTGAAAGGAAAGAAGGAAAGTGATCTTATCCCAGAGCTCGCAGTGGGAAAATGGCTAAGGCTCATGGCTCGAAACAAAACCATTTTGAAGTCTTGGGATGAGGATAGAGGTTTAAAAAGGATCTATTTTTGTGGTGAGTTACATTTATGGATTTATGAATGTTGAACCAAGCTTACATCCCTGAGATAAAGCCTATCTGATTATTATGTATAATTTTTTTTTAATGTGTAGCTGTATTTTGTTTGCTAGAATCTTATTTTGCATTGATATTCCATAATGATATTGGGATAGTTTTCCTTTTTGGGGGGTCCTTTCCTGGTTTTGGTATCAAGGTGATATTTGCTTTGTAGAATGTGTTGTGGGAGGATTCCTTCCTTCTCTATGTTTTGGAATAGGGTTTCTTTTTTAGTAATTGTCGATGATCTTTTGTATCTCTATCTTATCTGTTGTTATTTCTCCTTTTTTTCATTTCTGATTGAGGTTATTAGAGATCTTACTTTTCTATTTCTAGCTAGTCTGGCCGAAGTTTATCAATTTAGTTAATCTTTTCAAAGAATCAACTTTTATTTTCACTGACCTTCTGTATCATCCTTGCAAACAGACAATCTTCAGAATGGGAGAAGATATTTGCAGACTCTGAGTCTAACAAAGGACTGACAACTAGAATCTACAAACCCAAATTAGTCACCAAGAAAGGAGCAAACAACCCCAAATATAACTGGGCAAGAGGCTTGAACAGAAACTTCTATGAATAAGACAGAGGAATAGCCAAAAACTACATATTGTCCCTAATCAGCAGAGAAATGCAAATCAAAACCACTCTGAGATATCATCCAACCCCAGAAAGAACAGCCAACATCACAAAATCTCAAAGCTGGAAATACTGATGTGTATGTGGAGAGCAGGAAACACTTTAACACTGCTGGTGGGATTGTAAACTAATACAGCCTCTATGGAAAGAAGTATGGAGAATCTTCAATGAACTAAAAGTAAATAAACATTCCATTTGATTTTGCAATCCCATTACTAGGTATCTACCCAGAAGGAAAAAAAAATCATTTTATCACAAGGACATTTTAAGTAGAATGTTTATTGCCTCTCAATTAACAATTGCCAAGACATGGAAACAACTGAGTGCTTATCAACCCTTTACTGGATTGACAAACTGTGGTATATGTCTACCATGGAATACTATTCAGACATAAAAAGATGGAAACTTTACATCTTTTATATTTATCTAATGGAGTTGAAGCACATTCTTCTTAGTAAAGTATCACAAGAATGGAAAAGCAAGTATCCAATGTACTCAATACTAATCCAAAACAAACAGAAAAATAACTACACACCTACATGAAAGAAACAAACAAGTATATTCAAGTGGGAGGAGGGGAGAAGAAGGAAAAGGGAGAGGGGAGGAGGAATGGGGATTGGTAAATTCTCATCTAAGGGGCACAATGTAGGGGTATACAGCATACCCTGGATGAAGGGCTCAACTTCAACTTGAACTTTGCTTTAGAAATGAAAACAATGGCTTGGCGCCTGTGGCTCAAATGGCTAAGGCGCCAGCCACATACACCTTAGGTGGCGGGTTCAAATCCAGCCTGGGCCTGCCAAACAACAATAATGGCTGCAACCAAAAAATAGCCAGGCACTGTGGCGGGTGCCTGTGGTCCCAGCTA
>NW_003852526.1:664290-676042 GCF_000181295.1 Otolemur garnettii | reverse complement strand
AAAAGAAATGAAAACAATGTAACCTAAACATTTATATCCTCATATTAATCTGAAAATTTCAGAAAAGGGGGTATTTGGGATGAAGGGCATGCAGGAGCCACAAGGAGGTGCAGATCAGTGTGACTGGTCCTGATGACTATCTTGGGTTACTGCTCCACCAGCTGAATGGGCTGTGACATTATATTTCTTCCTTTTTCATCTTACAGGCTGTTTATCTATAGATTAACTGCAAACTTGATGAAATAATCTCCTAGTGGGGGTCTGGTTTGTTTCAGTCTCTGGAACTTCTAAACAAGCAAAAAATTAGATAAGATAAACCTAACAAGAGAACATTTGGTGGAAAGGAGGATAAAGGTCAACATCTCATTCTTAAGAGCATAGCAAGTAATTGGCAGGAAAAGTTCAAAATTTTTAATAATGGGGCACTGGTTGCATAGTTTGTGGTATTTTGTGAGCAGCACCAATGGACCAAGACAGTAATTGGTATTGAGAACTTGAGTGTTTCTATAACAAATTCCAAAAACTGTGCAAGCAGCTTTGGAACAGGTAAAGGCTGGACAATAAAGTGCTATTCTAGTGAGAGCTGAGGAGGAAATTCCTGAAGACATATCCTCAGCCTTCTGAGGGATTATCTAAGTGATCAAAATTTAGCCAGAATTGTGGACATTAATAGTCATCCTGATGCGGTCTTAGAAGGAAATGAGAAATACGTTATTGGAAACTAGAAGAAAGGTAATCCTTGTTATCAAGTTGTAAAGCACCTCACTGAACTGTTTGTATGCCCTGGTACTTTGTGAAAGGCCAAATTTAAAAGTGATGAACTCTGATATTTAGCAGAAGAAATCTCCAAGCAAAGGGGTTCTGCATGGATTCTCTTACCCTGGTGTAGTAAACTTCAGTAAGAGGCAAATAGGGAAGTAGAACTTAAGATTTAGAAAATCTTTAGCCTGTGTAGGTCAGATTTAAAGAATAAAAAGGTATATTTGAGAAAAAAGCACTAAGTGTACAGCCAAGTGAAACTTTGCTAAGATTATTATGAATAGAAGAAAAACAGATGCTATTCACCAGAATAAAAAAAAAAAAATTATCCCAGAAGCCTTTGGAGATCATCCAGGTAGCCACCCATTATAGACTCAGAGTGTCTGGGCTTAGAGGGCAGAACGGTTTTATGGAAGGGGCTCATGTTTCTAATGGAACCTCACAGTTTGCTGCCCAAAGCTACCTCAAATTCCCGCTCCCCACCATTCCATTGTGGTGCTCTTTGGCTCCCTCAGCTGTCTTTAGCTTGGTGGAGCTTGGGCCACCACTCCAGAGATCACATGGTAAACCATGGCAATATGCATATGGTGCTAACTCCACAGAGAAACGTTACAGTGGTGGGACCAGAATAGGTAGCCTCCCCTTGGGCAATGCTTGGTGAAACTGTGGGGGTAGAGCTGCCCTTAATACCCCAGATCTGTAGAGGTGCCAGCCTACAGATTTATCCTGGTAGAGCCTTAAATATATGAATCTAATTTGTTATTTTCCTTACTCATAAGTTTAAGGCATTATGAATCTAATTCGTAAGACTTGTGATGTATGCTGGACTGGCAATTTATTTATTTATTATTTATTTATTTAGTTTTTATTTCAAATTAATGTGAGGGAACAAGTTTTTAGGTTACACTGTTCTCACTTCCCAGGTAGAGTTCAAGTTGTAGGAGAGCCCGGCACCCTGGGGGAGGGTGCAGGCTAAATACCCTCATTGTGCATATTAGGTGAGATCCCACCAAATGCCTTCCCTCCTCCCACCAATTGCTCTCCCCCTCTCCTCCTCTCCCTCTCCTCGCCTCTCCACCTTGCTAGACTGCATTTGTGTTTTATCATTTGTATGAGTGTGCAAGTGTTTATATATTGGTTTCATATAAAGGGGGTGGAACTTCCCAGGGCTGTGGTGGCCCCATCCTGCTCTAGTGTGTCCAGAAGGCAGGATGTGCAGTCAAGGAAGATTATTCTCAAACTTCAAGGTAATGTTGTTTGCTAGTGGGCGTTTAGAGACATTTGGGATCTGTTAGTTTTTCCTGATTTCTTGTTCCCTTTTGTTAAGGAAAGGTCTATACTATACCTGTCCTACCATTTTATTTTGTAAGCTTATAACTTGACTGCTTTTATAGGCTCATGCCTCTATATGAAATACACCTTTGAGTTTCATTCATGTCTGATTTACATGATATTTAGAAGAACTTCAGACTTTTGAGTTGATGCCTGAATGAGTTAAGAGTTTGGGAGCTATTGTGATAAAGCTATTATTCTTTCATGTGTAAGAAAGAAAGTGATTTTTGAAGGCCAGGGGTGGAGCGTTATAACTTGAAGATGGGACCACGTGTTTCCTCTAAAATTTATGTGGAAACTTAATCTCCCATGTGACAGTGTTAAGAGATGGGACCTTTAGAAGGTAATTAAGTAATGAGGATAGAGTCCTTAGATATGAAAATAGAGGTTTTATAAAAGGCAATAGAAACAGTGTTCACTCCTTTACCCTTCCAACCCTTCTACCACGTGAAAACAAAGCATTCATCCCCTCCAGGAAATGCCATAAACTGCCATCTTGGAGGCAGACAGCAGCATTCACCACCAGACAATGAACTTGCAGCACCTTGATTTTGGACTTTCCAGTCACTAAACAGAAATAAATTTCTATCTTTATAAATTATCCAGTGTGCGGTATTTTCCTAATGCAGCATAAAGGAACTAAGACCCTAACCCATTGACCTAAATAATGAGAATATCTTGGATTATTTGTGTGGGCCCCATGTAATCACTAAAATCTTTCAAAGTAGACTAAGGAGGAAAAAGAAGAGACAGGAGAAAGAGATGTGATCTAAGGAAGACCTTACCCACTGTTGCTGGATCTGAAGATGGAGAATGACAATTAAGGGCCAAAGAATGAAGGCAAATGGCCTCTGGAAGCTGGAAAAGACAAGACAATGAATTCTTCTCTGTAGCCTTCAGAAATGAACACAGCTTGGCCACATCTTGATTTTTAACCCAGAAAGACCAGGGTTGGATTTATGTCTACAGAAATGTAAGATAATGAACTTCTGTTGTTTTAATCTGATAAATTTGTGGCAATTTGTTGTAGCAGCAACAGACAACTAATACACAATATGACAAGGAAACAAATTTTTTCAAGTAGATTTATTAAACTACTTACCCTTCCTTACTTTATCATTTTTTCATCCAGATCTTCATTTGTATCTAGAATCATTTTTCTCAGTACAAAGAACTTCTTTAAGTATTACTTTTAGAGAAATTATACGAGGAATAAAATCTTGATACATTGTCTACCTATAAATGTATTTAATCCTTTTTGCTATGTTGAAGGATATTTTGGTAGCATGGATTTGCCAGTATGTTTTATTTTTTTCCTTATTAATTAGTACTTAAAAGATGTTCCATAATTTTTTCTAATATGCATTGTTTATAAAGCAAGTTCACCATTATTCTTGGTGTTGTATACCCACATGTAATGAATTCATTCCCTTCCCCTTATGATTTCAAGTGGATTCTTTATGCACGACTTTTAGTAGCTTTTTAATGCTATGCATTGAAAAAAATATTTTGATTTGCTTTATATTTGTTCTGCTTTGGCTTTACTAAATTTAGCTAGTGGGTTGATGTCTTTCATCAATTTTTAAAAGTTGCCTACTATTATATCTTTAAAAATTTCTTCTGTTTCTTCTGTTTCATTTAGATGAAACTTCCAAACTTCCAAACTTCCTCTTCTAGGTATATATCCAAAGGACCAAAAATCATTTGGCAATAAAGATATTTGCACCAGATTGTTTACTGCAGCTCAATTCATAATTGCCAATTCATGAAAGAAGCCCAAGTGCCCATTGACCCATAAATGGATTAATAAATTGTGGTATATGTATATGTATACCATGGAATACTATGCAGCATTAAAAAATGAACACTTTACCTCTTTTATGTTTACATGGATGGAGCTGGAAAACATTCTTCTTACTAAAGTATCTCAGGAATGGAAAAAAAATATTCAATGTACTCAACACTTGCCTATGAAAAATGAAACACAACTATAGCCTAGGCTGAAGGAGTGAAGGGGAGGGAAAGGGGAAGGGAAGGGAGTGGGTTGATAGAAGAAGGGTTGGTAGGGGGACCACACCTATGGAGCAAATTGCAAGTACAAGTTGGATCTATCAGGTGTAGAACAAAAACGTCTTAATCCTGGAATAGGGTAAATGAGGTGAAGACTATGTTGCTTAGTAGGATGTAAGCACTCCAATTTGTGCAAATAATCAACACATTTAATCCCATAATGGCATAAAAGTATTTATGATCTATGTGCAAATGACATGCCAATAAAAAAAATTTTTTTCTGTTTCATTCCCTTTCTTCATTCCTTTTGTGACAAACATTACATTCACATTTGATTATTTTTATTGTCCTGTAGATCTTAGATGCTTCATTTTATTTTTCTACTTTTGTTTCCTTTTTATATTTCAGTTTGAAAAGTTTCTATTGGAATATCCTCCATTAACTGATAATTTCCTTCTTTATGTTCAGTGTTCTAATCCATCAAATAAATTCTGAATTTCTCATGTTATATTTTTCTTTCATAGTATTTTTATTTGTATTTTATTTTTCAGAGGTTTCTTCTTGCTACTGAACATTTCCATTTATTGCCAGATATCATGCTTCCCCCCTCTACCCCTAACATCACCATAGTTATTTTCTACATCCATTTATGGCTATTTGTACATCTAGTTCATCTCTCAGTTTGTTCTTTTGACAATTTTTCTCTTTTTCATAATATTTATAATTTCCCCATGTGTCCTAATGAATATTATATGGAAAATAATTTTGCAGACTGAAATGAATTATATTTACACCTAGAAAAGTGGATAGCTTTCTGTCAGATTTCTGGTGTGGGAAGCAGATTTATCTGTAATTAAGCTGGTTTTGGGCTTTGTTATTTAGCTAGAAATATTCACTACTGCATTAAAATAATTTTAGCACTGAATAAGGATCTCCCTTCAGCAGAACTTTGGATTTGCGTCTGGAATGACTCCAAAGATCTCTTTATAGCCTAGTCATAAACTTTCGAAATTGTGAAAATCCTCACTTTGCCTTAGAGTCTGACTGTCAGCTATTGAGTCTACTGAGGAATTGCCTCCTACCGTGGAGGTCCATCCCTGAGGAGATCTCTTCACCCCTGACCCTTCCCCAAACTTGTAGTAGTGAGGGCTGGGAGACAGTGAGAGCCTCAAATGCCTCGGGGATTTTTTTCTAGTTCTCTTTCTCTGCCCATAGTTCTCTTCAAGTTCTGTTCTTTTATGCCTCAAGGGTCTCTCTCTAAGCAATTCTTCTGCTAGTGCTCCATGAGATTTTAGCAAGTTTCTTTTGGTGGCTTAGAAGTAAAAATTATTCATTTACTTACTTAATTTAAGGGTAATGGTATTGAGCCCTAAATCAAACTATAATTCATATTTCAAAATTCTATGTCATCTTTATTCTAATACATATAACTTGTATGTGAAGTGAATACTTTGCAGATTGTTGAAAAAAATTGCCATTGTATATGACAGCATTCCTGAGAAACAAAGGAGATTATGTGAAAACAGAAGAAATTAATCTCTCTCTCTCTCTCCCTCCTTCTCTCTCTCTCTCTCTCTCCCTCCCTCCCCCCCTTCTTTCTCTTTCTTTCAATCTTGCTCTCACTTTTTTTTCTCAGTAGTAGGAACAATCCACCAAATTTCTTCAGGATATTGACTATTACTGTTATTTCAAAAATCATAAGTCTCAAAAGTTCTATCTAAATTAAAATTAGCTAATTTGTAATTGTATTCTAATTATACTCATCCTTCTCTCAAATTCTTGGGAGCCATCTATTTATGGAGAGGTAAACTTAACCATCAAGCTCCTGGAAATCCAGATTCTTAGATCATATGTTAATGGATTATGCATGGAAGGGGTGACAGTGGCCTGTTTTACTGCACATATAGCCCTGAAATCCTTCCAGATATGAACAGCTACATCTGTCCTTTTTATATTTAATTCTGAACATTTTGAATCTCCAAGCTTATAAACCTTGAGATTTTTGTTCCAAAGGGATCATAGAATTGCATGTTATAAAGGGAGAAAAAGGCCTAGGTAATTTGAGTAGAGGCTATTGATTCCATGCTTCTCATGACATTACTTCAGTGAGAGAGGTGAGAGCTGGCAGTTGCATATTAAGTGATTTAAAAATGCAGAAATTAGACAAGAAAGGAAAGCAAAGACTGCCTGAAAAGTCTATGCAATCGCTCAGAGCAACAGAATGTTACAATGTCTATGCTGACTTGGTTGCACCCTACAGCAAGGAGGGATTATTAATATTAATGTTTGCGTTTCTTCAGATATCTGCATACGGAACATGATTTAACAATAAAGAAAATCCCAGCCTTGGTGCATGTGGTGAACTTCTACAGTAGTGGTGCTAACTTGCTGTCTTCTTTATGCACTTTTTATTCTAAATAAATATCTTCCATTTGGTGAATGCACACAAGCTGATGATAGCATTCAAATTGTTCAAAAATACCATATGTGGCTGGATCGTATTTTAAAACAAGAACTTCCACACTCCAATTCTCCATATCTTTTGACATTTTTCTTCCTCACGGAAGACATGCAACGGAGACACAAGCACAGGTCAAAAGTGTGAAAGGCTCACTCTCTCCTCCCTGTACACACAAAACACACCACTCTCCATCAGCCATAGAAATTAAATGCCTGATGGAGAATTTAGATATGAATCAGGAACTGTGGAGGAATTATGCTTGGTTTGAAGAAACATGTACTTAAGGAGAAAGCAAGCATTCTCCTTATGATGCCAAAAAGAGATTTATTTTTGCTATGCAGAATGAATAGAGGTCTGTGACTCTTGGAGCAAGATGGACGACGATCTTTAAGAACAGGCAAAAAGAAGAGCTGCGTAGTCATTGCTTCAGGGAAAACTGGATCATTGATATTTTTGTATGTGTGGCATTAAAACCACTAACATCTTGAATATTCCTGATGGCAGGGACAGTGGATGACTTGTAGTAACTTGTTAACAGCTGGATAATATCAGCATTCAGAAGGCACGACCTTCACTTCTTGGCTGTGACGATGTCCTTGGCACCTTCATACTGTTTAGGACTCTAAGTCTCTGACATGACTCAAAAAAAGAGGGTGGAGGTGGGAGAAAAGCAACAAAGAAGAAGAAGGTTGCAGTTCTATGGATGGAATGGTTTAGTCTTAAATTAATGTACTCAAAAAATATTCTCACATGCCCGCTTTGGTGGAATGGGGACACAAACATGCTAGGCATACCTAAGATGTTAACGACTGGCTAGAAGAATTTATTTCCAATTTTAAATGCTTTTGCTATTTGAATAAAGTATCTCCTGTCTTTTTCATCAAATGCCCATTGATTAT
This sequence comes from Otolemur garnettii, assembly GCF_000181295.1. Classification (NCBI taxonomy): domain Eukaryota; kingdom Metazoa; phylum Chordata; class Mammalia; order Primates; family Galagidae; genus Otolemur; species Otolemur garnettii. Next base: position 668,581 of record NW_003852526.1, on the reverse strand, counting down.
TTCTCAGATGCCATACTGGGCTCAACTTTCTTTTCAATAATCCAATCTTTTTTAAATGAAAAGAACTTTACCAAATAGCTTCAAATTGACTGGTGATGCAGAGTGCCCAGTTGCTATGGGAAACCACATCTGCATGAGGGTCACGTGACTGACACACCAAATCAATCTAGTAATTGTTTGATCAGTGTAGAAAATATCCCTATATGGTACTTTAAATTTTGATTAAGCATTTTCTACCTATTCATACTATTAGTTTGAGAAGGTAAAGATTACGGGACTTGGAATGGAAAAGAGGTCAAAATTTCAAGCCAAGCAGAGCAATGCATTTCTTAATTTAAATATGGTCTTAACCCTAACCAGAGTGTCCTAAAGCTTCTTTTCTATAAATAATATTTTACTATCATGTGTAATCTGATAGTTCAGATGTCTAGCCCCTTCCTTACAAAATTGGCAATGCTACAATTACCTCATTATGCTTTACAGAAATAGTATTAATTTTTTCAAAATGTGTGACTTAATTATATATGTGCATGTGCGTATAAAACTTTAAATATATAGCTGTAATGCAATTAACTGCTTAGACAGACATCCTAAGGTATGACCCTGCTTTCTAAATGTTAGATAAAGAAAGTGGGACCCAGAAATGCCTGAGCGCAAGTTAATGATTCTTATTTGACTATTTCCTAAAGTGCATTTTAGGCTACTGTAGAGAACTGTAAACTGACCATACTTCCTAACATTAATTGAGCTTCTATTATAATAATCAAGTCAGACTGATGTTACAGATATTTGAGATTTACTCTTCCTTCTTAATAAGATAAGAGCACAGTGGATCATCAAAGGATTTCTCAAGGTTGACTCGTGTGCAGAGCCAAATGTGGATTTGCAGATGGATAACAGGCAAAGAAGGAAGTGCCCTCATTTGCATTTTGCAGATGCAGAAACAGTATTAAAAAAAGGTATAAAGTCTTTTCAGTGTTCATATTGAATGGGAAGTCTTGCTTCCCTAAGCATCTCGCCTAGAAATTTGTTAACCTACACATTTGAGAAAGTTACTTTGTATAACTCTAATAGCTTAAGGGCTATGTTTTATTTCAACAACACTTTTAGTCAAAGGAACACTAGTGAGAATCCTGAAGCAAGGCTTGCTTAATGTGAATTAACATACATCACAACTATAATAATTAGGGCAGAGGCGAAGGCTCACACCTGTAATCTTAGCCCTCTAGGAGGCTGAGGCCGGAGGATCATGTGAGCTCAGGAGTTTGAGACTAGCCTGGGTAAGAGTAAGACTCTGTCCACACTACAAATAGAAAGGCTAGCTGAGTGTGGTGCTAGGCACCTGCAGTCCCAGCTACTGGTGAGGCTAAGGTAGGAGGATTGCTTAAGCCTAGGTATTTGAAGTTGCTGATAACTAGGCTGACACCATGGCATGCTAGCCTGGGCAAAAGGAAAAAAAAAAGGGATTATAATAATAGAAGATTGCACCGAAATTTATTAAAAGAACACTGTACATCAGATTATAGAAATACTTTCTTTAAAAGTAAATAGCAAAAGGATTGTACATGAAAAAAAAATAGCTGATGAGCAAAGAGAGTGAGTGCATGCTAGACCTGGCTATGTCAGACCCATTGTCAGGCCTGAGAGCACTGTGAATTGCATTTTATTTATTTATCAGTCATCTATCTTCTATCTGGTACCTATTTATCATTTAATTGGGATGGCTGATGTGAATGAGAAGCAAATAAGGGGGAAATTCATGTATCATTTCCTTGGAGATGTACTTTCTCATCATTTAAATAATTCTTTTGAGGGTAATGCTTTTATACCTTGGCTGGAATATGAATTGTAAAAGCATATAAAGGTATATGGTGTGAATTGAAGCTGATATTTTTGAAGATATAGACGAGTATGATCCGGGTAGAGTAAGGAATGTGGTTGAATTGTAATAATGGCACACTGTGATCTTTAAGCATATATAATAGAAAAGAAAGGTTTACTTCTACAGAATATTAGGGCAAAACAGCAGAAAGGCATTCCCCAGGACTGAAGGAAGACTTGGCTCTGGGATGTGGTCAATTGTTGATATAATAAATCATCTTAAAATTTTTAAGAAAGAGAAAAGGGTAATTTTCTTTTGTAACTAATGTCAGGAGAAAGGGAAATGAAATCAATATCAGAATATTAGGAATTTAGGGCATAAGACACTGATAATATATTAACATTGATACAAAACCAAATAGCACATTGATCCTCTATTTCCAAAAAGTAAATACAAAGGTAAATTATCTCTGGAAGGTAGATACAAATGGGGATCTTACAGCTAATTTAGAGCACAACAATCACACAAACACGGACAAGGAACTACCAACAATTTGAACTTGACACTAGTGAGGGTTTTTTTATAGATATATTTTCAATTAGTGTAAGCCCATTAGTTATTTTCTGAAGGTTCCTTAATAACTTTCTTTTTTTTTTTTTTTTGAGACAGAGCCTTAAGCTGTCCCCCTGGGTAGAGTGCCGCGGCATTACAGCTCACAGCAACCTCCAACTCCTGGGCTCAAGCGAGTCTCCTGCCTCCGCCTCCCAAGTAGCTGGGACCACAGGCGCCCGCCACAACGCCCGGCTATTTTTTGGTTGCAGCCGTCATTGTTGTTTGGCGGGTCTGGGCTGGGGATTCGAACCTGCCACCTTAGGTGTACGTGGCTGGCGCCTTAGCCGGTTGAGCTATAGGTGCTGAGTCCCTTAATAACTTTCATTCTCATCTCCTACCCCTTGAACATTCAAAGGGATTGGTCAAATGCTAAGGGAATATCTGATAAGTTTAGTAAAGGACACACAGTCAGCTGAAGGAGAATTCTCTATCTCCTACAAGTAATCCTGGAAACTTTGTTACGGAAACTAACAGAAGAGTCAAAATTACACAGGTTTCATTTGCTTTTCTCATTTCAATTAATTTTCTCGAGGCTTAGCAGGCGTCCTTTAGCAGGCTGCCTTCTTTCTCCATGTTGCTACATCACAAATCAAGCTGTTTAACTAGAAGATTTTATTAGGAAGCAATTAACACTTGCAGCCCAAAAAAAGCCTCCGACCCTCTTTTTATTTATATCAAGTGAAGAAGCACCACATAAGGCTTCCACAGCAAGGTTCTGACAGCTAGAGGAGTGTTGACAGGCCATGTCCTTTGGTGACAAGAAATTATAGTATAAAGACATATCGAAAATCCCTATGTCTGGAATGAAATTAAATTTGATTGTACAGAAATCTGTATTCCATCCCCTTAAGAAAATTGAGTTCACAAAGCTATGGGCCTTTTCCTCAAAGCTTTGGGATGAAAAAAGGGGGGGAAAAGGCTTCTTCATGTATTTTTTTCTGAAATATTGCTCCAAGTGGAACCAAATTTTAGATCAAAATGCTAGTGTGTCTTTGTTATGATTATTCTAATTTTGCTTGAGGTTTGAGGTTTGAAATCATCCTCTGATTAGTCCAGAATGTGATATAACTTAGGGATTCAAAATTAATTTGGTGGGAATAAACTGAGTGGGTATGGAGGCAATTCACTTAGTGCAAACATGACACATGCATTCTCTGTCAGATTAAAAAAAATTTTCTCTAGCAAAACATGTTTTATATATATCGAAAGTATATCATCATATCTATTCTCACTAAAGTAGGCAGACAGACTAGGAATAAATTCTCATTTCTAGTGAGGACTGAGAATGAGAGCTGCAGAGAAAGCTTCAGTCTTAGAATTATCTACCATGCAGACAGAGACAGAACCGTCAGAGACAGAATGTCAGTAGAAACATGGACGGCAAAGGCTATCCGGATCAGATCTAAGGCAAAAATCAGAAATATTGTGTTGGAAACTGGAGAGGTTCAGGGCACAGTTGGGACCTAGCGGCACACTACACATCACCACCTTAAGTCTCTGTGGACCACATTCCTTTCAGTGACTCAAGAGTACCCATGTGTGGCTCAGGCTCTGCTGCAGAGCACAAGAGACATAAACCTTAGTGGCATTCACAGTCACTAACTCTCCAGGTGTGCAGAGTTCAAGAGGTGAGGAGGCATTGCTTTCTTCTCATAGACTTCAAAAAATGTCTCTCTGCAAGCCTTGGGATCCTGCCAGAGATCTGTCACAAAAATAGGTCTACCTCAGATAGTCCCAATGAAGGCAATTCCCAGCAGGGCCATGGGGTTGGGGCCATTGCAGAGAGCCCCCAGTAGGGCAATTCTTTTTTTATTATTGTTTGGGTTTCATTGATGGTACCAAGAATTAGATTATACC
>NW_003852526.1:649642-664066 GCF_000181295.1 Otolemur garnettii | reverse complement strand
ATATGGACTATGCCCAGCAAATCCACAGGGCCTCGAGGAACCCTCAGAGCAGCAGGCCTCCAGGTGTCTAGAAAGTGGGACCAGGAGTTGAAAATTATCCTCAAGCCTCAACATTTAATGTTGTTTGTTCTGTTGAACTGTGGGCTTACTTGGGACCTGTTACCCTTTTCCTATTACCTGTTTCTTTCCTTTGAAATGAAAATGTGAAATAGTTTTAGAAACTTCTGTAATGAGATCTTAGACAGCAAGCAATGGATGTGACCGTAGTGTTCTGTCTGATGGAGACTTCACGCACACACAGTCCTCCTTTACTCATGGTTTCATTTTCCGTCCTTTCAGTTAACTGAGGTCAGTCATGGTCCACAAATATTAAAAGGAAAATTCCAGAAATAAACAATTTCTACGTTTTGAATTACACGCCATCATGAGTAGCGTGGTGGAATTTGGCACCATCCTGCTTTGTCTCGCCAGGGAGGTGAATCATCCTTTTGTCCAGGGTACCCAGGCTGCTGAGCTACCCGCCCATGAGTCAGTAGCAAGCTTAGTTGTCAGGTCAACTGACTGGTGTGGTATTGCAGTGTCTGTGTTCAAGTAACGCTTATTTTACTTAATTGTTCTATTTTGTTGTTAGTTATTTTTGTTAGTTACTTACTATGCCTAATTTAAAAATTAAACTCATAGCATTGCATGTATAGGAAAAACAGGCTATACAGGGTTCAACACTACTGCAACGTCAGGTATCAGCTGGGGGCCTTGGAGCCTGTCCCACACGGATGAGGACGGGAAACAACTCCTTTTTGTTTTTGAAACAAGAATTGGGAAATATGAGCCAAGTAACTGGCAGCCAAGGTCAATAACATAGCATGTTATTTGTCTGCTATTCCCATCCACCTCTTCTTTCAGTACGTAGAAGCTTCTTCACTTTACTCTCCAAATACATAAGTAACATATTGTATAGTATTATCTGATAAAAGTCTCTTCTGAATAATGGTCAATAGTATCATAAATTCATAGATACATAGAACACATGTTTCTCTTTGTAACAATCACGAACCAAAAGGCATAGAGACTTTTCTGGGGAACGTGAAGCGTAAATATGGAAACCTCATTTATTCTCTCATTTATTCAGGCTGAGGTATCAGCCTGGACTGAGGAATAGGGTAGCCCCGGGGACAACGCAGAGAGCATGACAAACACGCTTCCTACACTCACAGAGCCCAGGGCTATCAGGACACTGGAATGTACACCTGTAATTACACACATAGGATAACAAACAGGAAAACCAGTGGTGCCCTGGGAGGAAAGTCAAAAAGCCTCTGCACTTCTCTGAGAATATAGCGAGCCCCTCCCTGAAGAAACTGGGTTCCAAGTTCAAGAAGAATAAGCAAGAGCTTTGCAAGAGAAGTTGGAAAGAAGAGTGCCAGGCAGAAAAGAGCAGGTTGCTGGTCAGTGAAGGAGGTACTTACGGAAGACAGGGCGGCTGCAGCGCAGGCTGCTGCAGGAGAATGGAAGCTGTACCGCTTTAGAGGAAGGCAGGAGCCAGGCAAGGCTTTTTTTTTTTTTTTGCAGTTTTTGGCTGGGCTGGGTTAGAACCCACTACCTCCGGTATATGGGGTGGTGCTCTACTCCTTTGAGTCCCAGGTGCTGCCCCAGGTAATGCCATTTCTTTAAATCATGGGCAGTATCTGAGAATGGGAGTCCATTGACAGTTTGTAAATGGTGATGAGTACGACTGATTTATAGTCCAGTTGCAGGTTAGAGATTGGACACAAACAAGAATGGAAACAAGAAGGCCAGTAAAGAACATACTGAAATTGTCCAGTGTAGAGGATGCCAGGAGACAAATGACCTCTAAGCAAGATGATTTACAGCTGAGGGGTGGACTCTCAGGCGACTTGTTCACGGGTCCTCCTTATGGAGAAGGAGCCCGTGCCCTCAGCTCGTAGTCATTGTTAATTACTCCCCTCACCTGAATCATTCCGTTTCAATAAAAGGCTGGTGCAGCGGTTGCTCGGGGCTACCCGGAAAGTAAGGGCTAGCCTGCCTTCCACAAGCTTGTATTTCTAATCCACCTCTAGCCTGGTTCCTTCCTGCGCTAACCAAGACCAGGGCCACAGGAGCCCGACGGGTCGCGACAGTCCAGGCCAGAGAAGATAGTGCTTGGAACTATGGTAACACGAAACAAGATATTAAAGGAAGCCATCAAAGACAGCGCAGGTGTGAGTACATTACTGAAGATGAGAAGAGGAAGCAGACCAAGGCCCCTCCCAGGATTCTGGTTGGAATGATTAGGGGGGTCATGGTGGAACTTACTGAGTGTGGGGGTGCGGCAGGAGGAACAGTCTGGGGGAACTTTATAACATGAATTTGTAGTATCTATAAGACTTACAAGTGAACAGACAAGTTAGCAGATGACTATAATATTCTAGAGTTCAATATAAATTTGGAGCTCCTTAACATTTGGGTGACAACTGAAAAAAATACCATATGATGAGGTCCTCTGGGTAGGAAGTTTACAGAGAGAAGAGAATAATGCTTGTTCAGTTCATAAGGGAACTTTAATTTTGGTGTTGCTTGCATGAGGAATTTCCTTTGAAAGAGAAGTTAAACCAGACACATGGAGTTCCATGGAAGTTAAAAGCAGAACGTGTTAAAATAACGTCATCATCTGTGTCTAATGCTGCACTAAAAGGCCAAAAAAAGTAAAAACTGACCAATAGCCAGTACAGTTAGTACTGGGAAGCATTCACTCCTTTGAGGATAAATTCATCATTTTTAAGTGTGTGTCACAGTTTTATTGGGATCAATACGATTGGGTTCCAGCTTCAATTTCAGTTATAATAGTAACAATTGCAGTAGTTTACATTTCTGTGTCCCTGATAAAATCCACACTGACACTTGTTCCTCAATGCAATAGTATTAAGAGGTGAGACCTTTAGCAGATGACTTGAGCACTCATGGATGGGACTGGGACTAACGTTCTTATCAAAGGGCTCAAGTAGGTGAGTTGGTCTTTTTTGGCAAAATATTCCCTCCACAAGGTGAAGACAGACAATTAGTTAAACACTTGAATCCTACCAGCCATTCAGTACTGCTGTATTCTTTGTGAAGCAAAACAGATTATAAAGTTAAACAATTGCTTTATGTATACCCCACAAATAAATCACACATCCTTTCACAAATTTCATGTAGGTCTCACCTCAGAGGGAGGCACCTCCTCTATGGGATTTCATGGCTTTAAAAGAGTTACTTTATGAACATAGTTGAACATATTTGAACATAGTTGCCTCTATGGGGAAATTCCTAAAGATCAAATTATGTTTACCATCCAAAAATATTCTAATTTTAATGCAGACATGATAGGCAGTTGACAAGGTATGTTGTATAGTATTAGCTAGTGTGTACTTGTGTGCTGGGGGTACTTTCTTGGAACTGCTCAACTTTCCCCTATTATCACATACTAATGGGGGATCAGCAATGGTTTGTTTTCCCTTGTTCTGTTGTCTTGCTTAAACTGATATGAAACCCCCTCTTTGGTGGGGTCAGTCCCTGACCTCTTCATTAAGTGTGTAACTGTTTTAAGCATAGCCCTAACTGACCCAGCATGGCAAACGGGAGACAAAAGGAGCACTGGGTTAGATCTAGCCCAAGGGAATGCTCCAAGGATCTCACAACAGGATTCAGATGCTGCCTTGGATAGTCTGAGGAATGCGAGGAAGGTGTGTGCTTTTGCATAGTTTCTAGGTTCACAGTCCTACTGATAAGCTGATAAATATCCATATTTAGAATTTGTCTGAAATTGCATGTTATCAAGGAAATTGCTTTCTTCTCTTTTAGCAATGTCTCTCAATGCTGGTCATGCATAGGAATCAAAGAAAGAACTGTTTCGTATATGCAGGGATCCTGAAACCATCTCTGGAAGGTGTTGCTAAATATGATTAGGGTGGCCTTGTAAGACTGCAGACCTCATAGTGCAGTGGTTCTCAACCTTCCTAATACCGCGACCCTTGAATACAGTTCCTCATGTTGTGGTGACCCCCAGCCATATAATTATTTTCATTGCTACTTATGGTTGGGGTCACCACAACTTGAGGAACTATAGTATTAAAGGGTCGTGGCGTTAGGAAGGTTGAGAATCACTGCTGTAGTGCGTGAAGTTTGAGGAATGTAGGGCTCAGGTCTCTGTACCTTTAATGTTTTACCTTTAGAATTTCAGGTGCATATTTCTGGCTGGGAGCTGCTAAAATGCTATCAAAACACTTGGCTCACATCACCGATGGCTTCTTGGTGGTTATATCAGAGGCAGAAGTCCTCAGCAGAATGATCTTTTTACACATTGTAAGGCTACAGAGAAATACTTCCAATGTTGAAAATAAAAGTAACTTTTGGCTGTAAAAAATGGCTCAATCCTATTCTTCTGAGGCAAGATAATAAATCTCTATGAATTTGTCCCTGAGGAAAAATGTTCATTTTCAGAGTACTTTGCCATTTTTATAATGGGGAAAGAGCAATAAAATGCTTGTGGCAAAAGAGCGATTCAGAGCTGCACTTACTGACTTCTTTGGAACCAAAGTCGACAGTGTCAGTGAAAATTGTCCGTCTCCTTTGGACACCAAAGAAGACATAAAGTTTTCATGCTTTTTTTTTCTTCTGTTAAGTTCAGTAAAGATATTTTAGCTTTAGGGAAGAGAAACATGCAAAGTCTTAATATAGTTATGGACCCATCTGTCATTTTAATAGAATAACGACAAAGTTTATATTCAGTTAGAAAATCCAGAGCCTTGTTGATTATTCTGAAGAATCCTGGGCATGATTTCTTTATTATATGGAAACCCCTGTAACATTGATTTGCTTCATTTGAAGGGGTAAATTCTGCATAATTTTTATATATGCATATAACTGCCAACAAGTCCTTTAAAATCCACCTCAGCTTCTTTGTTTGGAAAACTAGGGCATTTGGTGATGTTTTTCAATTGTGTGTATCATTTAGCATTGTTTTAGTTCAGGGTTTTGCAAACCATAGCCTTCAAACCAAAACCACTGACCATCTATTTTTTGTATCACGTTTTATTGAAACATAGCCATGACCATTCATTTCAACATTATCTGCAGCTTTCTTTGTATTATCACAGCGGAACATAGTAGTCGGGACAGAGGCCATGAGACCTACAAAGCCTACAATATCTACTATATAGTTCTTAAGAAAGCAAGTTTGCCAAGTCTTTTTTTTTTTAACAGAGTCTTACTACATCGCCCTTGGTAGAATGCTATGGAGTCACGGCTCACAGCATACTCCAACTCTTGGGCTCAAGCACTTCTTTTGCCTCAGTCTCCCAAGTAGCTGGAACCACAGGCACCCACCACAATGCCCGACTATTTTGTTGTCACTGTTGTTCAGCAGGCCCAGGCCATGTTCCAACTCACCAGCCCTGGTACCTGGTATATGTGGCTGGTGTCCTAACAATTGAGCTATCGGCAAAGAGCCCCAGATCTTTTTTTGAACTGTTGGTAACATAATATCCAATGGAAAATTGCTTTAATTAAAGAGATTGATTAACCCACATATCCAGAGAAATTGGTTTCCCTAATGATAGCTAGTTGTTCAGCAGGCTGGATAGGGTCTGAACTCTTGCATACATAAGGCTGAACTGGCGTTCATTTTCCAGAGCCCTCTCTGAAAGATTTCTAGTCATACGCCTTCTAATGCTGCCCATAAACCACAAAGCCTCTTTGGAGTCATTTAAGCTTCAAACTGTGAGCCTGCCTCAGCCAAAGAATTTTCCCTTAGTAATGACAAGGTAAGCAAATAAGTCATACTTATGCTTTTTTTATTTCTCATAAAACAAATGGTTTGAGTGTTTACAGATTCTAATTCTTCTAAAAGTTTTAGAAAACATAATCATCTTTCTTCAGGAATGAGTTTTTGCCTATCAGACAGTTTAAGGACAATTTTCTGGTTTCTTTTGGGCTCAAGATAAATTTTATTTATTTATTTTTCTATTTACATTGTGTTCAGGTAGGGAAAAAAGGATGTTTTAATGAAAATGAACTTAAGGTTATGAAAAATTTCCCTTTGAATCTGACATAGTTTTCGGAGTTAATTTTCATGCATGATGTGATTGTGGTACAACTAAGATTTTTCCCAAAGCTACTATAAATAGAAAGTACTTTGGAACCACAAGCAATTACTTACCTATAGCCGATAACTGGTTCTATTAGATCATTCCAAACATTTTGTCTTAGAACCGGAAAGCATTCACAAATACATGGACATTTTCAGCAGGAGTCTAAGGCAAATTATATTCTCAAATATGACACCTGGTATCAACATACATTTTTAAATTAAATAGGACTATCAGATAATTGGTCTGGTAGATTGGAGTACACAGTGTTTTTTAGCGTTAGTCACCTTAAAGACACAGACTAATGGAACAGAACAAAGAAAAAAACCATCCACTGCAGCCGTCTGATCGTTGACAAAGCAGACAATATACACTGGGGAAAAGAAGACCTATTCAGTAAATGGTGCTGGGAAAATGGTACCGCCTCATGCAGAAGAATGAAACAGGACACATATCTCTCGCCACTCACAAACATTTATTCACAATGGGTAAAAGATTTAAATGGAAGTCATGAAACCATATGAATTCTGCAAGAAAATGTAGGAAAAACTCTTCTAACTATCACCCAGGCAAAGAATTTATGACTAAGATCTCAATGGCAATCGCAGCAACAACAAAAAATAAATAAATAAATGGTGTTTGATTGAACTAAACAGCTTCTGCACAGCTAAGGAAATAATCAACAGAGCAGACAGACAACCTATACAACAGGAGAAAATATTTGGAGACTGTATGTAATAAAAACACGAAAATGAATTTCGCTGCTACGCAGATACAGCTGTGGATAGAATTGTCATGAACACAGCACAGAGGAAGAGCAACAAAGCAGAGAGGTTAGGAGGCCTGGGAATAAAAGGAGGTTCAACACACGTCTCATGAGAGTTCTATAATAGCAGAGAGAGTGAGAAAGGGTAATGCGGTTAAAAGAAATAATCTGGAAATAAAAGATAGAGGTGGTGAATGAATGAAAGGCTGAAATAATGAAATAAAATGAATCCTCATATTCAAGGACTGTACCAAGTAGGATAGACAGAAAGTCAAAGCACACAGTGGAATATTTTGTAGGACATAGTGGTGTAGAGTTACAAGTGTCAGTATAGGCACCTTTCAAAAGCATGCCATTGAGTTTAAAAAAAAAAAAAGCATCACTTTATAACACTGTGTGCAGTGTTGACTCCATTCATATGACGTTAAAACCATACAAAACAACTGCTTATGACTATAAAGGAGAAGTAAAAGAGAGAAAAATCTCTCATTTTCATTTATGCTATTTAAGAACATACATGGAGGCTAAATAACCTGTAGTGGATTTAGTGTGAGTGAGAGGGATATGGGATGTCTCAAATATTTCATCTTCCAAAAACTAATTAAACAGAGACCTGAACTCAATATAGTAAAATAGTAACATCAGCTAATTAATAGTCATTGGCATATAAGAGTGTATGTATTCTTTTCTATGCATTTAAAACACCTCAATTTTTTAAAAAATTGTTCTACTCTAATGAGCCTTAAAACTTTAGAAAAGACAATTCTTGAAAGAAAATCTCTTGGGAATTTCTTCATTAATTAGGTGGTTAACATAACTCTTTGGGAATAGAAAAAAAATTATTCCAAAAGACCCAAATAAAGTGGACTACAAGGAATGTACCTTATCTGTCTAAAAATTAAGGAGCTATGTTGGTCTTGCCAGGAATTGAAACTGTGGTTCCAGAAAGTCTAAGAATTTCATTGCTTATATATACTCAACTAAGGGTCATTTCGAGAGACATTTATAAACCATAAGCTCCAAATTCAGCTTTTACCAGCATAATTATGAAATGATTTAGTGTGGGGAATCTAGAAATAGTTTTCTTAAAAATTAAAAATGTCTGCACTGAGAACATAAATGTTAAATTTGAAGAAATGAAACAACCCCGGTCAGACTGAATGAAGCAAAATCACCCAGATGTTCTTCCTCTACGTGTCTGTTCCTAGAACAGGACAAAGAAATGAGAGCTGCTTCAGTAAATGCAATGATTTCACCGTATCTTCTGTGTGCGAGATAGTGAGGTTTGATGAGAAAAGCAGCTTGACAGGAGTGGGGTTATACGGAATATGAGCTCACGCCCCAAACTAGGCTCCTTCTGTTTTCATCCCTCGGCCCCATTGCTTCCCTGGTGCTGATGCAGGGGGGTGAGCCCTGCACTTCAGGGGTGTCACCTTTCTGTCAGGCTAAGACCCTTTCTGCTCGGTTCTGGTGACTAATGGAAGGAGGTAATCAAATTTTAAACATCTTTCACCCTTACACCAATCTGTTTCTTAGTGGCACAATAAGGAATGTGGAAATGGGAATAAGCTATCTGCATCTTTACTGTGTTCTTTTTTTAAAAAAAAAGTTTTTAAAATTACAAACATATATATTCATTTTCATAAATTGTCATGTACTCAAAATATCTGTTCCTATATCTAAAGCTAAAATTGTACTACTCAGGAATAACCATTATTAACATGCTGTTTACATATCGATATACACTGTTTTAGAATACAAAATGGGCTTGGATTTTACATGTAGTTTGGTGGTTTGTCTTTATTCTTTGGTCTAACAGTATATAGTAAGTGACTTTCTAGAAAAACACATATATTTGTCAATTTCTAATTGTTTAATTGCTACCGCCCCTGTACAATATTGCCACATATGGAATGAATCTGGAATTGCAGCATCGTGTAATAGAAGGCTATGAAAAAACAAAGCACGGTATGCCTCGGTGACAGAAATTCTTTTCTCTGGCCTTGAGGAATTGATCTAAAAAAGCAAATCTCAACCATCTTCTTCTTTTAAAAATATCACTCCACACTGTCATTCCTGGACAAATGAATCTCAAACAAAAAAGTTGTTGGTTCTGAATGAATAAGACAATATTATATTGTGCACTCTTCATAGCCCATAAATGCATGCTCCTGGGAAGAAGAGGGTCTTTAATGAAGGAGATGGAAACGCTGATGGTCATCGCCATATTCTAATCCTGCTAGCACTATTTAAATGACTGCGCTTGAGTTAACCGACTGTGAATTTAGTAAAAGTAGTATTGAAATGACATTTTGTAGGTTTCACTCAATTATATGAACTTGCCTCCTCCTTCACAGAGTCTTTTCTGAGGTTATTAATAAATAACAAAATCAAAAGATTATATTCGATGTGGTCAGCTATTCATGGATATGAACATTTTGTGAAAAACACAAGTATCTGTCTCAGAGCTCCTCCTCCAGCATGTCATTATTCCTCAAATAGGGTCCTGTAAACAGGTGCAAAACTTAGGAACAATAGCATGGCTACAGTATATAATGTGTAATCTTTAACTTTCTACATATAAAATAAAGACTTCCTGGAATTACCAGATTGCTGTAAAAGCTGACATTTGACAATTGTCTTAACAAGATCTTCTGAACAAGAGATGACGATAGTCAAGGAGGATTTCATCTTCTTTTTAAAAATTACTTCTATTAGAATAAATAAACTGGAAGGAGTTGATGTGGCAGGTTTTTCCCTCTGTTACGAAGCCATGTTGGAGGGATCTGAGAATCAAGGGCTGTCAGACACGAGCTGGAAGAGACACTGTTCTTCACTCAAGTAGGAAACAGCGCCCAGACCAACAGCGTGTTCTGCACAATCTCAGCCTCAAATGTACTGTATTATCAATTATGACAGATGGTGTAATTGGAAGGACAAAATAATCATTAATTACAAAGCACTCTTCCCCAGGCTCTCAAAAATAAACCATGCACTGTTGGGAGTAAGCTTATGGAGTCTCATCCAGGATTCATGAAGATCAGTTCCTCCAAACCTAAAATGAACGGCAAAAATAAGTATTAACTCTGCAGTTATAAATAAGCCCTGCGACAAATTCCTTTCTCACCAAAGACCCATAATACTTCTTAATAAAATTGACAATTAAAACAATGAATTTGCGACCAATCATTGCTGGTTTGATGTTTTACCATTTCAAAATGAGACATGCTTAAAATCAAGCAGGTATGGAATTTAAAAATCCTTTGAGTTTTCTTTTTATGCAGACACAGTGCCTGCCATGTACTAGGCACTGCTCTAGGTGTCAGAGATCCAATAACGAGCAAGTAAAACCACACACCTAATCTCTCGGAGATAGTGAAGAGGGGTAACAAACATTTTAAAAAATTAAAGAAATAAAGATATAAGTGCTACGAAACAGTGCTATAGAAATAAAAATGAAAAAAGGAAGAGTGACACAAGAGAAAATAAAGAAAGAATTGAAATAGCAGGTGGGCCCCAGACAGCACCCCGAGCTAAGGGAGGACCTGCCCTGGGGTGCTGGTGCAGCGACAGCCAGGTGGGAGAGGAGCCAGCGGGTTGGGGTGAGGGGGTCACAGGAGGCTCCAGTGGCCGGAAGGGCAGGACAACTGCTGGAGGGACACGTTCAGGTAGCCACCTCAGGGACATAGTGCTGTCTCTGCCTGGGGCTCTTCTCCCTATGCTTGCACTTGTAGCTAAACAGGAACCCGCATTTCCCAGGCCTGGCCAATTTCATAGAAGTTTCCTAGACCTGGGAACCAAAGAGACTGTATCCCTTCATTTGTTGGGCTGTATATATTATATATACCCCTAGACAAAGGACACAGGCAGAGTTTGGAGTTTTCTGACTTGGATTTTTCCCTCTGCCAGAAGCTCTGGTGCTTTCTCTGTATTCTTTTCTGTAAAATAAATCCTGTCTTATCTGTGGTCCATGAATTAATTCTTCCATCTGGAGACCAAGGACCTACTGAACAAGAAATTCCTGTAACAGAATGATACTTAATATGTGGTTGAGAAATCTTTCAGAAGGCAGAAAACATCTAAGCTAAGCTACAAAAAGAAAGGCCTGTAAGTAGCTGAAGAAGTGTATTTTTAATGTATGAAATGAGCTATATCACCTCTGAGGTAGGAAGGACTTTGGCAAGTTTGAGGCAAATAATATTACCTGATATAATCAGGAATGAGGTCAGGGTGGCAGTAGGCAGGACAAAGAACTACAAGGCCTGCATAGCACAGATAAGCTCAGATTTTATTTTCAGGGAAACAGGAAGCCCTTTAAGGATTTTAAGTAAGAGATAAATACACTCAGTTTCATGTTTTCACTAGGTCACATGGTTACATGAGTAAGAAAAAATTGAGAGACCATAAGAGAGTTTTTGATGTCATACGTGCTCTAGTATAAATGAAGTTCAGAGTAGAAACAAGGTTCATGTGGGGCCTTCAAATTCATTTTGTAACTTTCCTTTTAGTCTAAATAAAATGGGGAGTGGTTGGAACGTTTTGCCCGAGTATTTTAAAGGATCTCTGCATGGAGTAGGATAGACTGGCGGGAGTAAACAGGCAGACCTGTTAGGAAGATGTTGCAGAGTCCTAGTGAAAGTGTAGTTAGCAACGTGAGCCTTAGAAGCCACCTGATCCTAAACAGGGTTTGGAATTGAGACAAGAGAATTGTTTGAAAGATTGCGCGGAAGATGTAAATGAAAGGAACATGTTAAGAATGACTTCTAGGTTATTAGACCTTGGCAACTAGGAGGATCATCAACAGAAAGAAGGGAGGCTTGAGTCAATTTAGTGTGGATGGAATATAAGGAGTTCAGTCTTAGTTCTGTTTCCTTTAAGCTATGGACCTTCATTACCAGGTGCTTGGGATTTTGCTTATGAAATGGACATATAAGAGAATATTGTCCCAGTTGGTTAGTTATAACCCTGCCCCACATTGGCTTGCCAGATGCATTGTAGTAACAGAGAACTTTTCACTTACATACATCTTAAGTATAGGGGCTCGTCCATGGATGATCCTAGTCAGTTGCCTAAATACTGTGTATGCCCTGAGAGATTTAGTGCATTCATTTCTAAATTTCCTGAACTTTAACAGCCATAGCCTGTGAAATAAAATTCATATTTACCAACACTGTTTCCTTGATGAACATAGTGAACTTAATTATTTTCTCACTATTATTCAAAGTACACAAACATATGTAGTGAAACAATTACAATGTCTAATGAATGACCTTAATTTTGTAGGAATTTCTCTTATGCCCTAGGATCGACCTTCTGTTTTATATGTTTCTATATATTCAAACAATATACCTAGTTCGAGTGCAGATAGCAATTTTTATTAGCGGAGGGAGACTTTCAAACATGAACAAGTGTTGTCAAGGAATGAAATTAAAATCACTACACTGATTTACCTCAGACTCGCAGGTTGAACTTCAACCATTATTCTTAAAACAAAGTAAGTGTGATTTATCATTATGCTGTTATAGGCTTTCACTATATCTCCCCCTACTTTGCCATGCAATAACTCTACGCATGCCTAATGCTGGCTAAATTATATGCGCATATTGGGTTTGACTTTCTGTTTCATCAGACAAGCAATGATTTAATCATGACATATTAACTTCAGCTAAAACAGCCATATGGCACACTTCCTACCTTCAGATAAGTAATTCTGGATAGCTGCTTAGTTTATATCTTTCTACACATATACTTTCTGCTTATAATCCATCTGTCAGATAAACAATTTTTAAGCAGCATATAGCAAGCTATTGACTGGGTTAAGTTCAGTTCAGCCAAGTAAAATGTTGGATAACTTGATTAAAGTTTATCTACAAAAAAGCTGTCCAGTGAGAAAAACTGGGTCCCAGAGGCTTGGGATACAGATTATTATGATGAAACTGGATATTTTAAGAACAGCCTTCTGTATCATTTTTGCAAAGCAATGCAGAGTAACATGATAAAACTGAATGAGAATTAATTATGATTACCATCTATGGATTGGAAAGGATTTCATTCAATGTTTCAGCATACTTGGTTTATGCATTTTAAATGGAACACGTTTAATAGTCCTAGGCTGTATGTATCTATTTGCTACTTACATTTATTGCTGTGTAAGTAACATGTATTAAACCTTAGGATTAAACCTAAGAAGATCTTTAAGGCCATCAATATTTTATGATTTATATTACAACTGAGGAAGACAGAGAAAATAAAATTTTCTTCAGAAAGACAAAGTACAAAGCCTTCAAGGTAATAGTTTTCCTAATTGCCCTCTTATTTTCTCTAGGTTTACCTTCACAATGTCATGTGAACTTTTTCACCAAATGGTATACAAACAATGACATTCTTGTCTACGCATACAGGTATTACGTGATCAGGTGACGTGAAATAAAATTGTTCCATTTTTTAATGCTTTATTTGTGTTCATCAGCACATAAATCATGTGTTCTCTATAATTTTATGATGTTTCCATCTTCTTTCTTAACATTTTGATTCCCTAATATTTATGCAAACTATTTCTCTCTACTTAGTTCTTTTAGTTTTCCTGGTGAATATTTACTTTATTTTATGTTAACATGGCTTTGTTTTTTGGCTTTATTGAAGCAGAATGAACAAACAAAATTATATATATGCAATGTGTACAAAGTGATGGTTTGATAAATGTAAACACTCCAAAACGATTGCCCAAATGAAGCTTAACATACCCATCATCTTACACAGTTGTCTTTTGTATGTGTGTGTACGGTAATAACACTTATGATCTACGTTCTCTGCAAATTTCAAGTACGTGATTCACCACTATTAATAATAGTCGCTATGCTGTACATTAGTTCTTCAGGGTTTCTTTATTGCGTAACTGTGAGTTTGGAGATGTGTACGCGCATTGCCCCTGGCCTCCAGCTCTGGACCTGAGGTAACTATGCTTCTATTCTCGGTTCCTCATTTTAATGTAGAGAAATATTAATATTTTTATTTTGAGAAATCAAGAATGTCTCAGGAATAATTCAAAAGAATAATTGAGTTTAAAAGAGAGTGATAGGGCTGGGAGCAGGGGCTTACATCTGTAATACCAGCAATTGAGAGGCTGAGGCATAAAGATGGCTTAAAGTTAGGAGTTTGAGACCAGCCTGGGAAACATAGTGAGACCTCAATCTCTAAAAATAATTAAACATAAAAAGCAGCCAGAAGTGGTGGTATGCTCCTGTAGTTCCAGCTACTTGAGACGTTGAGGCAAGAGAATTGCTCCAGCATCCTCTTAATGTTTAACCTTATAAGGATTAAACATTAAATAAAGTAACTAGATTCTCTCAGTGCAAGTTTTTACATCAACAACTAAGTATTCCAAAGCGTATCTATAATTTAATTGCCATGAATTAGCTTATTTTTCACTAGTGCACCAGAGTTTACCGTCCTTTCTCTGCAACATTACAGCATCAACTCCCAGTTCTATTGTGATACACTAAAGATGTGGAATAGAATTAGATAACCAAAATTACA
>NW_003852526.1:644909-649210 GCF_000181295.1 Otolemur garnettii | reverse complement strand
TTTGAAGATACAAGACTAAGATAGTGTCTTACCATGAAATGGTTCATAGTAAATGAAATATATTCCTGTTGGTTTACACAACATCAAATTTATGTTGCTGGATTCTTGAAAAATCCATAATTTGTGACAGTATTTAAATATAATTATATATAGTAAGAACCTAAAATTTAAAGCATAATGAAAACATATATGGTAATGTGTTCTTTGCTCTGAGGCACTCTGCTATACTCTTATGTTTATTAAAAGGATTTTCTTAGTTTTAGATGTGAAATGTTTGGTATAGTTTTAGTTTATTTCTTCACTGAAAATCTGAAAGTATGTATTTTTAATGATTCCAGTTGAACTAAGTCTAAATATTCACTTTAATTGTAGAAATTTGATTGGTCTCTTAAAAGAGTCCACATTCTCCAGAGTAGCGGAAACTGTCAATAACAGCTTTCCCTGGTCTTCCTTGCAACCTTTATTAAAGTGTCACTTTAGTTTTTCAGAGGATTTAAAGTGAGCCATCCTCACATGGTTCTGTATCATATGAAGCCCTAGACACACTCTTCTGCTGCATTTAGTAAACGTAGCTTAAGGGTGATTCCATTACCGCAACCAAGGCAATTTTCTAGGAGCGTTTGAGATCTTTTCTATTAGGACATGTTTAAGAGTCAGATGTACCTTCTTGTTTAAGTGCATTTTCTTAACAGATATTTGCTCATGATTTTATGCTACACCTATGGATGTTGCCTTAGAGACAGCAAGTCAGTGGATAACTGAATGGGAAGTCTTCAATATCAGATCGATAAGTTACCCATTTCAGTGTTCTTTCCCTCTGTCAGAGGCAGCGCCTTATTCTCTGTAAGTGGACATATTTAGTTTTTATATTTTATAAAAAAAACCTGTATGCCTACCAAGTTCTTTAATATACATGGATGAAAGGAAAATATTACAATAATACTATAATTATTGTTTTGTTAATAAAGTAGCTCAGATCTATATATGATAAGTTTGCTAAATTTCAGGGAGAGCAAAGTGATTTCGTAAGTTTATAAGGTTTGCTTAAAAAAAAATGAATGCTGTTGTCTTTATCATGGAGAATATAAATTCTCTTCAAACTGACATTTGGTTGAAAAAGAACAAACTCTCAGACACAGTGGCTCACACCTGTAATCCTAGCACTCTGGGATGACCAGGCAGGTGGATTGCCTGAGGTCAGGAGTTTGAGACCAGCCTGAGCAAAAACAAGATGCCGTTTATAAAAAAACTAGTCAGGCATTGTGGTGAGGGCCTGTAGTCCCAGCTACTGGGGAGGCTGAGTCAGGAGGATCACTTTTGCCTAAGAGTTTGAGGACACCACAGCACTCTACTAAGGTTGACAAAGTGAGAGTCTGTCCAAAAAAAAAAAGGAAAGAAAGAAAGAAAAAGAACAAACTAATGTATTTCCATTTTATTTTTAAATAATAATTTATAAGTTAGAGAACATGTGAAACAACTCTTGAGACTCATATCTACAGATCTATGTGTGTGTATTTCAAGTCATCAATGAGAACATCGTCGAGTAGCTCACATTTGGTAATGTTTCCAGAGTACAAAATATCATAGAATATATCTTATAAGATAAATTTAAAGGAAGCTTTTTTTTTTTTTGAGACAGAATCTCACTTTATAGCCCTCGGTAGAGTGCCATGGTGTCACAGCTCACAGCAACCTCAAAACTTCTGGGCTTAAGCAACTCTCTTGCCTCAGCCTCCCCATTAGTTGGAACGACAGGTGCCCACCACAACACCTGGCTATTTTTAGAGGCAAGGTGAAGCTCTTGCTCAGCTGGTCTCAAACCTGTGAGCTCAGGCAATCTACCTACTTTGGCCTCCCAGGGTGCTAGGATTATAGACGTGAGCCACCAGAGCCAGCCTAAAGGAAACTTTTATACTGAAAGTCTTTGGAAATTATTTCAAATATCCTCACTGATGCTCATCAGTTTATAATGGGATTATGTCCTTTCAAACTCATTGTTAAGCTGAAAATATAAATTGAAAATGTATTTTATAAATCTTATCTGTCAAACTTCATAGTTTAGCCTATGCATCATAGGTAGCCTAGCCTACCTTAAATGTGCTCAGAATGCTTACATCAGAATATAGTTGGACAAAATCATCTGCCACAAAACTTATTTTATAATAAAGTCTTGAATATCTCATGTAATTCATTGAATACTGTACTAAAAGTGAAAAACAGAATGATTCTTTGGGTATTCCAAGTAGAGATACACAATATGTATCACTTTTGTACCACCATAAAGTTAAAGAGTCTTGAGTCAAACCATCTTGAGGACAGTCTGTAGTCTATTTGCTTGGCACAAACCAATTTTACATTTTCTATAACCTAAAAATAATGTCAAAATTAGGTTTCTCCTTAATTCATTTTACTTGGTGCTTTTGAACTAAATGTAAGCTTTGAGTTCTTAGCAGAAGTCCAGCATCTAGGTTATAATCAATAACACATCACTATTTTTGGTTCATCCAGTAATTACAATAAATAGAAAAGTAAATAAAAGTTTTTTGAGAAATGGCATAACAAAATGAAATGTAGGAACACCGAAGGAGATGAGGCTGAAGGATTTTTATTTATTTATTTTTTTAGGACTAGAAAAATTCTTATTTTTTTTAATTAAATCATAACTGTGTACATTAATGAATTTATGGGTACAGTATGCTGATTTTATATACAATTTGGAACACTTACATCATACTGGTTAATACAGCCTTCACTTCACTTATTTAATCATTGTGTTAAGACATTTATACTCTACTTTTAATAGATTTGACATGTACCCTTGCAATATGTACCATAGGTGACATCCCACTGATTGATTACCCTCCCTCCACCTGGCCTCCCCCCTCCCCTTCTCTTCCTCTTCCCACCTTCATTCTGGGCTATAGTTGTATTTTATCATTCATATAAAAATGTGGGTGATTATATATTGGTTTCATAATAGTACTGAGTACATTTGATACTTTTTCTTTCATTAATGAGATATGTTACTAAGAAGAGTATGTTCCAGTTCCATCCATGTAAACATAAAAGAGGTAAAGTCTCCATCATTTTTATGGCTACATAATATTCCATGGTATACATATACCATAGTTAATCTATTCATGGGCCAATGGGCACTTCAGTTGTTTCCATTATGTGCCAATTATGAATTGGACTGAAATAAGTGTTCCTGTACAAATGTATTTGTTGTAAATGATTTTTGTTCAATATATACCTAGTAGAGGAATTGCAGGATTGAAGAGCAAGTCTACTTTTAGTTTCCTCAGTGTTCTCAGACTTCTTTCCTACAGGAATGTATTAGTTTGCATTCCCACCAGCAGTGCAGAAGTGTTCCCTTCTTTCCACATCCATGCCAACATCTGTAGTTTTGGGATTATGTAAAGTGGGCTACTCTTACTGGAGTTAGACGATATCTCAAAGTGGTTTTGATTTGCATTTCTCTGATGATTAAAGGTGATGAGCATTATTTCATGTGTCTGAATTTTTGAATGACACCTGCATTCTTCAGTTCCTACATGTGCTTATTCAAACTCAGATTCACCTATAAAAAGGCACAGGAGGACTAGCTCCTCAGGTAATCATCCACGCAATTTTTTCAGAATCAATTTGAGGAAAAGGGGATAATTTGGAAAATAATAATTGAAAAGGAAAAAGAGTTGGAGCAGTGTCTATGGCTCAAAGGAGTAGGGTCCCAGCCCCATATACCAGAGGTGGAGGGTTCAATCCCGGCCTCAGCCAAAAAAACTGTAAAAAAAAAAGTAAAGCAAAAAGAGCAAAAATGGGTTGCTCTAAAGATACATATCTTTAGAGGTAAGGGAAAATTAACAGTAAGTTAAATAAAAGACATGATTTTTTTGATGATCTTTCCAGATTACAGATTCTATAATTAATATTTATGAATACAAAGGAATAAATCCTAAATAACTAATGTTATGAATTAACAAGTCTCATTGTGTGTATGTGCATGTGTGTCCTCATGCACACACCTATGAATCTGAGAGTTGGGTCTGAATTATGTGAAAATCTCCATTATTTTCTAGTATTTCTAGAGACTGACATGATTCTATAGAGAAACACTGATACCTAACATTTACCTTGGGTTCTCATTTGTATTTGCAGGCATATATCTCATCACAGAGAAGGCTCCTGTCTTCTTGACTGCACATGCAATTTGGTTGTCTTCAAGTTTCCTGGACTATAACTTCAGTCACCTAGAGGATAGCTGGACATTTCTCAAGAGTTCTGCAAATTAAAATTAAAGG
>NW_003852526.1:643009-644889 GCF_000181295.1 Otolemur garnettii | reverse complement strand
GGTGCTTTTGAACTAAATGTAAGCTTTGAGTTCTTAGCAGAAGTCCAGCATCTAGGTTATAATCAATAACACATCACTATTTTTGGTTCATCCAGTAATTACAATAAATAGAAAAGTAAATAAAAGTTTTTTGAGAAATGGCATAACAAAATGAAATGTAGGAACACCGAAGGAGATGAGGCTGAAGGATTTTTATTTATTTATTTTTTTAGGACTAGAAAAATTCTTATTTTTTTTAATTAAATCATAACTGTGTACATTAATGAATTTATGGGTACAGTATGCTGATTTTATATACAATTTGGAACACTTACATCATACTGGTTAATACAGCCTTCACTTCACTTATTTAATCATTGTGTTAAGACATTTATACTCTACTTTTAATAGATTTGACATGTACCCTTGCAATATGTACCATAGGTGACATCCCACTGATTGATTACCCTCCCTCCACCTGGCCTCCCCCCTCCCCTTCTCTTCCTCTTCCCACCTTCATTCTGGGCTATAGTTGTATTTTATCATTCATATAAAAATGTGGGTGATTATATATTGGTTTCATAATAGTACTGAGTACATTTGATACTTTTTCTTTCATTAATGAGATATGTTACTAAGAAGAGTATGTTCCAGTTCCATCCATGTAAACATAAAAGAGGTAAAGTCTCCATCATTTTTATGGCTACATAATATTCCATGGTATACATATACCATAGTTAATCTATTCATGGGCCAATGGGCACTTCAGTTGTTTCCATTATGTGCCAATTATGAATTGGACTGAAATAAGTGTTCCTGTACAAATGTATTTGTTGTAAATGATTTTTGTTCAATATATACCTAGTAGAGGAATTGCAGGATTGAAGAGCAAGTCTACTTTTAGTTTCCTCAGTGTTCTCAGACTTCTTTCCTACAGGAATGTATTAGTTTGCATTCCCACCAGCAGTGCAGAAGTGTTCCCTTCTTTCCACATCCATGCCAACATCTGTAGTTTTGGGATTATGTAAAGTGGGCTACTCTTACTGGAGTTAGACGATATCTCAAAGTGGTTTTGATTTGCATTTCTCTGATGATTAAAGGTGATGAGCATTATTTCATGTGTCTGAATTTTTGAATGACACCTGCATTCTTCAGTTCCTACATGTGCTTATTCAAACTCAGATTCACCTATAAAAAGGCACAGGAGGACTAGCTCCTCAGGTAATCATCCACGCAATTTTTTCAGAATCAATTTGAGGAAAAGAGGATAATTTGGAAAATAATCATTGAAAAGGAAAAAGAGTTGGGGCAGTGCCTGTGGCTCAAAGGAGTAGGGTCCCAGCCCCATATACCAGAAGTGGAGGATTCAATCCCGGCCCCGGCCAAAAAAAACTGTAAAAAAAAAAAAAGTAAAGCAAAAAGAGTAAAAATGGGTTGCTCTGAAGATACGTATCTTTAGAGGTAAGGGAAAATTGACAGTAAGTTAAATAAGAGACATGATTTTTTTGATGATCTTTCCAGATTACAGATTCTATAATTAATATTTATGAATACAAAGGAATAAATCCTAAATAACTAATGGTATGAATTAGCAAGTCTCATTGTGTGTATGTGCATGTGTGTCCTCATGCACACACCGATGAATTCTGTTTATTGTCTGAGAGTTGGGTCTGAATTATGTGAAAATCTCCATTATTTTCTAGCATTTCTAGAGACTGACATGATTCTATAGAGAAACACTGATACCTAACATTTACATTGGGTTCTCATTTGTATTTGCAGGCATATATCTCATCACAGAGAAGGCTCCTGTCTTCTTGACTGCACATGCAATTTGGTTGTCTTCAAGTTTCCTGGACTATAACTTCAGTCACCTAGAGGATAGCTGGACATTTCTCAAG
>NW_003852526.1:636686-640159 GCF_000181295.1 Otolemur garnettii | reverse complement strand
TTTCTCATTTTTAATCTTTTGTGTGATAAGTATATAGAGATTTTACATGACTAAAATATCTAAAATAAATCTAAGAACTTTGCTGTCATTTGTGGAATAGAATAGGATCATTCTGATTTGTCTTATGTTTTATGATAGTTGACTTTATGGTCTATATGAGAAGGAAGTTCCAATGTCTTAACTAATATTAAATTAAATAACTTATTCTCTTTCAATGTCTCTAATCCACAAAGAGAGACAAAAGTATATTTCTTTCCTCTTCTTTGATTGGTTAGGGTAATGTCAATATTTATGTATTTCAATGTTTAAACAATGTTATGACATTGTTCATTAGGCAAAAAAACAACAAAAAAAGAAAGAATAAGTAGAAAAATAGCAAAATCTTAGTAAAATATCTTAATCCCTCAGAAGGGGGGAAATATAGAACTAGATTAGCATTCAGGTACAAATTAATTGGCAATAAACCACTTATCATAACTGGCACAATAATTAAAAAGAATACCTGTTCCTGAATATCTTAACATGAATGAATAAAAAAGGGAACATATTGGAGTAATCCCTAAAAATAATTATTAGTATTTAAATTGGACCAGGTTGGTACAATAAAAATCTCAACCATACATATTTCCTAAGTATGTGCATATATGTTTTTATAATAGTCTCCATAGTGTAAGTTATTTATAATACTTGTATGCTTATTGACGATTGTAACAGATGAAATAGAAAGTTAATCCATCGCCTTAGAAAATAAGCATTCACTGAAAATAATTTATACACAGAAATATTGGTAAATGACAAAAATTTTGTATAGACAAAGACACAATACAGCTATTCAGGGGCTTATCATTTCATGGCATGAAAAGAATGCAGATAAGTTATAATATAACATGTAGCTAACTGACATGTGAACAAAGTGGTATGGAACCCTAAAGGGGAAGCAGCTCATTCTCATCCTGGGTTGTGTTTGATATCATTTCTTATTCCGGTCCTTTGGCTTGACAGAATCTAAGATTCTGACCATCCTGTAGATCAGTTGACATAAATGATTTATTAGCAATCTGGTGTCTGTTGTTGTGTAATAGAGGTTAAATTTTATCTAAACAAAGAACAGATCATTGTATTCCAAATCTCTGCTACTTCATTTGCACTGGCATCGTAATTAGGTAGAAAGTTAAGAGGGGTATTTTTAAAATGTCTTACCAATTTTGAATGTAAGAATAGATTCATGTATTTTACAAAATGCAAATTGCTTCATGTAAGGATCTGAGGGTATGAGTAAGACACATTGTCTTAGGTACTTTGTCCTTAAATATGTGCATATTTATCAATATCTTCTATGTGGCTTGTTAATGGACTTGTTTAGAACACCATGATAATGAGGTCAAAATCATGGATATGGACTTCCCTTGCTTTGTTTCTTGGCTACAGGTAGATTTTTCATTTCAGCCAGCCCTCTTGCAAATATCTATATCTGATCACAGGAAGGTACTTTAAATAAATCAATGCAAATGCATCAGCCATACTTACACCTGGCCTTGAATAAGTCACCAAGATAAACTTGTTTGCAAGCAAAATGGGATGAAAAAAATGTCCTACAAATGCTGAATGTATTCTTTTTTCTAAATCAGTTTGCAAGTCATTGAAGGGAACAGTGATGTATTAGACTGCGTAGTATCCTCTCCATATCACCTGCATCCTCTAACGTACATTTATGTTTTCACACACATATACCTTATTTTATTGGTGAAAGAATGGCTATACTAATACAAGTAGCTCCATTGCAAATAAACTGAAATAGTTATTTTAAAATCTACATTTTTTGAGTCCACATATGAAAACTCACTTAATGAAATTTAAATATAAAAGTAGTCCATTTTCTGCTGGTGGAAAGGCAAACTAATACAACCTTTTTGGAAGGAAGTATGGAGAATTCTCAAAGAACTCAAATTAGACCTCCCATTTAATCCTGAAATCCCAATACTAGGCATCTACCCAGAATTAAAAAATAATCCTGTTGTCATAAGGACATTTGCACTAGACTGTTTAGGACAGCACCATTTATATGCCCACCAACCCAGTAATGGATTAACAAACTGTGGTATATGTATACCGTGGAATTCTATCCAGCCATTAAAAATGATAGATACTTTATATCTTTTGTATTAACCTGGATGGAGTTGGTACACATTCTTCTCAGTAAGGCATCATAAGAATGGAGAAGCAAGAATCCAATGTACTCAATTCTAATATGAAGGCAGTAGATGAGCTAATACAAGGGCTGGGATAGAGGAATGAGGGACCAGGTAGGGAGAGAAGGAAGGGGGATGGGGGTTATGGTGTATGGCCCACCTCAGGGATAGGACACAATTATAACTGATTATTTATAATTGATTATAAATGAAATCAGTGTAACCTAATTCTTTGTACCCCAAATGAATTCCAAACAATAAAAAAAAATAGTCCATTTTAAGAAATATATTTGATTGAAAATTTAACTCATACAGGGCTTGGAAAGAGAATAACAATTGATTCCTCTTCAAGTGTGACTTGAACTAAATCCTTGACACTGCAGTGTTATCAGTGTGATTAGTGTATGTGTAAATGTGGCAGTACAGAAATCTTAAATCACATAATCCTGTCTTTTTATTAAAGCCATATTGTAGACTATCTTTAGTAATCTGGTCTCAATGAAATTATGTTCTCTTCAGTTCCTTCTCTATGAATATCCATTCATCACCATGGTGTGGATATTGACATTCCCCAGAGCACCTCAGAGCATTTTGCTTTATGCTACATCCTCTTGATACATAATCTTTCAATTCTTATGGTTTCTAACACTGATTATAGGCCTTGTCTAATAAAGATAACATCTTCTTCTTGGGAAAAATTCAGGTAGAATTACTGTCCACTATAAAAAATTTGAGTCCCCCAATCAAAAGCTTCCCATCCTATAACTCAACTTGTTGTATGTTCAGGTGTTACTTGGTCCATTTTTCCCATGATGATGTGTGAAGGGAAAATGGACCAAACTTAAAAAAGATTTTAAAAGCATCAAAAAGTAGCCCAGATTAAAAGATTACTCTAACTTATAATATGCTTTATTTTTCTGTGAAAATAATACTATAAATTTGAAATAAGTTTCTAAAACAGGTAAAATCCCAGGTTTCCTATCACCTCCCCTCACTGCTGGTGTCCAGGCAGTGACCACTTTTGACCAGATTTGTTAATAGTATGTTTGTTTCTTTTTTCTTTATTTGAATGGTTGTTCAGTATAAAGGAAGATTATGATTAGGTATGAATGTTTTTCTGCCATCTATAAACTTTTATTGCTTTTTGGTAAAACCTGCAATGTTGATTCATTTTTCTTCTTACAAATTACCTTCATAATCCCAGCCACACAGCACATGGTAGAAAATGAGAAAAGGAATACAAAGATATTCTTTCTTCATGTCCATCTTTCATAAGAGACATTC
>NW_003852526.1:632811-635971 GCF_000181295.1 Otolemur garnettii | reverse complement strand
GCTTGATTTATGTAGCATTGGTTGACTTATACAGATGGCAAGGAACCACTACTGATTCAAAAAGTTATTAATGCTCAGAGAGTTATTGCAGAGCTTTCTAGTGCCAGTAGAATAGAACTCTCACTGTATAATGTACTTACTAAGTGTTAGGAAGAGCTCACTTTTATTGTGGGAGATGTCCTTGTTCAGCATTCTGGGTTTAGTGATTTTTTGGAAAAAAAAAATTATAGGATTTTTAAATTACCTGTCTTGACTTATCTCAGTGAAAAAATTATATTCTCTGGAATTTACCAAATTAGAAATTTGATAAGCCACTCATCTTTTAAATAATTTGAATGTCTGACCATATGCTTTCCCAAAGAAAAGTAACTTTACTATTTAGGTGATAAATCATTTTGTCTAAAAGCATGAACTTCCCCAGTAAAGTTTGTGGCAACATCCTATACTATACATCTCTATAGTATATCCTGTATGTCTTATGGGATCTTAAAAACATGTACAGCAACTTCCTTGGCTTGCTACTAAATTTAGAAGAAATAATTTTATGTGTTCTTAAACTTAATCGGTGTGATTTGATTAATCGAGTAGAGGTTTTATTTTAATTTGTTCTCATATATGAATAATTGAAAATTATTTCTTTCCTCATATTTGCATTAGGATAATTTATTCCCTTTGGATTTCCTATTATTTTTTGAAAGGAAAGATCACATATGTCTTTAATAATAATAAATTCTAAATTTTAATCTTTAGCCAAAAATCAAGTATCCCTCATTGTACATCACAGCTTAGAGCTGCCACTAGGAAATAAAAGAATGTTGATAACAACAATATTTCTAAGAGCAAACTACTAGGAATAATCCAAATGCAAAACAAAACAACATAGAGATGGATTAAGACATGCAGTATCATCATCACTGGGCCGCAAGGGCACAGGGAAATTCATGTTTCTCCATGATGCGTATCAATAGGTTCTAATTTTACAAACACAAAATTGAGAACATAAAACAAATCAGAGAAGAATTACTTGGCATGACATTATTTGATTAAAAAACTTATGGAATTGAGCAATTTAAATATTGACATATGTCTTATGCCCTAAAACTGTTTAAAAAAAAAAAACTAGGGAGTAAGAAACATAAAATATAATATATTAGTCCCATATTCAGAAATGCTGAATGGAGAAATATATGATTTGCCACCTACCCATTTAGCACATGTAAAAAATTGTGATCATTTCTCAGTTTGCAACTGTGGAGAAACACATACTCTCATGCACTTTTGGCAAATGTGTACATTTTCTTAAAATTGTTAATATATTTAAGGGGCACAAATATTGTTTTGTTACATTATTATGTTTTATAGCTGTGAGATCTGGGCTTTCAGTTATAACCATTGCTTGAATGGTGTACCTTGTACCCAAGAGGTAATTTTTCACCCCCCCCCACCACTTCCACCTTGGATGTCCTCAATAGCTACCATTGTACTCCGTATGACCATATGTACCCATAGCTTAGCTCCCACTGATAAGTGACAATACCAAATATTTGGTTTTCCATCCCTGATTTACTACACCTAGGATAATAGTTTTAAGTTGCACCCAAGTTGCTGCAAAAGACATGATTTCATTCTGTTTTGTGGTTGAGTAGCATTCCACGGGGAACACACACACACACACCACATTTTCTTTAAATGGTCATCTATTGATGAACATTACTCTATGGTAGAGTAATTCCATACCTTTGATATTGTGAGTTGTACTGTAATATACATACAAGTGCAGGCATCTTTTTAAAATAATGACTTCTTTTCCTTGAGATAGATCACTAGTCATGGAATTGCTGAATTAAATAGCAGACCTACTTTTCTTTTTCTTTAATTTTTCTTTTCCCCTCTCTCTCTCTCTCTCTCTCTTTTTTTTTTTGAGACAGAAACTTGCTCCATCACCCAAGCTAGAATGCCCTGGCCTCATTATCCTCACAGCAAATTCAAACTCCTGGGTTCCATACCAAGCTAACTTTTCTATTTTTAGTAGAGATAGAGCCTTACTTTGCTCAGACTGGTCTCAAACTCTTGACATTAAGCAATTCTTCAACCCTGGCCTCCCAGAGTGCTAGAATTACAGACATAAGCCACCCCACCCGGCCTATTTTGCCTTGTCAATAATAGCCATTCTGACCAGAGTAAGGTGGTTTCTAACTGTAGTTTTAATTGGCATTTTTATGACGATTAATGATGATACATTTGTTTCATTTGTTTGTTGGCCATTTATATATCTTCTTTTAAAATATAAATTTTAAAACATCTTTTCAATATATATCAGGATTGAAAAAGCACAAATACAACAATAGTGCTGTTAAAACCATATCCTATAGTCACAGTCACTCAAAAAAATAAAAATGTACACATGAAGATGTTTATCGTTATACTGTGAATTTAAAACAATCACAGTCAATTATTGGGAGGCAAGTTAAGTTCTAGTAGAAGTATGGAATAAAATACTATGAAGTCACCAAAATTAATTAGGTCAACCTCTTTGTGTCCCAGTCAAAACATGACTTAACTTTATTATTAATTTTTTAAGCATACTATATATAATACATATATACATAAAATATTATTCCAATGTTCTTAACATTTTAATTTGAATAAGAGTACTGTTAATCTTCTCTTTGTTTTTATTTTTAAAGACTTTTCATTTATTGAACATACTAATAAGAATAAATACATAAGATAAATTTAAAATTTTGATACATCAAATTTATGCATTATTTTAACATTTTGTTGAAAATATATTTAAAAAGAAGGAGTAAATAAACATTTTATATATCCTTTCTTACATTGAAGGAATTCTTGAGAAACCTTATTGGCAACAAACTCCAACTTATATACAAAATCTGTCCCTCACAGTGAGGTATTAAAGGAAAATAATTAGAAACAAGAAATTATTCACCAAGAAGCATTATTAGTTAATTGTGGTACAGACATGCAATGGAATATTATGTATTTTTAAAAATATTATCTAAACACTACAATTGAATAGCTGAGGAGAATAGGTTGACCAGTTTGATGTGAACATTCTAGATTGTATATATAGTCAGAACATTGTACCCCATAAATGCAGTAATGTACACAGTTATGATCTAATAAAAAATAAAAAAAA
>NW_003852526.1:623241-631854 GCF_000181295.1 Otolemur garnettii | reverse complement strand
CTTAAAGGAGAATTTACAGGAACCAAACTCTAGCATAAGCAATGTGAACCAAAGCCAGGAAATACTCTTATGACTAATCGTTTGTTGCCTTAAGATGATGAGGCTGAGGGCATTTGGATCACATAAAAGAGAAAGCAAAAGGAATTGAGAAAAGTTTATAGAAAAGCTAAAACCTGCATTTTAGAGGCAGGGTCCACAAACCTGACATGTCTGCCTTAAGCACCTGAGGTTCTGAAAATGTTGACTCGTCCTTTGTTACCTGACTTCGTTTTTTTACTTCATAAATGAGCATTGGGGTTCTAAAACACTGGCATTTGTTGCCTCACAGGTGGGCATTTTTAAAGTTACATAAAATGGAGAGGAAACTGAGAAGTATTGGTGTTTTAAAATGTCCTTTTCCTGAACAAACCTTAGTGGTGATGACTGTTACCTCTCCTCAACCAGTAAGCAGAAGTCAATTCCTTACTTTTGAGATATGAATCAATACTTTGATATGCTGAGTGATGATGTGATAAATTCCCACATGACACACATCTAAATTATACATTAGCTTATAAAATTCTTTTAAGATTATAATATACTATTTTTAGGGCCTGATGGGACATGAAACTTGTCCTGTGCATAGTACCTATCAGTGACACAGATACTGTCTCAGTCCTCTAAGATTTTGCTGCCCAGTATGGTAACCATTGGTCACATGGAGCTATTGAACACTTAAAATGTGGCTAGAGTGCATTTAGATGTACTGTGAGTATAAAATTGACCCCAGAAAATATAGTACCAAAAAACAAAAAAAAGGGAAAATATCTCATTAATGATATTTTTTGTAATGAACACATTGAAATAACATTGTAGATAAGTTGTGCTAAATGAAATATAGTTTTAAGTTAATTTCACTCATTTCTTCTTGTTTTTTATGGGTCCTGCAACATTTAAAATTTGTGGCTTGCAATGTATTTCTAGTAAAAAGTGTTACTTTAAGAGATTCACATCTAATGAGAAGGAAAAACATTTCTAGGCAGATCAAGATAATTATATCTCTAGTCGTAACTGTGTTCTAAAAGTAGGTAGCATGAGATTCTGAGATATAGCAAGTTTAAGCAGTTATGCAAACTTCCAGAACAGTATCCAAGTCCTTGAAACTTTATCATCACTTTTGTGTGCCATGTTTTATGTCAATGAATCTTTCCATACCCTCAGAATGAATTTAACCCACACTATCTTGAAAAACAAATACTTTCATCACTTTGGTCTTGTGTATGCAGAATCAGACCCTAAAGGAATTTCAGCATGATTGTTGTTATGGAAATGGTTTTCAAAAGTGTTTTTAAAAAGTGGAATTATAACCCAAGTGGTTTTTGCATGTTAATGATAGTGTCTTTAAATCTGAAGCCAAGGTCACTTATTCCTTCCATCCTTTTTAGTGTTTCTTCAATGTAAGAGAAAATGAACAGTCCAGGAGTTAGCATCCCTATCTCCTTTGGAGATGGTTTGACTGGTAATCAATGTTGGGAAACTCCTTGGCCTGTTCTGCTATACACATAAGTGTTGGCCAGGGACAGATGCTGATTATTTAACACCAGTGCTTGACAGAAACTTGTGTTTATAGTGTGAAGAACACACATCTAGGTGCATGTTCAAATGTTAGGAGGTGTCTTTAGGGAAGGACCTTCTGCCAGATCAGCTTCTATGTTGGAATTGGCTTTCAGAGTGTACCCAATCTATTGGGGGTCTGTTGGCATTTCCATCACATGGTGAGGCATAAACCAAGCCTTGGGTTGAAGCTGTTAGCAAGCTGTAGCCCTGCTATGCCAGAAAACATGGGTGCCTTAAGTATTGCTAGTTATTGGCTCTTTAGAAGGAGCTGAATGCCAACTCCTGTTAAACAGATGGGGCAGTGGTTGATGTAGGAGGAACAAAATTACTTGTAATGTAAATCCCAAGCTCCAGCCCATTTGTCCAGAATTCATTTCTGTTTCTACTACCAGCGGTTCTCAACCTATGTCTATGACCCCTTTGTAACAATGTAGATACATCCTGCATATCAGATATGTACAGTATGATTCATAACAGTAGCAAAATTAAAAAAAAAAAAAGCTAAAAGTGGGCAGCACCTAGGGCTCAAAGGAGTAGGGCGCTAGCCCCATATGCCAGAGGTGGCAAGTTCAAACCTAGCCCTGGTCAAAAATTCCAAAAAAAAAACACAAAAAACAAAAAAGCAAAATTATATTTATGAAGTAGCAAAGAAAATAATTTTATGGTTATGGGGTCACCACAACATGAGGACCTGTATTAAAGGTTCATGGCATTATGAGGCATTAGGAAGACTGAGAACCACTGCACTAGACTATCGGCTCCATGGGGAAGGACCTTAGTACATTTACTCGGTTTTAACCCCAGATCTGTAATAAGGGCTGGCATGTTATAGGTTCTTCATGAGCATCTGTTCAATCAAACCTGTCTACCTGTGTCTCAGAACCGGCCTTCTCCTCCGCGTATAAATTTCTCCATGTATTAGGTTTTTGAAACTGGCCTTTTAAGATTTTCCTCATTGTCTGATAATAAATGATCAATTAGCTATATGTTTTGTCAGATTTTTTTTTTCAGGGCCATTCTAAATCTTCTTTCATATATGATTTATTTTAAAAATGTACAGTTATCTAATCCCTCTGTTCTGCCCTTACCATGGTAAAATTCTTGTGAACAGTATACACGAGAATTTCATACATTTGTGTACATTTGCATGAAGCCAAATGTAGTTGACCATAGACAATTGCCTAAAAGAGGAGCCAACATCTGCCTGTAATAGGTCAAGATGATGGTCTAATTTCTGATGTGCCGGTTTCAATTTGTACTGTACAGGGAAAGCCTAGTCTTTTGGAGGATTACTGCAAACATAAATGATGTCTGTTTTGTGCGTTTAGCTTTCCGTTTCTCTGACCAAGGAGGAGTAACTGAGCAGAGGGGCAGAAAGGCATTTCTCCAAGGAACTTGGTTATGAGTCTGGCAGTTCTGTATTTGACATTATGCAAAGAGTGATTTCAATAAAACATATGAAGGACAGCCGAAATAAAGAAATACACAATAAATATGTGAAATAGAATTTGTCATTTTCTAAAGTCAGAATGTTATTAAATAATGAAACTTTGGGAGTGTTTCAAGGTTTTTATTTAATTCTAAGGGCTGATTTTTTTTAAAGTCCTTTCAAGTGTCAGGTAAGAATTCTCAGTTTATTAAAATTACTTCAACATTGTCTAGCCCCACCATGGAGCAGGAACAATGATGTATCTGTTCGAATATGAACTCTCTCAACCCCTGTCCTTACATCGCTCCCTTCTGACACGAGAAAGGCTACGGCACACACACACACTCAAATACAAACAAGGGATGGAAGAAATGCCAACCTTCTGTATGAACCAATGGCTGTGGAAGCGTGGAAAAGGATGCAACAACCTCATGAGATGGGTTTCACAGATGTGGCGATCTTTAAATTGGGCCTTGAATTTAAAAAATGGTTTTACCACATTGAGTAACCTGGAGGTTACAGAACGCATCAGAGAAGCATAGCAGCAAAATAAAGAAAAAAGTGAAGGCTCCCTGTACTATTACAGTGTATAGTGTATCATTCTAGAAGACATATGCCCACTGTAGTCCATGCACAGGACTGTGCCTTGCATCCCTCCAAGGGGCACCACCAACATAACCCACCTGTTGGTAGTAGGCAACACGGTGGCTCAGTGTTCAGCCAGCAGTAGGTAGGCTAGCCATTTGTAATTATGTAAGGAAGAGTTGTGGGAAGTGGGTCCATATAAACTTATAGTAAGAAATTTATAAGATACAGAGCTATGGGTTATTGATTTGCAAGCAAAGAGGGCTAATTCGATCATTAAAATACAAAGTGTATAATTACAAATTCTTTTGAAAACTATAATGCAAAAGCTACAAATGAAATCTGAGGGCACTTACATTGGTTTTTCAGGATGTATTCACCATGGAGGTTTAATAAATATTTTAGCACATCTCACAAATTCAGTGGCAAGTACTTCTAAGCGTGTGACATTGGGATGTTATCAAAGTGAAAGTCCGAGATTCTGTGTAAATGTACCTGGGAAAATAGAGTACAGGGCATAGGAAAAAAGAAGTGTATTTTCAGAGTACTGCAAATTAAGGTATATATTGATAATAAAACCACCTAGACATTGTAATCAATTTTGCTTCATTAGTTTAAGCATTCCTGTTTGTTTTAAGCTCTTCTTTTCTCTCTAGGCCCCTTTTCTCTGAATTAGATATTCCTTATCTGCCTTGTAAAAACAGGGTGACAGTCATCTCTTCAATAGAAAAATAGCTATTTTCAAAGTAGAAAATATAATCTTGTTAGAAGTGGGATCCTGAGGCATTACTTACACCGTCATAGGCAGATATTAAGTAGTAAGTGTTGTCTGGTCGCTCCTCTGCTCAGTCGTGTGTTTGAAGGGCTGCGTGGATATCGGTCTGCTTGTTTTCAGATGAATCATTCTCCTAATGGACTATCAAGTACTTGCCTAAATCCATCAGTAATGCAGACTGTGCCTCCCGCACTTTCCTGAAATGCCTTCAAACCAATTTGGTAAATTGCACCCACTGTGAAAGTTAGATGGCATGTCAAGAAAGACCAAACTTTTTGGTAAAATGTCATTTCTTTGAAAGACTTATGTTCCTTGTTTATAAATAAAGTCTTTTGAACTGGAGAGTATACCATTAATATCTATTTTACCTGTTCGCAGAAATGTATATCATTCAGAAATTTCAAGAACACATATGAGAACTTCATAAAAATTTTTC
Organism: Otolemur garnettii; assembly: GCF_000181295.1. Classification (NCBI taxonomy): domain Eukaryota; kingdom Metazoa; phylum Chordata; class Mammalia; order Primates; family Galagidae; genus Otolemur; species Otolemur garnettii. The sequence goes on along the minus strand of NW_003852526.1, from coordinate 627,033 downwards.
TTAACCTCTAAGAAATATTAGATACATTTTTTTCTCACATGATATTTATCCACCATAACCAGGTGAGTTTATACACAGCATAGAAGGAACAGTAGTGTAACTTTCACAGTAAATAGCCTCCATTAAGTGAACATTTTTTTAAGAGAAAAATAAAATCATCCTTCTCTAGCTTTGAACTATGCTGTAGAGTATATGTAATAAATTTAAGATGAAAATAAAAAGATGTTTATGCTTATTAGAGATTCCGTGACTGTTTACTCACCAAAACACCTTCTATAAAAACTGTTGCTCTTGGGGCATACCACTTCAAAAAAACCCTTTGAAATATTTGTGAGGTGGTGCATGTTTCTAATTAGAAAAGTGATACATGTTCGGGGGGAAATGTTGGAGAACACCGAAAAAGTTTAGCACATTTAACTTTCAACTAATAAAGAATTTTCATATAAAGTATTACCAATGTTTTGAAAATTTTAGTTTGAAGAATAAATTCAATTCCTTTATGAAATTTATTAGTAAGAAAGTTCTGCTGGAGAGATGCTGACGACAATGCTAAATATTCCTTCAATAATTTGTCAAATGGATAATTTATTCAAAGGTTAACTTTGAAACAGTGGGGTTTATAAAAACACTGTTGTAAAACTACCTTTTCTTAAATGGAGGAAGATCACTAACACATAGACTATGGAGTGGAGCAGGCCAGATCTTGGACCATGGGGCCACTGCATACCAGCTACAGAAAGGATAACTGGCAAAAATCTGGGTCTCCTCAGTAACTCTGGGAAGAGGCCGCCACCTCCTCCACCTGGGAGAGGAAGGGCTGGGGAATCATTCATCTTTGTGAGAAAATGTCAGCCTTAGCATTTGCACTATTAAACCCATGATCTCTTGCAAAAAATTTTCTTGTCTTCACGATAAGTAATTTTAAGACAACTTCTGGCTGGTTTGTACTATTTTTTGTGGAGGAAAAAATAAACTCCGATTTATTCTCATCTGAGCAAACATGATGATTAGGATAGATATTGCTAGAGGTGCGTGAGGTTGCCCTGGGACTCATGTTTTGAAAGGATTTTACAGAATATTTCAAAATAGCCATGCACAGCATTATCGTACCCTTAAGCCTCCAAGTAGAGAAAAATCCTGACATCCAAGATAGATTTATTATATAGTTTCTCAAAGTACATCTAAGATTTGGGTCTAAAGTCCTCATGTGAAAGAAAAAGACCTTCGGCCGGGGGGTTAATTTAAAATAGCTTTTTCACATTTGAAGGAAAGGTGGCTGTGATAATCACAATGTCCACAGCTAGAAGAAAATAGCAGCCACCCATATGGGCACTCTCTGAAACACTATACTAAGAGTGCACTTGGAGAGACTTATGAAGATTTTATTACTGTTCTACACATCTTGTACAATTTAGTTATTTTAGCAGCATGTGGAAAGAGTGTACATTGATGATCCATTTAACTAAGTTAGAAGTTAGATTAACTGAGTTAGATTTAACTAAATCAAATTTAATTAAGTTAGAACAATTCTAACCAAGTTAGAAAACTAACTTGATAAGCTTCTCAGCTCGTATCTCATTCCCATCCCTTTACCATGGGGATGCTGATGGCAATGCTAAGTACTCATTCAATAATTTGTCAAATGAATAATTTATTTAAAAATTAAGTTTGAAACCATATGGTCTTTTAAAACAATGTTGTGAAGCTAAATTTTTTTTAATGGAAAAAGGTCACTAAGTCATTATAATGAAGAGTTAAGCACACAGACTTTGGAGTCTCAATGCCAGTTTTTAAATTATGGTTCTATGACATAACCAGCTGTGTGACCTTGAGCAAGTTACTTAATATCTCAGTACTAAAGATTTTCATTTCTTCATCTGTCAAGTGAGTGTATATACCTTATGGTGCTGTTGTGAGAATTTCATGTGTTCAGGTTAAATGTATTTTTTATTAGATTAAAAATTAAGATGCAATTATAAATTGAGCTGCAATAAATAGTCTAGTGCAAGTGTCCTAATGATAAAAGGATTCTTTTCCTTCTGGGTAGATGCCCAATAATGGGATTGCAGGATCAAATGGAAGGTCTAGCTTGAGTTCTTTGGGGATTCTCCATACTTCCTTTCAAAAAGGTTGTATTAATTTGCAGTCCCACAAGCAGTGTAAAAGTGTTCCCTTCTCTTACCATCCGTGTCAGCATCTGCAGTTTTGAGATTTTGTGATGTGGGCCATTCTCACTGGGGTTATATATGTATGCCATGGAATACTATTCAGCCATTAAAAAAATGGAGACCTTACAGCCTTTGTATTACCCTGGATGGAAGTGGAACACATTATTCTTAGTAAAGCATCACAAGAATGAAGAAGCATGAATCTTATGTACTCAATTTTGATATGAGGACAATTAATGACAAGAGGAGGGGGTGAGCAGAGAGAGGAAAAAGGAGGGAGGAGTGGGGAAGGGATTAGCAGAGAGAGGGAAGGAGGGAAGGAGGTGGGGTCTTGGTGTGTGCCACACCTTTTGGGGGCAAGACACGATTGTAAGAGGGACTTTACCTAACAAATGAAATCAGTGAAACCTCAATGAAACCTCAATGAATCCCCAACAATAAATTAAAAAAAAAAATTAAGAGAATATGTAGAGTAGTATGCTTTTATTAGTCCAGAATTGATGCAGATGTATTCTGGTATGTTCTTAGAATGATATACTAACATTTTCTAATAGAAGGCCTGGTGCAGTGGCTCACACCTGTAATTCTAGCACTCTTGGAGGCCTACGTTGGTGGATTGCTTGACCTCAGGAGTTTCAGACCATCCTGAGCCACAGCGAGACACCCTCTCTAAAAATAGACAGGTATTGTGGTGGGTGCCTATAGTCACAATTACTCAGGAAGCTAAGGCAAGAGAAACACTTAAGACTAGGAATTTGAGGTTGCTGTGAGTGATGACATCATGGCACTCTACCAAGAGTGATGAAGTGAAACTCTGTTCAATAAATACACAAATAAATTATAAATAAATAAGTAAGTAAATAAATGAATAAAATTCATGACTAGGAACACCTATGTGGAACAGTCCTGAGGTTTGGGTGGTAAAATAGAATTTGTTTGCTTTTAGGTCTTCATATAAGATTGATCTTTTAATTATATGCTTTTTTATTTTATATAAATAGTACATTTAAAATAATAAATACTTCTAAAACTTTCTATTTCCGTGAGACTCAAGTTGAGACTTGTATCTTCCCGAAGCCAGGTGCATGTATTTTATGTCTGGAAGGGCGAGGAATGCATAAGACTTCCGCCCTTTATTTATTTAACCTTGAGAACCAAAAGTTCCAGAAGTTCTTTTTGTCTGTTGATTGAAAGATACAGAGTCCAAAATATAAATCAAATTCTCCTATGGAGACTACTATTAGGGATAAAACTAAAACAGTGATTGTCTTAGGATGCAGTGATTTGAGGTAAAAATTAAACATTGGAAGACAAAGCAAAAAAAAACTATATTATATTGAATAAAAATCACATTTCCATAAGGACCAAAAATAAACAAAAAGGCTGTGATTTGGTTACCCAGACATTATGTCCTGTGACTATTCAGAAGATAGTTGAGGTCCACTGTACTCCTTATGTATGTACCAAAATAACATGGTCGGGGCTAGCATGAGCATTAGATAACAAACCAAGATGCCTTTTTAAATAAAGGTGATGTATGAGTCAGGATTGTCCAGAGAAAGAGAACCAACAGTACATGTGTGTTTGTGCGTGTGAATCCATCTTTTTTCAGGGGAGAGAGAGA
>NW_003852526.1:617403-622175 GCF_000181295.1 Otolemur garnettii | reverse complement strand
AAATTTTAGATATTTAAACTGTTTATGAGGGGGAAAGCAATGTTTAAAGGTACCTCCTGTGTAAACTTCTAACATTGAAAAATGGCTTTATGTGCAAGGAAAGATACTAATAGTTGCCCAGGTCATGAAGTAACATTAATTTAGTAAATTTACCAATTTGAAATCTTGTTTTTTAAACTTTTGAGTTCAAATTATATATTTTATTGTTCAACATTTAAGTGTAGTAAAATAGGAACAATTATCTTTACTATTTTGTTAATATTAAGTTAATTTTTGTTGAAGAAACTAAACTCTCTTGTAAAAGAATTATCTCATATATTTACTTAGATCATCAAATACCTATAAACATTTTTTAATGCAATTAAATTTCAATATAGTAATTTTTAATAGTAATTTGAAGTGCTAGACTGGGATAACTTACAATCCTAGCAAAAAAAAAAAAATACTAAAAACTTCCAAAGTGAAATACCTTTCATAAGGCTCAAAATTTAAATATTGAGAGTACAAGTCATCAGTTTAGATCTAATAAACATCCTATTGCCACATACAGACTTCGTCAAATACGTCATACTCCTCAGCTGACACAGTTCCCAAATCCATATCCAATGAGTGTATATTTTAATTCAAATTAAAAATTTAGATTACTGAATAGAATTAATTCTCATCATTACCAATCTGATTATGGTAACATTTTAAACATTCTGATATTGGTAATCAGGATATAATTTATTTATATATTGAATTTTAAAATATTATAAGGTTTGAGAAGATAATTTGCTAGCTCTGGGAGAAATTTTAGCATCTCAAGTAAATGGATGCTATGAAGATGGTATAATAATTTGGTAGTTTTAAAGTTGAGTATCTCAAAGAGCTCACATAATTTGTCCAAGACTGGAGAAAGTATGCTTCTTCCAGGGATCTAAGGGCAGTACATATCTGCCTGGAGGCTGCTTCTGGTACAGGTAGATATTCTGAACATCACTTTTTTATAAACAACAGGGTCTCCCAGTCTGCACATCATTCACCTGATAATCCTTGGTCTGGTAATGTCTGGATTGTTCCTCCTACTCATATTTAGCAGACTTTATCCATTCCTCAGTGGAATCTGTACTTCTTCAGTTTTAGGTAACAATTCTGTATTCATTGTAATGACATCCAATTGAATCCTGACTATGTTTCATTTTTTCTTCCTCTGAAACCACAACTCTAAAGTTATGCTAATAAAACTTTCATAAATTTACAATTTATTCTAAATTTTTCTCTGACTCTACCTGTCATTCAAGAATTATATTCTTCTCTTCATTTTGAAAGCATTTGTCTATCATTAGTCTTATGGCATGTTTTCCTTTTATTATGATTTTGTCAGGATTACTGACAGGTGTTCTGAAATTGCACCTATGAATCCAACTGACATTGTGGGATAAATTTCCTGAGCTTGGTATCCTAATCTCATCTAAACAACTACATGTGTTTTTATAATTTCCTCATCTAACTTTTTATTTATTTTTTCTGGTTTTTGTAACTAGAGAACAGAGAAATAAAGCATGTTATAGCTCTCTTTTCAGTTTTTCTTACTTTTTAATAACACGTTATCATCATCAAATACCACATTATCCCTTCTTTCTTTTCGTAAACATGGTTTATAGTGTAACACTCATTGCCTCAATTTCCATTTATTTTATTATGATGCCATTGCAAGTAATACATAAAAATATCTTGCAGAGAAATTGTTTTACCTCATAGGCAAAAATACTTCAAGAATTTAGCCAAAGGCCGGGCAGGTGGCTCAAGCCTGTGATCCTAGCACTCTGGGAGGATGAGGCAGGTGGATTGCCTGAGCTCAAGAGTTCTGGACCAGCCTGAGCAACAGTGAGACCCCCATCTCAATAAAAAAATAAAAAATAACCAGATGTTGTCCCAACTATTGGGGAGGTGAGGCAAGATAATTGCTTAAACTGGAGGGTTTGAGGTTGAGCTATGACACCAACAGCACTCTGAGAGTGACAAAGTAAAACTCTGTCTTCAAGGAAAAAAAAAAAAAAGAATTTAGCCCACTTTCAGAAGTGATGACAGCAAATGGTAGAATAAAAGTCTTCAGGCTTGGCCAGCTGAGGTGGCTCACATCTGTAATCCCAACAATCTGGGAGGCAGAGGTAAGAGGATTCCTTGAGCTCAGTAGTTCAAGACCAGCCTGAGTAAGAGCAAGATCTCTTCTCTATTAAATATAGAAAAATTAGCCAGTGTGGTGGCAGGTGCCTATAGTCTCAGCTACTTGGGAAGTTGAAACAAGAAGACTGCTTGAACCCAAAAGTTTGAGGTTGGTGTGAGCTAGGTTGAAGCCACAGTACTCTAACCTGGGCAACAGAGTGAGACTCTGTCTCAGAAAAAAAAAAAAAGAGAGAGAGAGAGAGAGAGTCCTCAGTCTTCACTCCACCTTTTCTCCTTTCTATGCATCAATTTAATTGCTAAATATCCCCAGGAAAAAACATGCCATCATGGGAATCTCACAACTCAGAAGTGAGACAAAGACATTCCTCTGAACTGCAGAATCAGAAAGGTTGTGATTGAACAACTGCAGGGCAGCATCACCTGCAGAGAGGACATTTGGTTTTATCCCACCACAGGGATGGAAAAGGGATACAACTAAGTGTGAGGGCTTGTGTTATATTCAACTGCACAGATAACATTGTCTAGAATAGATCATACCTTGATCTACATATCATGTTTTTGGTTGTAAAACAAACCTTACAAATTTAAGAAAACCCAAATCATTTCAAGTATTCTTTTCAGATCACAAGGGCATGATGCTAGAAATCATTAACAGGAGGAATCTTTAAAAATACACAAGTATGTGGAAATCAAACAACATGCCTGTATAACACCAAGCGGTCACAAAAGAAATCAAAAAGGAAATATGAAAAATGTTGTAAGAAATGAAAATCAAACCAGAACAGATCAAATCCTATTATATGTAGCAAAAGCTGTCCTAAAGGGGAAATTTATAGTGATAAATTCCTATGTCAAAAAAGAAAAAATATCTTAAACAATCTAAAGTTATACCTCAAAAAATCAGAAGAAGAAATGAAGTCTAAAATAGAAGAAAGAAAACTAATTAGAAGGAAGATAATTACAAGAGTCAGAGCAAAAATAAATGAAATAGAATATAAACTTAAAAAACAAAAGGAAACATTAATGAAATTAATATTTAGTTTTTTTGACAAGCTAAATTAAACTGAATAAACATTAAGTTGAATAACTTAGAAAAAGGAGGGGCTATTCAAATAAGGTCAGAAATGAAAGAGGAAACACTATATCTAATATCACTGACATACAAAAGATCATAAAAACTACTATTAACAAATAAAAATTAATTTTGGATAACCTAGAAGAAGTAAAAAATTCCTAAACACATATAAGCTGCCGGGACAGAATCACAAATGAATAGAAAATCTGAACATATCCATAACAAGTTAAGGAAATCAAATGAGCGTTAAAATTCTCCATAAAACGAGCCCAGTATTAAAAAGGTTCATTGCTGAATTTTACCAAACATTTAAAGGAGAAATGATATCATTTTTTCTTACTCTCTTCTAAAAAAAGAAAATAGAAAAAAAAATACTCTTAAACTAACCTCAGAATTATCTTAATACTAATTCAAGACAAAGAAACTGCAAGAAAGGGAAATTATCACCAATTTCTCTGATTAACATAGATGTAAAAATTTTTAACAAAATATTAGCAAACCGAATTCAAGAACATATTAAAGGAATAACTCATCATGATCAAGTAGTATTTATCCCTGAGATATAAGGTGTGACATATATAAGTCAGTAAATATGACTTATCACTCTAAAAAGACTAAAGATATAAAGTGTATGATTATCTCAGTAGATGCAGAAAATGCATTTGACAAACGTCAACATCTGTTCATGAGAACAGCTCACAACCAACTAAGTGTAGAAGGGATGGACCTCAACACAAGAAAGGCCATATATGAGAAACTTGTGGCTAACATCATTTTCAATGTTGAAAAGTTGAAAGCTCTTTCTTTATGATCAGGAAAAAGAAAACAATGCTCATTCTCAGTATTTCTTTTTAACATAGTAGTAAAACTCATAGGCAGACCAATTAAGCAAAAGAAAGAAAAAAAAGTCATATTAAGGAAAGGAAGAAGAGAAATTATCTACTTCCTAGAAACATTATGTTATATAAAGAAAATCCTAAAGACTTGACAAAAAAACTATTAGAATTGATAAATGAATTCAATAATTTGCCAAGCACAAAATCATCAGACAAAAATCAGTAGCATTTCAATGAACTAATAACAAACTATCTAAAAAGAAAATTAAGAAACAATCCTAGTCAAAATATCAATATATGGGTGGTGCCTCTGGTTCAGTGAGTAGGGCACTGGCCCCATATACCAAGGGTGGCAGGTTCAAACTAGACCCCAGACAAAATTGCAACAAAAAATAGCTGAGCGCTGCAGTGGGCACCTGTAGTCCCAGCTACCTGGGAGGCTGAGGTAAGAGAATCGCCTAAGCCCAAGAGCTGGAGGTTGCTGTGAGCTATGATGCCACAGTACTCTACTGAGGATGACAAAATGAGACTCTATTTCTAAAAAAAAATTAAAAATATATCAAAATAAAATTTAAAGACTTATGAGTAAATTTAACTGAAGGGATAAATGGTATTTATACTAAAAACTATAAGACATTGGTGAAATAAATTGAAATAAACACAAATAAATGGGAAGATATCCTGAAATTCTT
>NW_003852526.1:610757-616581 GCF_000181295.1 Otolemur garnettii | reverse complement strand
ATGAAATAAGCCAGGTGCAGAAAGAAAACTGCCACATGAATCTCCATTACAGGTGGAGCCTAACAGAGTTGAACTTCTAGAAGTTGGGAGTAGAACACTTTATTGGAGGATGGTGATCAGAGACAAAGAGGGTGGGAAGAGGTTGATCAAAGGATACAAAGTTTAAGACTGAGGAGGAAGTGGTGTTGAGATCTACTGTGTAGCAGGGTCACTATGGTCAATGATAATGTACAATGTATTTCAAATAACTGTGAGAGTAGATTTCAAGTGTCTCACTCAAAAAAAAAAAAAAGATAAGTGAGGTGATAGAGATGTTAATCAGCTTCATTTAATCTTGTCACCTTGTAGACAACTATCAAAACCTCACATTGTATCCCTTAAATCTATTCAATTATGCTTTGCCAAACAGACATATTATTAATAACAAACATTATCTTCAACATTAGCAGAAGAAAAATTCAGCCAACTTTAGAAAAATTTATTTTTCAGGTCACTGTATTTAAAGACATCTTAGATATTTAGTGTGCATTTGCAACTAAAATGAGCAGAGAAGTGCCAAGTAAAATAAATAATGTCATTACTACTGAGGCTACTGAGTAAGTTTGAATTTACTCAGAATGATCATGTACTCAATCATGTAGCTAAAGTTAATTTGTGCTTGAAAAATCTCTAAGTCCTGTAATAGTATTAGTGGAAGTGGCAAACTTTCCTTTTGTTTATAGAATAAAAAGATTTTCCCCATCCTGACAAAACTTAGACAAAAACATAATTTTAACCCCCTCTCGTACTTACGGTTTAAATGTTATTATATAAATTGAAGTTGCAAAATACTGTTGTAGAAATCAAATAATGCAAAAAGAGTGTATGCCATCAAACAAACAAGTAACTAAATATATTGCAAGTGTATGTGTTATTTAAACCCAAGACAGGATATCATGTTTTTATACATATGAGCCTATTAAATATCATACCTTAGTGACACTGAAACAGTGGTCTGTCCTCGACATTACTTTTCTTTACCTCAAATGAGAATAATTTATGGTTTGTAAGCAAAGAAGGGGGAAATAATTTTAATAAGTATTCTGAAAAACATTTTAATGCTGGTGTATTTGCAAATCATCGATATTCTCATCTACATAAGCATTTTCATCATGATTAAGGGCAAAGCACATCTTTCCTATGATGAGTCATGAAGTGTGAGTGTATCTCAGATGATAATAAACAATTCCTAAAATACTGAAAATAGTAAATTATTAAAAGAAGAATGGATTATTATACATATTTTTACCCAAATTAGGTTTAACGTATATATATGTGTTTTATCACCAATAGGAAACGTTATTTCAGTCATAATAAATAGCCTAAGTCTGTTCAGATATTTTTATCAAATTAAAAACATTATTGCATAAAGCAATTTTTAATAAACTATGCAAGTCATACTGCAAGGATTGCAAATGACTCTGTTTTGGAGAACTTAATTTGGAAATAGTTCTATAACATCCAGAACAAAGAACCTTCCCCAACTCGTTCTATGAAGCCAATGTTACCTTACTCCCCAAACCAGGAAAGAACGTAACAAAAAAAAAAAAACCTATAGACCAAATATCCTTATGAATCTAGATGCAAAAATTCTTAATAAATCCCTAGCAAAATGAATTTGACTGCACATCAAAAAATTAATCCACCATGACCAAGTGGCTTCCTCCCAGAGATTCAAGGATGGTTTAACATATGCAAATCTATCAGTGTTATTCACCACATAAATAGAAGCAAAATCAAAGACCATATGATTCTCTCAATAGATGCAGAAAAAACATTTGACAAAGTTCAGCACCCTTTATGATAAGAACACTTAACAAAATAGGCATAGATAAGACTTATCTAAGCATTATAAAAACTATAAAACCCACAGTGAATATCATACTGAATGGGAAAAATTCATAGCATTTTTACTTAGAACTGGTACCCAAAAAAGATTGCCCAGTATCAATACTTCATTCAACATAGTGCTGGAAGTCCTAGCCAGAGCAATCAGACAAGACAAGAAAATCAAGGGTATCCAAACAAGGACAGAAAAGATCAAACTAGCACTCTCTGCTGATCTGATCCTCTATCTAGAAACCCCCCCAAAGATTCTACCAAAAGATTCTGGAATTGTTGAATAAACTCAGCAAAGACTCAGATTACAAAGCAACATACACAAAACAGTAGCATTCACATATGCCAACAATAGTTATGCTGAGAATCAATTCAAAGACTCAATACCTTTCACAATAGCAACAAAGAAAATAAAATACCTATGAATATATTTAACTAAGGAGGTGAAAGATCCCTACAGAGAGAACTATGAAACACTGCAGAAGGAAATTTCAGAGGATGTGAACAGATGGAAAGCATATCATGCTTATGGATCAGCAGAGTCAATATTGTTAAAATATCTATGTTAATCGAAGTGATCTAGAGATTCAATGTAATCCCCACCTTTTGTATTAACCTGGATGGAAGTGGACCACATTATTCTTAGTAAAGCATCACAAGAATGGAGAAGCAAGAATCCTATGTATTCAATTCTGATATGAATCCTATGTATTCAATTCTGAGGACAATTAATGACCTAGTATACAGTGGGGGACAGAGGAAGGGGAGAGTATGGAGAGGGAAGAAGGGAAGGGGTCGGGGGGTCACAGTACATGACACAACTTTTGGGAGAGGGACACAATTGTAAGAGGGACTTTACCTAACAAAGGCAATCAATGTAACCTGGTTCTTTGTGCCTTCAATAAATCCCCAACAATTAAAAAAAAAAGAAGAAGAAAGTCATTTTTCACAGATCTAGGAAAAATTGTTCAATGTTTCTTAGGAACCAGAAAAGAACCCAAATATCCAAAGTAACCTTAAGCAAAAAGGGCAGATTTGAAAGCATCTCTTTACTAGACATGAAGGCATAGTACATGGCTATACAGCATGTCCAGAGGACACCCAGAAAGTCATTTCGGTAAAATGGAAAACTGTAGGTAAATGTACCTTTATTTATACAATAGCCATTAAAACTTTTACAAAGTATTTACAAAATATTATTTCATAAAAAGGTGGCTAATATGCAGAGAATATTGCCAAACAGCATGGTATTGGCACAAAAACAGAGACATAGACTCTGTTCGGATCAGAACAGAGAACCCAGGTGTAAACCCATTCACATATTGCTGTAGGCGCTTTGACAAAGCAGACAAAAACATACACTGGGGAAAGCGTCTCTATTCAATGAATGGTGCTGGGAAAAATGGATAGCCGCCTGTAGGAGACTGAAATAGGACCTGCACTTCTCACCACGAATGAAAATCGATTCATTATAGGTAACAGACTTAAACTTAAGACATGAAACTCTAAGAATTATAGAAGAAAATGTTGGAAAACCTCACACTTATTGGCCTTGGTAAAGAATTTATGAAGAACACCCTAAATGCACTCATAGCAGCAACCAAAATTAAATGGAACTAGATTAAATTACAAAGCTGCTATACAACCCAGTAAACAGAAGAGTGATAGACAACCTACAAAATGGGAGAAAATACATACATGCCATACATCCAATGAAGAAGTGAAGACAGAATCTATTAAAAACTCAAATCAACAAAAAAATAAATAAAAGCAATCAAACAACACCATAAAAAAATTGGGGAAAGGTGTGAACAGAAGCTTTTAAACGAAGAGAGTCTCATGGCCAATAAGCTGGAAAATATTCTTCTTAGCAAAGTATCTCAAGAATGGAAGAAAAAGTATCCAATGTACTCAACTCTTATGAAACTAATTTTTCGCTATTGTAGGAAAGCTATAACCCAATTTTAGCCTAAGAATATGGGGAAAGGGGAGAGGGAGGGAAGAGGAGGGGGGAGGATGGGTGGAGGGAGGGTGATTGCTGGGATCACATCTATGATTTATCCTATAAGGGTACATGTGAATCTTTCTAAATGTGGAATTTTTTTTTTTTTTTTTTTGAGACAGAGCCTCAAGCTGTCCCCCTGGGTAGAGTGCCGTGGCCTCACCACTCACAGCAACCTCCAACTCCTGGGCTCAAGCGAGTCTCCCGCCTCGACCTCCCAAGCAGCTGGGACTACAGGCGCCCGCCACAACGCCCAGCCATCTTTCTTTGTTACAGCCGTCATTGTTGTTTGGTGGATCCGGGCTGGACCCGAACCCGCCACCCTAGGTGTACGTGGCTGGTGCCCTAGCTGGTTGAGCCACAGGCGCTGAGCCAGAATATAAATGTCTTAACACAACAACTATGAGAATGACATGAAGGCTATGTTGGCCAATTGGATGAAAGTATTTCAAACTGTATATGGAAACAACACACTGTACCCATGAAAGTATTAATGTACACAACTATAATTTAATTAAAAAAATGCTCAACATCTTAACATCAGGGAAATGCAAATCAAAGCCACAGTGAAATACAACTTCTCCAGTGAGAATGGTGTTCATTAAAAGATACCCCAAACGACAGACACTTGTGTGGAGCAACGAGAAAACAGCATCTACACACTGTTGCTGGGACTGCACACTAGTTACCTCTGTGGAAAATCGTATGGAGGTTCCTGAAAGAGCTACAAGTAGACCTACCATTTGATACAGCAATATCTCTCCAGCTGATAGAGCAATACCTCTCATTAGCTATGTACCCAAAGGAAAAAAAGCCATTTCATCATAAAGACATATGCACTAGAATATTTACTTCATCACAATTCACAGTTGCAAAGACGTGGAATCAACTCAAATGCCCATCAATATATGAGTGGATTAGTAAAAGGTGATACACACACACACACACACACACACATACACTATGGAATATTATTCAGCCATGCGAAAAAAAAGGTGAGCTAATGCCTTTTGTAATAACTTGGATGGAACCGGAGACTATTCTTTTCAGTGAAGTATGGCAAGAATGGGAAAGAAACATCATGTGTATTCACTAGTAAATTGGAACTAACTGATCAACACCGATGCACATAAATCACAGTAAAATTTAATGGAAACTGAGTAGGTGGGAGGGTGTCAAAGAGGATAGGCAAATTCAGTCCTACTGGGTACAATACATGCTATCTGGGAGATGCACAGACTTACAACTCAAACTGCACAAAAGCAGATCATGTAAGCCCCATAAAATTTTGAAATTTTAAAAAAGAAAAAGAAAGAAAAAATACATTTAAGACACTGCATGTTTGGCACCTTTGGGTGAACTTTTGCTCAGATGGGATAATGCTGTGTATTGACAGCTTTGTGGAGCAGGGTACCCCACAGCCTCACAATGTTCTGAAGACCCCCTCCTGCAGTGGCTCTGAAGGCCAGCTTCTTCTGGCTCAACACCTTTCTACTAGCACTGACAAAAATTAGAGCACCTTGAGTTTAGGATGCAATCTCTGGATCCTCTGCTTAGACATTTTGCAAACGCCACAGCTCTTTGCTTCTGAAACATTGTCGTATACATTGTATTTATAAATGAATGTCTTCCATTTTTTGAAGCTCTGGGAAAGAGAAACTAATTCAAATAACACATTTATTTTGCAGATTGCTTACGGGTAATGTCAGTGTGATTGGTAAAAATAAATGAGAAATTCAAATGTATTTGTCTTTTAAAATTTTCATTTTTAAGTAAGTATTCAATTTCCTTCCAAGTTTTCTGATGTGTCATAGTAAGTGTAAATCTAATTTTATCTTATATATTTTAAGTTTTTTCAACATTTTATTAAGTACATATTTCATAATATATATTTCAAAACTTCCAATTTAAGTACAATGTTTATTCAAGCATATACCTATTTTT
>NW_003852526.1:597430-610626 GCF_000181295.1 Otolemur garnettii | reverse complement strand
TATTCTAGTTTTTAATATAGTATCTTATTATCATATCAATAAGATTTGTGCTGCAATAACTCTAAGAAGGCAGAAATAAATATCTATCAGCATAAATCCATAAATCCTTTCTAGGGCCAAAGAACTATGGAAGAATTCTATTCTAAATTTATAGATGTTCAAAAAGTAATATGAAAACATAATCATTAAATTACTATAATACTTCTTGCCATTTATAAAATACATTTCAATTGTTAATACTTCTGGTAATAAACAATATACAAAAATTTTAAAATGCATAATACAAGCCAATAAGGAAAATAACACTATTTTAAAATACACAGAATTTTTTCAGAAATCCTTCTTGACTTAAATATTCTTAATTTATAACATATTTTTTAAAAGTATGCTTGAAGATAGATGATTAGATAATTATAGAATTTTTAGACATTACATTTTTTGTTTTTAAGGTATATAATATATCATTTTTCTGAAGCCATACCTAGGAAACCATCTTAGTCCTTTTAACTATTGAAAAGTAAGGATACAGAACTACTTAAGTTCTCAAATGTAGACTGATGTTATAGCAAGTCTTTAAAAGTAGTTTGATTGCTTTAATAATATAGCCAGAAAATGTGCTATATAAACATTTTTTAAAAGTCCAGGCAATATTTTCAGCTAGCAAAAATATCTCACTCCCTCAACCTCACCCCAAAAATATACTTAAACTGACATTGCAAGGTCACAATTCATAGGGGTTAGAATTAATAATGTTCCCTTGTATCTGGTGATTGGCGGAAGTCTGTTTACTTCACCCTGTTCTTCTGTACTTAAATGTTCTGTTGACTGCACCATGAACTTTGAGGTGAACTTCAGAAGTTCACTGAGAGTTTATTCATTTTGGCAGGAAAACAGGCTGACTCTATACATAACTAAGCTTTAAAACTTTAGGCTACATTCTTGTACCTTGCAAAAGCATCAGAATTCTTTGCACAACTGGCTATTTTCCATTTTTGATATGATGGAAGCCAAAACAAGAGTCAGTTAAGAAACCAGAATTCTAAACAGAAAAAGAAGAAAAAGTCTGCTGCTATCATTGTCAACTAAAAACAAACAAACAAACAAACAAACAAAAAACCCAGAATTCTTTTTAGCTCTGTAAAAGAAGAAAGAAAAAAATGATTAGGAGAAAATTTTGTTATAACCTCATCTTATCAATCCTTCATTTAATTATATTTAAGATAGAAATTAAATTATATTTCTTTTTTCCTTGAAAAGTCCTTGAATTTACTAAAATAGGAAAATTGAGTTAATTTACTACACTAATCAAGAAATCTTTCTATTAGTAATTGAGAAAGGAAGACCAAATGTAATTACAAATATCATAAATACACAAAGCTTTTAATGTTGATTTCAAGGCTTCAGGCATAGTTTGCCTGCACTCATCCTTAAACTCCATTTATGAGACGAGTTAAGTGCAGCGCAAATTGGAATGCATGGCTATGAATTGTCTTAGATTTTATTTTTGGTAAAGTTTAGTAAAACATACACTTTGTTCCTGAACCCTCTAACCTGCTCCCCGTCTGCTACTTTCTTCTCACACGTATTTACACGATGCATTGTATCATATGACAACTTTGAGGAGCAGTTCGGAGTTAGAGAAAATACTTGTGTAATTCAGTTCATAAAGGCAAAGTAGTCATAATAATTTAAGGAACTTAGTTTTCTTATGTTTGGATATTTTAAGCCATGGGGAGAACAAATATTCCCCTAAAACTATGATTTCTCTTTCTGGATCTTACTATAGAATTTTGAAGTCTAGGAGCATTTACATGTGAAGTATTCTAAGAGTGTATTGCTGTGAAAATTAAGTGTAGCTGATCATTGTAATGCTTTTAAATGCTCTGCCATTCTTAATTCACATCAATCAATTGCAATCATTAATCAAATTGAATGCAATGGTTTGGGTGAATACTTAATATTGATTCTAGCTTAAATTTCACTGTAATTATAACTTAATGGTGAGCAGTATATGTAATATTTAAATATAATTTAGTTTAAACTACCAATTAAGTGACAGCAGGGAGAAAGGACACATCTTGTGACCTGGACAGAAATTATGAGAAGACCTTGTTTCAAATATGGGAGGAAAGCAGTCACAGGTGAGCAGAGCAGGAGGCCTGTGTGTTTATCGCACCTGTAAACTCAGTGTTGCCACAAACATGTTTACAGAGGTTCCCTGAGACACAAATGGGAAAATACACATACCAACAAAACAATGGTCTTTTGAGTATTAGAAAAAAACTTTATCTCAATCTCCCCAAAATTTTCTGTTAAAATTCAAGATTTTTCTCCCATATTAAAGCCTAGACACTTATTTATTGCAAAGTCCTACATTCTAAATGTAAAACCAGGTCAGTTAATTTATCTCCTGCCCCAAATATGCTATTTGGATTTTCTAGAGTTAACCAGTAATTAGCTTTGTACAAGTCTCTTTAGTTCACTGATTCTAATTTTCTTTGACCGAAAAATGACTGTTTCAAAACCAAATAACCCAGAAAGCCATGTGAAGCTGAATCCCTTACATATCACCCTGTTATACTGCTTTTGCTTTAACAATAGGTGACATTTTGCAGTTTACAGTGGGATGAATCAGTCTTTCTACCTTGAATCAAGAGATCCATTAGAGCACTCAAGCCCCAATTCCAGCCGTTTAATTTGAGAATACATGATATATATCTGTCTAGCCCTACTTGAAAAGATGCCTGTTGGTCTGTGATTCTTAAAGTATAGTTCCCTGACCAGCATCAATGGAACGACCGGGGAATGTCTTAGAATATGGATCTTTAGGCCTTCCTACATTTGCCAAATCAGAAACTTTGGCAGGAGACCTAACTCTGTGTTTTTACAAACCCTCAGGTGATTCTGACACAGGGTAAAGTTTGAGGTCCACCTATTCCCAGATATGATATAGATGCAGCCTTACAATTAAACAAAAATAAGAGCTATGAAATGTCAAATGCATGACTTAGAAAATGTCTTTGTGTGCAATTTACTATGTTAATTTGCCTCTCACTGCAATTCCATCAAATTAACAATAGATATTTAGAGCAAAAACACTGAACAAAACAACAAGTAAATATAGAAATTCATGGCAACATCAACATGCTGGGAAATTATCAACAGACTATACCTGTGAGTGGTTTTTGGAATAGGGAATATAAATAGGATCACAATAATGCTAAAATCCAAAAGATCTGAAGAATTATTTACTGCACACAAATAAAACAATATCTTTTTAAAAGTATGCTTTCTCCCAAAGAACACTAAAATCTAAACATCAAGATCTTGGCTGGGCCTGGTGGCTCATGACTGAAATCCCAGCACACTTGGAGGCCGAGGTTGGTGGATTTCTTGAGCTCAGGAGTTCAAGACCCAGCAAGAGCAAGAGTGAGACCACGTTTCTAAAAAAAAATACCTGGTCATTGTGGTGGGCACCTGTAGTCCCAGCCATTTGGGGAGCTGAGGCAAGAGGATTGCTTGAACCCAAGAGTTTGAGGTTGCTGTGAGCTATGACAACCCAGTACCCTACTAGGAGCAAGAAAGTGAGACTCTTTGTAAAAAAAAAAAAAAAAAATTAAGATCTCTGCGGTGGAACCAGGGATAATAAGACGTTGATGCAATTATTATTTAAAGGCTGAAGAAAAGCTCATCAGTCTGATTTTAATATACAAAGCAACAAAACTTTGAAATAGTCCTGATACTCAAAATGATGAGAAAATCAGACTTTGGAACCATTGCCAGGGGCATAGGCCACTAGTACCACTAAGGTCAATATTTGTAGATGTATATATAGTATATATGTGCACATATATAAATATAAAATATGTGTATATTATACAGGGTGTCCATAAAGTTGGTGTGCAATGAACTATGTTAAACTATTTTAAATTGCACATGAACTTTATGTCCACCCTGTATATGTATAGGCATACCCCAAATCCTAAATATTTAAAGAAATCCAATTGCATAAGCAAGAGGGAAAAACAAAGCAACAAAAGCAAAACACATACCATCAACACAGTTATTTGAAGATGACTAAATACCCATGGAGAAAGCTAACATAGCAGACAAAATTTAAGAAACTTCATATCATGAAGTTAGAAAAATAGCAAATATAAATAATATATAAAAAAGAAATAATATGAGTAAAAGAGGAAATTAATCAATTGCACACCAGAAATTTGGAGCTTATCAATGTGTCAAGTAGCCATTTCTTTGCAAAGACTTATAGGAAAGACATACTTGGAAAGTTTGGGAAAAAAATGGAAGAATTAAGAAAGCATGAAGAAAACATATAAGGGATGAGAACAAAATCATCAACATAAATACTAAGAATATTAAAGTGTAAAATAGACTATAATCAAATTTATATCAATAAGTTTGGAAGTCGTGATGAAACAGTTAATGAGCTAAGAAATTTTGCATCATTTGCTTGTGATCACAGGGTTTAGTGATGGAATCTGTTTAGTCTGAATACAATGCTTCCCATAGCAGATGCTACTGCCAGTTTGAAATCTACCCCATCACCTCCATTCTCTTTCTGGCATTGTTGGGGATGATTTTAATCAGATATTTACCTTCTTTTACCAAGCCAAGTATTTCACAGGAAGCTGCCAATTTCCATAGCTCCAGGGAGAGAATCATAAGGAATTTAATCCAATTCCAGAACCATATATTAACTCAGCCAGGCTTTTTTCACTGACTTGAAATAACAGCTTCATCATTCTTTAAAACTATACATATATGCAGATCTATTTCTGGATGGGTTTTTTTTCTTATTTTTATTATTCTTCAACCTATTTAGTTATACCCTGTATTAATACAATATTCTTTTTAAATGTAGTACCTTTTTACACAGTTTCAATATGTGGTAATACAAGTCCCATCTTGGTTCTCTCATTTGAAAAGTAATCATTTCAAATCATTACTTTTCAAATAATGACTTTGACTCCAGGAAAAATATTTTTCATAATTTACCTTTGAAATATTTGAAATGGCACTATTTATGTGAAGCTTCTTGAATCTTTTAATTCTAACTTTTTGTGTTTGTTTAGTATATAAGATATACCTTTTGTTTGTTTAGTATATAAGATATACCCTTCACCATTTAAAGACACTTCAGTAGTCTTGTTATTCCCCCAAATTTTACAACAAATAAAACTGTTTTAAAAAACATGGAGGATTGCCAAAACTTGAATTATTTTACTCTTAAATATTATTGTTTGCATCCATCATGTTTGAAAATAAAATTCTAGCATGTGCAAGGAATTATCCCAATCCCTTGTGAATACTAGAACTGTCCCCCTCCTTTTTTTATTTTCATTTTTATTTGTTTCTCATAGTGTTTTTGCATATAGCCTTCATTTTTTGATTAAGTAAAGAAACTACATAAAATATACTGGTCTTCTGAATGTCATTTTACTTAAAATTTTCAGTTACAAATTCACCATGAATTTGTGTGAAAATATCTTTGAAAATGTGTTGAATCTTAGCCTAGGACAGTGAGAAAAAAAAATAAGGTAGATAAGATGGCTAAAACTTCTAGAGGCTAATAGTTCCATCTGAACTGTGTATCACTCTGCACTTGTGCAGTTCCAGCTGGGTGGAGTCAAGAGAGTAGAAAGGTGAAGCCTCTTGGAGGTTTATTCCCCATCAAGGTCATAGACAAACCTTAGAGATCAGGACAGTACTTCAGTTAAGCAAGAAGTGACTGCTACAACAAAAGAAGGCCCCCAGCTGTGGGTGAATTCGGAAGCTAAGTGAGTCTCTAAATAAGAGCTTAAGACAAGGACAGGGATAGTGGTCCATTTGAACAACTCAGGGTACACCAAATCTGAGGAAATGCATTTGGAAACTCCACTGGAGTCCTAGCAGAGTTGAGTGGTATCTGTGAGTAGAATGTAGACATTGTACTACCTACCGACCAGATAAACTGATTCTAAGCCCTTCTGGTTATGCACATGTTACTGGTAGTGTAGGAAAAAAGGGAATTGGTGATAATGTGAGTGAGTGAGATTGAGTATATTTATTCTAATTTAGCATTAGTTGGCTTGAAAACTGGGTTACAGAAGATTTTGCCAGTTAAGAAAACACTGGCTCTGGTGGTGCCTGTGGCTCAAAGGAGTAGGGCACCGGGCCTATATGCCGAAAGTGGCAGGTTCAAACCCAACTCCAGCCAAAAACTACAAAAAGAAAAAAAAAAAAAAAGCATTGGCTCAATTATAGCAGAGTTAGAGAAGGTAGGAAGGTAGATCCAAAAACATTAGGTAGAAATGTACAGGCAAGAATAGACTGACTGGCACCATCATGTTTTGTTTTGTCAGTAAATTGGCTATTTTACGAATTACTTCCTGTTCAGCTGAATGAATCAGTCATGAAGTTGATTTGACTCTAGTGTAAATATATTATTATTGATTCATTTTTATTCAATTTTCCTCCAATAGAAGTGTCTATGGTTCACTTGCATATAATTTGTTTACTTTGATGTTGACTTTAAATTACTCCTAAAGAAATGATGTGAAGTACCAAAGTATTTTTCTAGGAGTAGAAAATCCCATTGACTTTCAATAAATTTGGATCAAGTAGGTGAGAAAAAGACAATGCTCAAATATACAAAGTTACTGCTTCAACAAGAACAAAAAGGATTATAAAGATTTAGCCTCAGTGCTTGAATCTTCCCAATTCAATCACATTCGAATACTTATGTACAATTCAGTCTACAGGAAAGTCGTCTGTGAATATAATATTGTGTTCTTAATTCTTTGTTAATCTAATTCGTTTTGTCATGTGACACAATATTCCATGTTCACAAATTTGCTCACGAATCAAGAAGAAAGAAAAACGTAAGTTCCGGAACAGCACGTCTTCTTTCACATTTTGATAATATCCAGGTTTTCACAAAGCAGCCTGGAAGGGAAGCTGACTCACTAGGGAAATTAAAATATGTGATAGCACTTTCTGATACAAAGGTTTCCTAGAGCCCGGCTAATTGGGACTGGCAGTTGTCAACATCAGCTCACTGCTGGGCGGAGCTGTTGAAATGCTCTGGGTGGTCTTTATGCTCTTTCCAGTGGGCAGCTGGTTTGGCTGAAGGCAGAGAAACAGCACTTCAAAGATTTTGAAATTATCAGAACGATAAGAAAATATTAGAGACAGAGGAAAGTACTGTGGTTTAGGTTTGGGGGCAGGATACCAAGGAATTAATTTTGAAAAAGAACAACAAATTAGACCTGGGAAGGGATGCTCCTATATTAAAATTTATTCTTGTTTCTTTATGTAACTCCTAAATCTCTCAATTCCAATGTTTGCTCTGTTTAATGCTTCCAAGTCTTATGAAGCGTAGGATTCACTTCTCTCTCACCCTAACCTGACTCCAATCCCATTGTAAGTGCAGAGCAGTGAATGATGCCTCCCAAGAAGGCCCACTGCCCTACTAAGATACAACGTATAAACACGTGGCCCCTTCAGAAATAAGCTATGCAACTTGGGAAGTCCAGGGTCACACTGACAGCTGGAATATTGCCTACTGCTGCCCACTGTGCTCATGAGCCCATTAAATTAATTTTACTAAAAATAGAGAAGAACAAAGATGTTTCCTCCTCAATTTTAATTGAGATATGAAGCACTTTTTCTAGGATGACTTTGTGAACTTAACTGTCAGAACTTCTAAGGAGTTAAGAAAAGACACTTAATGGAAACACTATGGTGAACAACCCTGATTAATCAGGAGTATTTTTTTTATTCTTTCTATGCCTTGGGATTTAAATTAAGATATGAACAAGTATGAAGACATTGTTGCACTCAAATATCAAATGTTTATAATCTCTCTCAGAATAATACCAACAGAATTAAATATACAATTTATTAATGATACCAAAAGATGAAATTTTGTTTTTTGTTTTGGTGATGAAATATACAAAGATAAGTGATCTAGCCTATAATGCAAAGATAAGTGATCTAGCTTGAGTAGATACAAATTCTACTCATGTCAGAGCAACTCACTGGTTTTATTACATTTAGCGAAGTGATGTAACTTCTAGTTACTGATCTGTAAAATAAAGATATTAATATATGGCCTGTCCATCTCACGGGGTCACGTGAAACTCAATCGAGATGATGAATGTTTAACTTTTTTGCAAAAATGATCTATAAAGATATAAAAGATACTCAAACAGAGCTAGAATATGTAAGGAGATCAAAGTATTAATTTTATTCAATGTTGTTTTTAAAATATTACACTTGATAAATTTATTTGCTGGACTAAAAAACTGCCATTCTTCGGTTTAAAACGCTTAATCCATTCTTAAATTTTTAGCGTGCAGTATGCAAACAATATTGGGACATCGAACTCAGCAATCTACTCTTCCATCAAAAGAAATATACTATTTACCTGATTTCAGAAACAGTGTCCTCCTTGATCCACGGGGGATGCACTCCAAGACTCTCTGTGGATTTTTGAAACCACATAGTACCACGCTCTGTCTATACAATGTTTTTTTCCTATGCATGTATTAGGATAAAGTTTAATTTATAAATCAGAGATAATAAGAGATTAACAACAACAATAATAAAATAGAATAGTTTTAACAACACAGTGTAATAAAAGTTATGTGAATGTTGTTTCTTCCTCCTTCTCTCAAAAGGCTATAATAGTTTTAGAGCGCAGTTAACAGGGAGTAACTAAAATAGCCATCACAGAAGTAGACATATCTGAAGTCTAGACAATTTCAAGGTTGCCAAAAAATTCACTGGGACAATTATTTTTCTTTTTTTCTCAATGAATTTTTCCTTTTAAAGTCAATTTTTTAGCCAACATTTTTCATATTAGTATGTAACATTTATAATGACACACTGAAATGATGAGGCCAATGTTTTGTATGTTTTGAATAAATGATATTGATGATAATCATTATCATTATCTTTAGGAAGACGTGCACAGTCTGTGTGGAAATTTCTTCCCAGTGTGGTGTTCTTATACAACCAAAAATATTCATAAGTATTTTAAGCAGGATAAGGAGTATATACACTTACTTCAACCACATATAAAAGAATAGCTAATGTTTACTAGGCGTTTTCTAGGTGCCAGAGGATATTTTTATATTTTACGAGTATTATTTCATTCAAGGCTCACAACAACTTCATGACATAGAGTCTGTTATTATTCCTACTATGCCCATGGAATAATGCACATGAGATGAGGCACAGAAAATTTATGACTTGCCTAAGATTGCACAGTCAGGAAAAGATAAAGTGAAGATTAAACTCATGCAGTCTGCCTTCAGAGCCTACGCTCTTAATCCCTCCACTGTGTAGCCTCCTCACATAACCTCTTACTAACCCCAAATGTTAGCAGAGATCTTCATTATCTTTGCAGGTAAGGATGATTGTACTCTGGGGGGCTCAGGCATAGAGATGAACCTACTCCATTGCCCTGAGAGGGCTGAATTCCCTCCCTGCATCCCAGAACTCTTGTTACTGAAAACATTTCTCCTCTTTTGAGGAGCAAGTCCCTCAAATTGGCTGTCTCACTTTCATTCAAAAACTTCCAGGTCCAGAGAAGTGTCAACAGACTTTGTAAATGGCAGGTATTCTTGGAACAGTGACTCTTCCCTGAGTCAATCACAAGAATGTATTGGGAAATTGCGCTGAGAGTAAAATCAGAGTCTTGTATTAGAGCTGGCAAAGGTTAGCCCTTGGCAAAATCCTGAAATGAGTTGAGTTTGCCTGTGGCACCTTCCCACTTTCATGATTAGTTTTAGCCCCTCCTATTTGGTTCCCATATCCCTACTGGGATAAATAATTGATTATTGTTTGAATTTCTGTTTATTTTGTGTTGCTACCAAAAGCTATAATTCCTGTATGTATGGGAACTGTATTCGTTCTTTCTCACTACTGTAGCCCTCCTAGTGCCTAATAATAGTACCTGATGATGGAATGTGCCAGACATTTATTGAATGAATAAAGTATTTGTTTAAAAGATATTGACCCCTTTCTTGAATGAGCATTGTATAGCACAAAAATAATTGTCAATGACTGTCCCGTAACTGAATGGAGGTATACATGGTTAAGGTATGAATCATTTTAATCACTTCTGAGAAAATTTTCTAAGGCCTGTCATAAGAGGGAGAGAAGCAGCAAGCTCTTCCAGTATATTACATAGTCACAAGGAATGCAAAACTTTCTTTCCTTGTAGCAGGCCCTACATGTCCACCTGCTCCACTCTGCCACTATCTATCTGATCTCTTGTGATTTCTGTCTCCACTTAAATGCCGTGAAACAGAAGGCGCTTTTTCTCTCTTCTTCTTTCCTTGCTATGTGTATAATGGACACAAGTCCTTATCATTTCAATCACAAACTTACTGAAAGGCGAAAGAAACCAATATACGTTGAGAATTTAAACCATTTTCTTCATCCTAGGATATTCCAGCTGTTCTAGTCCCTGAACCATATTCTAAACTCTTCAGTATGGAAATAACAATAATTACAATGGCTAATATTTATTGAGCATGCTAGATGCTACCCTCAGTGGAAACTTTAAACCTATTTTGTCATTGAGTCTCAAAAAGATTTAGAGTTACAAATGAGTAAAGTGAGGGTCAATAAAGAATAGGCCAGGGTGGCACCTGTGGCTCAAAGGAGTAGGGCGCTGGCCCCATATGCCAGAGGTGCTGGGTTCAAACCCAGCCCCTGCCAAAAACTGCAAAAAAATAAATAAATAAAAAGAACAGGCCATTTCTGAATGTCACTCAGATAGAAGTGTATAGATTTTAGTCTGAAATCCAGATCTCCATTATCCCCAAACTTCTATTATCACTGTGTAAAGACTTACTTACGGCAAGATATGGTTGGTTTCTAATCCCAAGTTAAAAAGTTTTAATTATAAGGATATCCAGAATAAGCGAAATCCAATTTGTTAAACTTCCCTTTCTACACATTTTGGTAATTTCCTCCCACCTTCTTAGCGTGCACAACAGTGGACCAGAAAACGAATTTCAAGAGTTGATGAATACCTGGAGCCCCAAGGGTTATCCATGTCATAAGATTTCTCATATTACATCACTCACTGCCTGGCCCACTAAGACTCATCCATGTGAGAAGAGAACAGAGAGATCTCCGTTGAGTAAGACTAGAGAAGCACCATTCTCTCCCCCTTTTAAGTACATCTTCCTTCTATGATTTATTGGTAGTGTGTGGACCCCCATCCTAATTGTGTACTACTGTACTTCCTTTCTGTATTAGACAAATTCATCTGATGAGAGAAGTATAGGTTTGGAAAAATGCTAAGTTAACAACACCAATAAAAAATTGAAAGAATCAGAGTAATGAACGACAAGGAGAAGGCTCTAAATCAGATGTTCTTTCATTTGTTGGTTTACCCTTTAAACACTTGATTTATGGAGAGTTTACTATGTGACAGGAAATACGCATGGCATTTGGGTCAAAGACAAGAAGATTCATTCCCTACCATTAAGATGCAGTCTAATCAGAAAGAGGATATGCCAAAAAAGTTGTATCTCTTTGTGCTAAGTGATCTAAGGTATTCTGAAAATGCAAGAGGACCACTGTAGAATGAGCTCCTAAATTTGCTGGATGCTATCGAAGAAAGGTATACAGATTTGATAAACTTTGATATGAGACACCACATCTAAAGGACAGGTCACCAGAAGCATAGATGGGAAGAGGGGATTCCAGGCCAACCCCAGAGGCATCTGAGAGGAAATCACAGTTGGAGGGTAACAGCTAGTTGGGTATTGCTGGCATATAAAGTGCAAGGCAGATAGAGTAGAAAGTAGAGATGAAAAAGCTAACACAGGGGCCAAGTCATGAATTACATATGTGTATATTATCCTGAAATTTACAGGGAATACTTGAAGTCACTGATGTCATACTCTCCCTTGCATTTTAGAATAATATTGTGTGAACAGTAGTTTTATTTCAATGTTATGTGATAGAAAGTATCAAGGCCTGGCCAAAGGTTGTAAAAGTGGCTAGTAGGACAAAAGAGAAAGGGAAGTAATTAATAGTGGAGCAAACAACTACGAATATGTTTGATGAGGAGGGACTGGGATCCTAACGAAGATAATCAGGGACTGCCCCTTGTCTCTTGTAAAATTTGATAAGACATGTTAGTGACAGCCTTCGACCCCACCACATTTCATTCTGTGCCTTTCTGCCATATCCTTTGCAAAGGTCAGAACTATTGTCAGGTAATTTCTAATCATTTTTAATTTTTCATTTGATCATTTTTAATTTTTCATTTGATCATCCCATATTTATACCCTTGATTAGATCTTACTGCCCAATTAACTATCATTAGAATGATGGCAACTTTACATTTTTACACAGTTGTTTGCTGTCTTTCCAACAACATATGATAAGCTTTATGATAAAAAGGACTTTTCTTATTTTGAACCATTGGTGCCTAGAACAGTCCTCAGTAACAAACCACTCAATGCCTATTTACTACTTTATGGATGATGTTTGTATAGCAATATTTGTAATGCATAAATTGATCATTTCTCTGTGCAAGAAAAGCATATTTAAAAGACTCATATGTTCTATCTTAGTAAGTTTTTTCAAGAAACCTTACCCTGAAAATAATTTTTCCAACCTTTAAAAGGGTGCATATATCCAGCAAAACAGGGCTCCTAAACCCTAGTAAAATTCCTAATATGGAATTCTGGGAGTAGATTGTGTAAGTTAAATGTGTGACCTACCTATTTTCTTAATGGCAATATTTGATCATAAATGCTAGTTGTCATTTTGGTCATCTAGTTGAGTTTTTAAATGCATTTGCTAAACACACATCAGGTTGATTGGAAATGATTTGCTAATCTGTTTTACTTTAGGTAAATAGATGTCTAGTGTTCCAAAACATGCAATTGAATTGATTTGGCAGACTGCTAAAAGAATACTTAACACATGTTCTCCCACCCAAGGCTATACAGTCTGAAGCCAAGCATCAGCAAAATTGGATTCTTGGTGAAAAGCACAGAGATCCTGGTCTCATATTGGCTAGACTGATGTTAAATGCAAGAATTATAGGAAAGAGAAGAGTGAGAAAAGTAGTCCCAAAGAGAAGGACATGGACTTAGTGTACACGATTGCAGATGACTATCACATTCTATCGACTTAATTACTATTTTTTTCTTTTT
>NW_003852526.1:595376-596723 GCF_000181295.1 Otolemur garnettii | reverse complement strand
GTTCTCTATAGATCCTAATTATTAAGCTTTTGTCTGATTCAAAATATGCAAATATCCTTTCCCAAGACATAGGTTGTCTATTTGCTTTGGTTGTGGTCTCCTTAACGGTACAAAAGCTTTTCAGTTTAATTTAAGTTGCATTTGTTTATATTGGTGGTTATTGCTATTGCCATGGCAGTCTTCTTCAACAAGTCTTTACCCAGGCAGATATCTTCCAGTGTTTTTCCTATGCTTTCTTCAAGGATTTTTATCACTTCATGCCTTAAATTTAAGTCCTTTATCCATCTTGAATCAATTTTTGTGAGTGGAGAGAGGTGTAGGTCCAGTTTCAGGTTTTTGCATGTGGATATTTATTCTCCCAGCACCATTTATTGAATAGGGAGTCTTTCCCCAAGTGTATGTTCTTATTTGGTTTATCGAAGATTAGGTGGTTGTAAGTTTCATTTCCTGGTTTTCTAATCAATTCCAAATGTCTATGTCTCTAATTTTGTGCCAGTACTATGCTATCTTGACCACTATGGCCTTGTAGTACAGCCTAAAATCTGGTATGCTGATGCCTCCAGCTTTATTTTTATTGCTAAGAACTGCCTTAGCTATATGGGTTTTGCTTTTTCTGGTTCCATTCAAAATGCAGAATCCTTTTTTCCAAGTCTTAAAAGTATGATATTGGTACTTTAATTGGGATTGCATTGAATTGGTAGATTGCTTTGGGAGGTATGCACATTTTACAAATGTTGATTCTGCCCAGCCCTGAGCATGGTATGTTCTTCCGTTTGTTAATATCCTCTGCTATTTCCTTTCTTAGGGTTTCATAATTTTCTTGTTAGGTATATTCCTAGGTATTTCATTGTCTTTGAAACTATGGTGAAAGGAATTGTGTCCTTAATTAACCTATCATCTTGGCTGTTATTGGCACATACAAAGGCTACTAACTTGTGGACATTTATTTTATATCCTGAGACATTATCGTATTTTTTGATGACTTCCAGCAGTCTTGTGGTTGAGTCTTTGGGGTTCTTTAAGTATAAGATCACATCATCAGTAAAGAGGGAGAGTTTGACCTCCCTTGCTCCCATTTGGATGACCTTTATTTGGTTGTCTTGTCTAATTGTATTGGCTAGAACTTCCAGCACTATGTTGAATAGTAATGGTGACAGAGGACAACCTTTTCTGGTT
Source organism: Otolemur garnettii (assembly GCF_000181295.1). Classification (NCBI taxonomy): domain Eukaryota; kingdom Metazoa; phylum Chordata; class Mammalia; order Primates; family Galagidae; genus Otolemur; species Otolemur garnettii. The sequence goes on along the minus strand of NW_003852526.1, from coordinate 595,547 downwards.
CTAGTTCTAAGTGGAAAAACTTTCAGTTTAGTGCTATTCAGTAAGATATTAGCTGTGGGTTTGTCACAGATAGCTTCAATCAGATTAAGAGATGTGCCACCTGGGTGGCACCTGTGGCTCAAAGAAGTACGGCACTGGCCCCATATGCTGGAGGTGGCAGGTTCAAACCCA
>NW_003852526.1:588832-595231 GCF_000181295.1 Otolemur garnettii | reverse complement strand
TCTTTGCTTCTGTTAATATACTGAATAACATTTATGGACTTGAGTATATTCAACCAGCCTTACATCCCTGGAATGAAATCTACTTGATCATGATGTATGACTTTTTTGATGATAAGCTGTAATCTATTGACTAGGATTTTGTTGAGAATTTTTGCATCTATATTTATTAGTTAAATTGGTCTGAAGTTCTCCTTTTTAGTTGGATCTTTTCCTGATTTTGGTATCAGGGTGATGTTTGCTTCATACAACGTGTTGGGGAAGATTCCTTCCTCCTAAACTTTTTGGAATAATTTCTGCAGTATGGGAATAAGCTTTTCTTTGAAGGTTTGATAGAATTCTGGTGTGAAGCCATTTGGACCAGAGCACTTTTTTTGGTGGGAGATTTTTAATTGCTTCTTTTATTTCAGTGCTTGAAATTGGACTGTTCGGGAGATCTATTTCTTCTGGGCTAAGTCTAGGAAGAGGGTGTGATTCCAAATATTGATCCATTTCTTCACATCGTCAAATTTCTGGGTATAGAGTTTCTGGTAATATTCAGAGATGATCTCTTGTATCTCTGTGGCATCAGTTATTATTTCCCCTTTATCATTTCTGACTGAGGTTATTAGAAACTTTACTTTTTTATTTCTAGTTATTCTGTCCAAAGGTTTATCAATTTGATTTATTTTTTCAGAAAACCAACTCCTTGTTTTATTAGTTTTCTGAATGATTCTTTTGTTTTCAATTTCATTGATCTCTGATTTAATTTTGGATATTTCTTTTCTTCTGCTGGGTTTAAGCTCAGATTGTTCTTCTTTTTCCAATTCCATAAGATGGCTTGTGAGTTTGTTGATGTGCTTTCTGTTTTTCGAATGTAGACTTCTAAAGTGATAAAAGTTAGTGTTCAGGAATTATCTGATATTCAGTTAAAATCTCTAAATAGGTGATACTTAGAAAATATTTATGATACCTAATTCCTATCTTTATCTTTTGGGCTCAAACATTAAAATTTCTCGAAGGAAAAATTCTTTCTAATACTGAAGCTTATAGTAAACACCGCACTATGGACTTCTGATTATAACCAGAATTTTCCATCAAACCATATTGTGCAATCTTACCAATCATTTGCATTTCTTACTTGAATATAAGTTTTCCAATTCTCAGATAATGTCTTCCCTATTTAGTCTTTATCCTAAATAGGAATAGCTTGATCTCAATAAATTGCTGAATAAAGTAATGTGCAAGATCATGTGACCTGAGAGAATGTGGTTGAGACAACAAGTTATATTTCTGATCTTAAATCATACTTTTTATTTTATCCTATGCTTCTTAAAGTATAGAATTATTATTATTAAGGAATGCTAAAGCCATCAGGAGATGATTACTTTCAAAAGGAGTTTACTAGTTCATTACTCACAGTTCCAAGAAAAGGATGCATAGGAAATCACCAAAGTTATTCAGGAGGCAGAAAGGGAAAGAGGAAAATGTGAGCAAGGAGCTTTATTGCAGTATTTATAGGAAGGTGAGGCAAGGCTGGGTACAGATATAGGAGGACAAGGCAAGACTCCAGATTGATTAGTTTCAAAAACTTTGACAGGCTCTGGAATTGAGAGCCTGTCCATCATTATTTAAAGTAATGAGAGTAGGAAGATAGAGACCCTCTGTGTAAGAGCCCAAAACAGGAGGTAATTTGGATATAGACTGAGATTCGTTGGTTTTCATATAAAAGGTGCACCTGTAGGCATGTTTTTTACTATTCTAGGATTGGCTAGCCCTGTGAATAGTAGTCTCTCTATAGAGTCAATAAATCCTCAGATGTCAAAATATCAGAATAAAAGACTTGCTTACTGTACATGTCAAAAGTTAAGAATTGCTGGTTCCAAATGGCAGTATGGTCTGTAAGCTGTCTTCACTGCCTCCATCCCCAGCAAACCAGTAACAAATACACAGCATCAAAATTATCACCAGCAACAGTGCGGAACTTTAATGTGAGGTCAGACTATTTCCAGGGCCACAGAGAACCAAAAATATCCAAGTACATAGTAAAATTCCCACTTTTCAATTCTATTTAGCAACAAGAATGTAGAAAATTTCCCCCAACTCACAATTTTGACACTGGAAAAAGTGAGATCCCCATGGATAACCAACCAGCTTTCCCACTATCCTGGGTTCCTGGCAAGATACAGGTTAAGAAAGATTAAAATAATTTAAAACAAACAAAAATAGTGGAACTGAGTAATATATTTGTTGAACTACAAAATTTATTAAAGGTTCTCAACAGAATAATGGATCAAGCAGAGGGAAAAAACCTATAAACTCATAGACTGGTTATATGGAAATCTATAGTCAGAAGAAAAAATGAATGAAAAAGACTGAAGATCACTACAATACATAGAAAATCACTTCAAAAGATCAAATCTAAAAATCATTGGTGTTCTTGTTGAAGTTGAATAATAGCACAGTGTATAGAAGTCTTATTTACATAAATAACAACAGAAAACTTGCCCAAACATGAAAAAGACAAAAAAAAAAAAAAATTTCTGTAAGGGTAGGTCATAGAATCACCAAGCAGATTTGATCCAAACAAAGCTACCCCAAAGTATATGACAATCCAACTCCCAAATGTCAAGGGCAAAGAGAGAATCCTAAAAGTAGCAAGTAAAGAGAAACACACAAGGGAGCTCAAATTTGTCTGCCAACAGACTTCTAAGTGGAAACCACTCAGGCCAGGATGGAGAAGATCAAAATTTTCAAACTGTTGAAAGAAAAAAAAAAGCCATTGAAGAATACAATATCCAGCAAAGCTATATTTCAAATACAAAATAAGATAAGGTATTTCACAAACAAAAGCTCAGCGATTTCAACATCACCAAGCCTATCCTACAAGAAATGCTAATGGGAGTTCTTCAAACTGAAAGAAAAACTTACTTAAAAAATTATGATATAATTTTGGTGGAGTTCTCGAGTGGGAACTTTGTAGATGACAAGGTCACGTCACAAAGTCATGTAAGATAAACATACACACACTCACTATATGTACTCATGCCTGGCTTCAGTTTATGGTGTATGCAGCTTCCACTGTGTTTGTATCTTGCAAAGTGCACTCGCATTGACACTGTCAGACCCTACATGTGCTGGTGGTGACTTGGTGAGACAGTGATTATCAATAATATTTCAACCTACTATTGCAACTGGAGGCATTTAATGTTCAGTAAACTTTCTTATTTGATTATTAAGGATACTTTTATACCTCAGTGGCGCCCCACACATCACCCACTATGTCTCATAATCAGTCTTTCATTTTGCCCTGCTTTGGTAGCCAAGATATAGAAGGGCCCAAACCTTGCTTTCTATTTTCCTGTCAATTAATTTTCATAATGAAAGTAAATACAGTCTTTTATCTATTATATTTTTTAATCCCAGCATGGCTTCTATAATATCTCAAAAGAAAATGTATAAAGGAACATTGTTCAATTAAAAATGGACAGATGAGGGATGTGCTTGTGGCTAAAGGAGTGGGGCGCCGGCCCTATATACAGGAGTTGGAGGGTTCAAACCCAGGCCCAGGCAAAACCAAATAAATAAATAAATGACAAGAAAAGTGGATAGATGACCACTTTTTTGTTAAGACAAACAGTAGAGTACCCTGCTTAATTTGTAGGGAATTTGTGCAAGTTTTTAAAGAGTATCATTTTTAATAGTTTTATACGCAAAAACATGCAGCTATATTCAATTTCTATGATGGATTGTGTCATAAAGACAAAGTAGTAGAACTGAAAAAAGTCTGTCTTCTCAAAAAAATGTTTTCAAAACTTGCAATTCAAGAAGATTCAATTGTAAAAGCTGTAATCAAAACCATTAACTGTGGCAGTGCCCGTGGCTCAGTGAGTAGGGCATCAGCCCCATATACTGAGGGTGGTGGGTTCAAAGTCAGCCCCAGCCAAACTGCAACAACAACAACAAAAAAATAGCCGGGTATTGTGGTGAGCACCTGTAGTCCCAGCTACTTGGGAGGCTAAGGCAGGACAATCGTCTAAGCCTAGGAGCTGGAGGTTTCTGTGAGCTGTGTAATACCACAGCACTCTACTGAGGGAGTTAAAGTGAGATTCTGTCTCTACAAAAAAAAAGAAAGAAAAAGCAAGTAGCTTTATAAATTAAAGGAAACACAGTTTTGGCTCAGTGCCTATATCTCAAGTGGCTAAGGCACCAGCCACAGAAAACAGAGCTGGCAGGTTAGAATCCAGCCCGGGACTGCCAAACAACAATGACAACTACAACCAAAAAATAGCCAGGCTTTGTGGCGGATGCCTGTAATCCCAGCTACTTGGGAGGCCATGGCAAGAGAATCACTTAAGCCCAGGAGCTGGAGGTTGCTGTGAGCTGTGATGCCACTGCACTCTACCCAGGGTGACAGCTTGAGGTTCTATTTCAAAAACAAACAAACAAACAAAAAAATCCCAAAAATAACATTTACTGAAGGTGAGTTTGTTAAGCAATGTGTGGAAAGCATGGCAGACATAATTTGCTTTGGAAAAAGGGGAGATATTTATAAAATCAGTTGGTCTCACCAGACTATAGCCAGGCAAATTGAACAAATTGGAAAAATCTAAAGAACTTTGAAGAGTAAAGCTGCTAATTTTAAATGTTATGCTTTGATGATGGATGATAACACTGATGCTACAAATATGGCTCAACTTGCCATTTTTATTACAGGTATTGATGTGAATATAATGTTACTAAAGAAAGGGCTTCTTTTGTGCCATTAAAAGATACAACTAAATAAGAGATTTGTAGGAAGCAGTAAAAAAATACATTATAGGGACTTTCTTGGTCTATTATCAACGTACCTGATGTAGTTACCAATGGTGCCCTGGTGATGGGAAGTCAAAGAGGAGGACTTGTAAAATTAGTAGGAGATGACTCAATTATCACCTAAAATTCACATTTAATAAAGGATGATTGCATAGTACATCAATAACATTTATGCACAAAAGCTTTAAAAATTAATGACACCATGCAAATTGTCATGAAGACCGTGAATTTCATAAAGGCCAAGGACTGAACCGTCACCAATTCTAGGAATTCCTTGAAAGTGTTGACACCCACCATGATGACTAACCAAGATGGCTAAATGGAGGCCAAATGTTGAAAAGATTTTATGATTTGTGACATATCAAGTCTTTCATGATATCAAATACCAAAATTGCACCAGAACTTGATGATAACTGGCTTACACATTTAGCACTTTTTAGTAGATTTAACTACTCGTTTAAATGAGTTCAACATGTCCCTTTAAGGTGAGAACCAACTTATCAATACAATGTTTCAAACCGTAACAGTGTTCCAAACGAAACAAATTCTGGCAAACTCAAATTAAGGCAAACAATTTTGTGCATTTTGACACATTGGTTAAACACAGCCCTGTGAACAGCAAAAAATATGCAGCCTTGCTTTTATATTTGATGTAAGAGTCTGAAAACAGATTGCAAGATTTCCGGGAAAATAACGAATATTTTTGTGCATTTGCAACTCCATTTTCAGTTGACACAAATGTGGCACCTGCCAATTTTCAAGTGGGGTGCCTAGAGCTACAATCTGACATTCAACTTAAAGTAAAATTTGATCATACCTCTTAACTGGACATCTACAGATGCTGTCCTCCCCGAGACAAATATCCCTCACTTCACAGTCACTCCTATTCCTGTCATCAGTTTTTGGCAGCACCTACATTTGCAAGCAACTATGTTCAAGAATGAAGCACATTAAAAGTAAAATTAGACCAAAATGTAGAATTTAGACCAAAGAGAGATGGAGACTTTATGTCCTTCATGTATAAATGGATGGAGCTGGAAAATGTTCTTCTTAGCAAAGTATCACAAGAATGGAAGAAAAATGTACACACCAAAAATCCAATGTACACACCCCTATTATGAAGCTAATTTATGGCTTTCACATGAAAGCTATAACCTAATTATAGCCTAAGAATATGGGGGGGGGGAAGGGAAGTTGATTGGAGGGATCACTTCTATGGTTTATCTTACAAGGGTACAAGTGAAACTTTCTAAGAGTAGAATATAAATGTCTTAACACAATAACTAAGAAAATGACATAAAGGCTGTGTTAACCAGTTTAATGAAAATATTTCAAATTGTATATGAAAACACCACACTGTATCCCATGATTGCATTATGTACACAGCTATCATTTAATAAAAAACTAAATTAATTAAAAATATATTTTAGGCTCGGCATCTGTGGCTCAAGCGCCTAAGGTGCCAGCCACATACACCTAAGATGGTGGGTTCGAATCCAGCCTGGACCCACCAAACAACAATAATGGCTGCAACCAAAAAATAGCTGGGCGTTGTGGCAGGCACCTGTGGTCCCAGCTACTTGGGAGGCTGAGGCAGGAGACTTGCTT
>NW_003852526.1:561544-586398 GCF_000181295.1 Otolemur garnettii | reverse complement strand
AAAAAAATCAACAAAGTGAAAAGAAAACCTACAAAATGGGAGAAAGTATTTGAAAACTATCCATTTGACAAGAAATTAATAACTGGAAGATCTAAGAAGCTCAAATATCTCCATAGGAAAATAAAAAGCAATTCCATTATCAATGGACAAAATACCTGAATAGACATTTCTTCAGATGAGACATAGGAATGGCCAATAGGCATGTGAGAGGGGCTTGACATTACTAAACATCAGAGAAATGCAAATGAAAACCACAATGAGATACCGACACACCCCAGAAAACATGGCTTTTATCAAAAACAAAATAATCATGGATATGTGCCAGGATGTAAGGGCAGGAGAACACTTGTACATTGTTGGTGGGAATATAACTCAGTGTAATCCTGATGCACAACAGTGTGGAGGTTCAAAAAACTAAAAATAGAACTGCCATATGATCCAGCAATTCCACTACTGGGAATATACACAAAATAAAGGAAATCAGTGTGTCAGAGAGATACCTGTGTTCTCATTTTCATTACCAGCAGATTTTGTTTGTCTTTTTTTACAACTTGTGTTCTCAGTGAAAACACCGTTGTCACTAAGCAAATATCCTCCTAGTTCTCATGACCTGCTTGATGACTGATGACTGAGCGCCCTGAAAAATGTAGGCAATGTTTTCTTTTTTATTAGAACAAAATCTCTGACTTTTTTTTTTCTTTTATAGTTTGGTGAAATGTGTGTGTGTGTGTGTGTGTGTAAGTTTGTACGCACTGGTGGATGAGGCAATCAGATAATTGCCCCAATTTGTAATTTTTAGCTGAAAAATATGCTCAACTGATTTGTCGAGCACTTTGATATTTTGAGAAATTTATTCCAGGTAAACACTGGCAGGGAAGAATTTTAGGCTGGCACAGTGGGAAATGTTTAAACACTCAAGACAATGAAGTCCACAGTGGAAAATCTGACAGACCTTTCCCATTAGCGGCAAGGTGAGGGCACTGCCAAAATTACCAAGCAGCTGGCAAATACCTTAACAAAAGGGCAGTTTCTGGAAATTGTAAGGAAAAGGCCGGTGGCCACTCTTGGAGAATTATTTTTCTAATTGCGTGTTCCTAACTCAAGAGAGAACCTGATGGTGACAGTGTGTTCTTCTATTGTAGTTTATCCTTTTAATTTTCAGACAGCCATGTAAGCTTAGCATTGTGTGTAAGGCTGTAAGCGGGGCGGTTTTGTTGTAAAAGAAGAAAAAAAGGAATAACCTAAAAAGCCCCTTTCAGCAATTTAGATTCTATATCTTTGAGTTAGATGGCAGATGATGAATGTTTGATGCATTTTAACAGATCCCGGACTAAAAAGCAAATCAAAGAATGACTTCATAATATAAGAAAGAGGAAAGAGAAACATGAGCCTTTTTGATTTTTGTTTCACCTAAGCAAGGATCTCTCAGAAAGGCGATGAAATAACATTTCAGTACCGTTCCAAGCATTTCCAATGTCTTAATTTGATAGCAGGAGCCCTTATAACCAGCAAAAACTTGCTTTTAGAAACATCGTCATCATAGAAAATGTCTGGAAATATCAACTCAAGATCTAATGCAGCTCAGGGACATTAATTTCATAGTTTCATAAACAAATATTTGGTGAAAGATTGCTATGTGCCATGTCCTGTTCTAAGATACACAACAGTGAACAAAAAGGGAACACATATTCCAGTGGCATCAATTTAAAGAAATCACTTGATCTCCTTTGATAATTATTTAATGTCAGCTCTAGAAATGAATCATTTTGAATGTCAGTATTTACTTCGTCACAGCATTCTAACATTGAGATGGAGTGTGTGTGTGTGTGTGTGTGTGTGTGAGAGAGAGAGACAGAGTATGCATTTGTGTGTGTGAAAGAGAGAAGAGCTGTGGTTGTATCTTGGCTAGAAGAATGCAGGGATTTTTATTTAGTAACTGTAGAATTTGTGGCTGTATACATGAGTTGCATTTGAAGACAAAATATAAGTACTGTCTGGCTGGGTAAAAACTAGATATTTTCTCCCTTGTTAGATCTTAGACACTCTTCACCGTTCGTTTTCATGATTCTGTTTCTCCTTACTGTAGTGATTCTCTAACATGACTGCCCATTACAGTCACCTGTGGTGATGTAACCATTGCTGATCCTTGGGTCTGACCACCCTCCATCCTGAAAATTTGATTTAATTTATGGGTGCAACCTAGCATAAGGAATTACAAAAGTTCTCCTGGTATAGTTCGTATTTCATCAGGGTTGAAATCCACCTCTCTGAAACACTAGCTCTCTCAAAATGTAGTCCCTGCAGCATCAACGTCCTTTGGGAACTTGTCAGAAACGTGGATCCTCCAGCCTCACCCCAGACCCACAAGGTCAGCAACTCTGAGTATGTAGCCTGGACTTTGTCTTTTCCAACCCCTTCCAGATCAATGGGTCTCAACCTTCCTAATGCTGTGGCTCTTTAACACAGTTCCTGTGGGTCACGACCCACAGGCTGAGAACCGCTGCTCTAGATGATTCTGAAGCAAGTGAATGTTTGGGTGGTGAGACTGGAAATTTAATTTGCATTTCTAATCAGATCCCAGGTGACATTGATTTTACCTTGAGAACTTCTTTGAGAACTACTGAGAAAACTGCTCTCAGCCCAAGTCTCATCTGACTCCTTTAAAACACATCTGCTCACACGTGATGGAAAGGATTATTCAGAAAAAAATATAGCATCTCATAGATGCATCTTAAGCAGATAATCAATATTTTATTCTTAATGATATTTTCATATCTAACAATTTACTATTGAGGTCAGGGGTAGTTTTAGAGTAGAAATCAAGTTGAAATTTTTCTGTCTCCTACTAGCACAGATACTTGACTTCAAATGTAAGTTGACTTAGTTGTTTTCCTCTTGTAGGTATTTGAACCACAAAAAAATGCACCTGACTCAGAATCAGCTTTGTGTTTGACTTCAATGTGACTTTTAACCTTTGCCAGACGTGCTGACCACCTGTGCACTATTTGGTCAGTCTGCTGATCCAGCTGCAGCCTCTCGGTGCTGTAAATTCCAGCTGTCCTAAGGGATGATAGAGGGTGCTTGGCCCTGTGACAGTCTAACACGGGCCAAGTCAGAAGGAGGAGCTGACTCAGGTTTGGTCAGCACAGATAACTCTGTTTGCTCCAATTTTCTCCACTGCAAACACACGTTTCAGTACTGCCTGATTATACCAGCTGTGGTGCAGCAAGCTCCCTTTGTTCGTATGCAACCAGGTCAGGTTGCTGGGGCAATTGACTCACATTAAATGTCTTAGATTTATGCACCACAATTAATTTCTGTTTTGTACTTCCTAGAACTTGGCTGCTTTGGGAGTCCATGTTCATGAAATTTCACAACACCTAGTTTGACCCAGAAAAGGTCATTTGACTTCTCTTTCTTCTCACAGAGTGTGGAACTGAATAGGGGGCCCAGAGAGAATTTATGGCAGGGTTCTGAGGCTGTTCAAGAAAAATAGTCACTCCTGGGGGAAAAAAAAAGAAATGCAAAGAATTTTAGTGAAGTAAATAATTATAGATTTCAGTAAAAGCCCAGGAATTTTAAAATATGCCTAATCAGCAGAATCACCTAGGAGTTGTAAAAATAAAAATACAGAGGTATCAGGGTCCATCCAGAAATTTCCCTTTGGTTAGGGCTGAAATGGGAGCCAAGTGATTCCAGTAACTTCCTCCCAAAACTCTCTGTCTCCTGCTATCCCAGTGCCACTCTGAGATTCATTGGCCTATACCAGCCTTCTCTGGAGGCTAGGGTATCTTTTCTTTAAAATAAACTTTTTTCTCCATCCTATTCAAATGGTTTGTAAAAAGGATGAAAATTTTGGATAAAGAATAAAGTCAAGTTAATCTACAAATTCCTATAAGTTAAGGCTTGGATTCTATTCTTATTTCCGCCACTGACTTGATATATAACTTGGTTTAATACTCAACATATTTTAAACTAAGATTTTTTCCTAGTAAAATGGGAATAGTACTTCCATAGGACCACATAAAGAAAAAAATGAGATAAAGATAATTAAAATATTTTGAAAATAATGAAGTATAACATACATGTAAGATATTAACAATGTCAGCATTAAAGGATGTTCATTAGGCTTTAGAGATGAGGTTCGTGTTACATATGTCATAAGATAGTAAAAGAAATGAGAGTTAGGGATCTTGACTTAGAGCTGTGTGGGAAGCAACTTCATACAAAATAAGAAGGGGAAGCACATGGCAAATATTTAGCTAAATAAAGGTGGCACATAAATAGTGTGTGATTGCTTATTAATTCCTTAAAGGTTTATATATTAAGTTCCTATTAGGTGCCAAGCAACCACAGAAGTGACCCCCAAAGCGAAAAAACACTACAAAGGGAACAAATGAAGAAAACTCACAGAAGATTTCTATAGATTTTGTGCTTTTTAAAAGAGAAATTTCAAATTGCTTAGCATGGCATACAAGGAACTTTATAAAACCAATTCTACCTTTCACAATTGTCACGTATCACAGGGAGGGACGTGCTCATGCCACACTGCCTTTTCAAAGTTTAATTAGACAAGGCATACCTTGAGGATTTTGATAATTTATGTAAGACTGGTCATAATGCTGAAAAGCAAATTCTTATTAATTTCCAGGAGAAATTTACCAGGAGACGTCAAACTTTCGGTTTTAGGTTCTAGGAAACCTTAAGTTTTTTAAGTTTGAGGATCCTTCAGAGCAGCTCCACGAACACTGCTAACCAACTGGGGAAGCAAACCAAAGCCAAGACAGGTGCAGACCAAGCTCAAGTGCAACTCCTGTCTGAAACCGTTTTCTAGACATGCGTAGTCCTTCAGTGAGCTCCAACTCATAGTGCTGTTATAGTGAATATGATATTGTTCAGTATGATCTGTTTACATTTTCCTTCTTTATTAACCATAAGCTTGAAGGCCAGATTCTCATTATCTCTGTCCTAACCCTTATTGCTATCCTTAGCACATAGTAGGTGCTGAATAAATGCATGAGAAGGAAGAAAAAGGAATAGAGGAAAGGAGACAGGACTTAGCTCATAGCCAAATAACCCCGTGTTAACTCCCACTTACAGATTTTGTAACAGTCAGCCAGGTGTTCCAAATGATGAGACTATGAAAATAAAGTGTGTTTAGAGATAAACAGACATTTCTTCAGATAATTAAAAAAGATGAAGTGAAGGGACACACTGAGGTCAGCACTGCCAGTTCTTTGGGCCTGCAGCCAGAGAGGAACAAGGGAGCAGGGAGAGGCTCTGTTGGTCTCCAGGTGTGTTTAAAGCCCTTACAATTATGGCATTGACAGGACCCAGGAGAGACAGCCAAACCAGGAGCAATTTCCTAATCTGGTCTGAGGAATACCTACGAAGGAATCATGGGCACTGATCCTACAAGATAATGGATGTAAAATGCCAGCAAATGCTTCAAGTTTCCTGATTCAGAACAATGGAAAGTCTGTTGGGGGTCCGAGTATTACTGGAGGCTATCCCTCTACCACAGGGTTTGTTTATATCAAAAAGTTTGAGTTGCTGAGATTTTAACACTCTTTCCTAGCAGAACTGTTGTCCTAGGATCATGTTGAAATCAAGTTGAAACTGGGTTGTCTTTAAAAAAACTTGCCGGGAAGCTTACCTATTAAAGTTCAGATTTCATTATTTTCTTCCAAAGAACTTCGGTCCAGAGTTCCCTGACCGTTCTGGGGGTTGTGCTAAGGTTCACCTACTGTAAATGAGTAAAGGTTTATTACCCTTAGAAGAACTAAGGCAATACTTGTTGATAGTACACGAACATACAAAGCAAATTAAATTCATCAGAGCAGTGGTTCTCAACCTTCCTAATGCCACAGCCCTTTAATACAGTTCCTGTGGGTCATGACCCACAGGTTGAGAACTGCTGCATTAGAGGGTCACCCAATATTCATTTGCTAAACCAGTATTTATTGAGAACCTATTTTGTCCCAGGCATTATTCTATGCCCTTCATGTGCAGCTGTGAATAAGATAGACATAGTGTCTATCTTTAGGAAGCTTACATACTCATGGATTAGACAGATCCTAAATAGATGACTGTAAGAAAATAAAACAGATTATCTTCGTATTAAATTATTTCCTAGGTAAGAAGAATAGTCAGGCAGAGTACCTCTGTTTAAAAAAACTGAACATTTGAACAGAGGCCTAAGTAATGAGAGGATGTTAAATAAGCAAAGACTTCAGGAGAGCACATTCCAAGATAAAGAACATCAGGTGCAGATTTTCTGGGGCAGGAACAAGTTCTACCTGTTGAGATAACAGAAAAGTCATCAACTTAGAAGGCGGAGAATCACACAACAAGTAGGATAAAGTAAGGGCCTGTCTAGAGAGCCATGAAAATTTGTCAACAGGGAGGTTTTAGAAGATTTTAAGCAAAGTAATGGTATGGAAGAATTTATTTTAAAAAATTTCAGTTTGTCTGTATGAAGGATGAAAAGAAAGTGAAAATTAATTAATGGTAGGAGGGAACACAGAATGTTTCACTACGGAGGGATTTTTGAATTGCAACTAAAAGGGAGTGTAAGGGTTCAGTAGATGAATAAAAAGGAGGGCGGGTCCTTCAACTGTGAGGAAATCTGAAAGCAAAGCCACAGAGCAAGTGGTTGCCTAGGGGCCTGATATGCATGGGAGGTATATACTGAAAATGGCCACAAACAGTATGTGGTTGAGGGAATAATGAAACTACTCACAGACACTGAGACCATTTACTTTGATTGCAAACCCGCTGCCTTTCCTGAGTTCATTCATGGTCTCATTCCCGAAGTATTTTAAATCTCTCAAAGTCCCAGAATTTTAACACATCCTTTCCCCTTTCACTCATAACTACTTATTTAAAGGAGAAAATGGATGCAATGAGAAGTAAAACCCTCCTTACTTTCCCCATCAGATCTACTAACTTCTTTCCCCTTAACCTGTCTACGTTTCAATCTAATGCTAACTTTTCCACTTGTCCTCTGGACCCTATTCTCTTTTTATTTTCAAAGACTTGCTCCAGTAATTATTCCTTAATTTCAATTCATTACTAATTATTGCATCCATATTCTATCATTTCCTTCATAATGAACTGTGAAGTAATCTCTTTCATTAAAAAAAAAAAAGTACAAAACTACCTGATCCCTCTATCTCCTTCTGGGTTGCCCTCCAGTTCTCTGCTTTTCTTTGCGGCAACACTTAAGGAAATTGTCTCCCGTCCCTATAGTTCCATTTGCTCTTGAAACCACATCAGTCAGGCTTTCATCACCCTTCCTTTGAAATCACACAAGGTCACACATGACCTCTCTGTGGCAAAAAAAGCCCACAATCGATTCTCTTACTAAACCTTTCAATAACATTTAACACAGTCAGTAACTCTTTCTTTGAAGCTCTTTGTTCAATTGGCTTCTAAGACTACACCATCACCTAGTTTCCTCTAGCCCAGCAGTTCTCAACCTGTGGGTTGCCCCCACAGGAACTGTATTAAAGGGCCGCAGCATTCGGAAGGTTGAGAGCCACTGCTCCAGCCTCATTGCTTACTGCTTTTAACTTTGAAATTTGAGGCTTATCATTTTACCAGATTTTTGGGATATAAAGCTCAGTCCTTGAAACCCTTCTCAGTCTACGCTCACTACCTACCTAGGCACCATTATTTTTCTCCTTAATTGAATCCCATATATATACTAATGGCTCTCAAACTTGCATAGCACTCTCCCTAGCTAATCCTGAAATTTATCTACCTCCTTAACATTTCAAGAATCCTTCACGTCTCCAGCATTTCTCTTAGTTATGACAGAGAGAGCAAAAATAAAAATATTCCCACCTTGAAATTGCCTCTGATCTTACACGTTATACAGGATTCCACATAAAAGAAAAATACCGCACACTTTATATGACATTTCTCTCATTGTAATTGTTATTTGTCTTAATGCACGATGCCTCAGGTTCCATTGTTGGAATGATAGTGATTTGGCAGTGATTTCTTTCCTACTGTTCAAGGTCATCGCTGAGGTCTGAGTTTTCACACGCCTCTGCCTCCTGAGGGGGCATGTTATCACTTGGTGCACAGAGTGAGTCTCTGCTGCAGATACTCGCATGCTGGGAGCTTGTCAAAAAGTCATGCAAAAAATGAAAAAGATTTCAACCTCCGGCACATCATGCCCTTCATTTCACAGTTACATAGTAGAGTTTTTTAGAGGCTATATGGAAAACATAACATTATCACTTTTGCAGTTAGTAGAATGTGCATATTGTTATATTTTTAAAATGTCTCAGTTTTAATTGGAAAATGGAAAAATGTCTGGCATTTTCCCAAAAGTTAAACATAGAGCTACCATATGACCATCAAGTCTACCAAGAGTCTTCTCTTCTACCAAGAGAAATGAAAACATATGTAAACACAAAAACTTATACACAAATATTCATAGTGGCATCATCCATGAGAGATCAAAAATAAAAACAACCCAAGCATCTGTCCACTGATGAATGGATAAACACGATGTGGTGTATCCACACAATGAAATATTACTCAGCCATAAAAAGAAGGAACTCTTGATACATGCCACAACAGAGATGAGTCAGTCACAAAAGAGCACGTATTGTGTGATTCGATTTAGGTAAAATATCCAAACACCCAGAACAGACAAATCTGTAGACATAAAGAGTACATTAGTGACTGCTCCAAGTGCAGGGGGAGGCATGAGTAGTCACTGGTAATTGACACATGTTGATGTTGGAGGTACAATTAGTTGCAATGATTGCAGAACTCAGTATTTAGGAACGAGTGAACTTTATTTATTTATTTATTTACTTGAGACATAGTCTCACTTTGTCACCCTTGGTAGAATGCTGTGGAATCTTTGCTCACAGGGACTGCAAGCTCCTGGGCCTTAAGCAATTCTCTTGCCTCAGCCTCTCAAGTAGCTGGGATAACAGGCACCTGCCACAACACCCCATTTTTAGAAAGGAGTTCTTGCTCTGGCTCAGGCTGGTCTCGAACCTGTGAGCTCAGGCAATCTACCAGCCTCCACATCCCAAGTGCTAGGATTATAGCACTACTGCACCCAACCACAAGAACCACTGAACTTTAAACTGATGAGTTTAATGATAGGTAAATTATATCTTAAATGAAGGTTTGAAGTTGTTTTTATTCCCTTTTTTATTTCTAATATGGTAGATAGATGTAACTCACATTTAAAAAAAGGCTTTTTGGTGTTTCTCAGTAATTTTTAAGAATTTAATTTTTAAGAGTTTGAAAACCCCTGCCCTAAAATAAACAAGAATCTTCTAATTGATCTTGATGTTTTTATTCTGACTCCCTGGTGGTCTACCTTCATACATTATTAAACAAAGCGGTCTTTTAATAATGTATGTCAGATTATGTCATTCTCCTATTTAAAAGTCTTTTAAAATTTTTCTTTTGAAATAATCTTCCAGCTCACATTTTGACCTAGACTATCTCACACGATCTGCTTTTTATTACCTTCTCAATGTTCTTTTTACTGACAGCTGTATTCTCCCCAACTGGGTTTCTTGCTGTCACAAACATGTCAGGCATGATTTCACGTTAAGACTTTAGAATTTTCTGTTTACAATACCCGGATCCTCCCAGATATTTATCTGAGTTACCTCCTTATATTACTCGGGCAACTACTCAAATATCACTTCCTCATCCAGTGTCTTCCTGATCACTCTATTGAAAATAGCACTTTCCACCTTTTCTCTCTCTCCCTTTCTCAGTCCTTCTGAACTGTTCCACCCATGGACAGACAAGGTCAGAATGACCAAATAAAGTCATACTGACCCTTAGCATCCCTCAACTAATGGTTGATGAAAGGTGATCTTAAAAATGTGCCAACTCCTGTGAACCCAATGTGGGCTTGCTCTTGAGACATAAACTTCTTCACTAAGAACCGGAGTTCTCCAGAGAAACTAAGCCCTAGTTCTCCACAGTGGGAACCTCCCTGACTACACACCTGTATTGTCACCTTGACCACCACTTTGTGGCTTAATTTCCTTACTTAAGGGCATTTCCTGGTACTAAAATTTTGCATTAAAATCATTGTCTTTTATAGATATCAGACTTGATGTTGTGCTTAATTATGTCTTTTTATATTTGTTACTATATTTTCTCTTTTACCCACTGAATTGTACATTCTAAGAAGTGAAGGCTTTTGTTTGGGTCACTATGCTCACAGTTCCCATGCCTTGTAGAATGTTGGTACCCAATAAATATTTGATGTCAAATGAGAGATTATTAGATATATTCTTTGCAATAATGCTGTGATGCAGGGTCTATTGGTTTATTTCTATATCACAGAGGATAAAACCAACATTTCAAAAGGTTAACAAATCGCTCAGAGTTGCACAGTCTGTGGGGGAGTAAGTATCATATCGTCCCAGTCTGATACCAAAGTCCACACTTTTAACAAAACTCATACTAGTGAAAACTTAGTTTTGAGATCTAAGATAAATGATCAGAACAAACCCAGGAGCAAGTCCTCCTATGGAGAACATTTTAATATTCTTAGATTCTGCTTGATTAAAGTAGGAGTTAAGTAAGAAAAATTTTCAAAAATTAGGCAAACATAAAGAAGAAATGAAAACAAGAAAAATTGATTTTCTGTTCGACCTCGTTAAGGGTCAAACCTACTCCTTATTGTTTCAAGGTACCTCTGAATTAGCTCTAACAAACAGGTTTTAAAGTTCAGAGTAAGTCTATCATTTCCAAGATCCCTGGCATTCTTCTTCCAAAATCCGGGGGAAAAAACTACAAGCTTGCCCAAGAGAATAGCCAATGCTATTCTCAAGGTAGCCATTTAATAGAACTACCCAGATGCAGCCGTTTTTGATCTTGTTTCCTCTTTAGTAATCACACACAACACCTACAATATCCCACATCAGCATGCACACACTAGTCTCTCTCCCCCTGACCACACACATACACACATACACACGCACATTATACAACATTGCTTATTGTTGCTTCTGTATTTTATTTAATTCTTATTAAACAGCCCATAAACTTATTTGGCAAATGGAAAAAATTGAGGCATTAGAAGCTTTCCAAGTAAATTATTGTATTAATTGCAATTAGGCCTACAGGCGAGAAAATAGACACATGAATTAACCTCCCTTACTGTGGAACTTAAGTGACTTGTGAATCACTTAACAAATTATTTGAGGATAAACCAAAGATGAACTTTTCCTGTTATAAGTTTTCCAAAGATGTATGGAGTGTGGGCTCATCACAAAAGTTTAAAACCAAGTGAGGCTCTGGTATTCAAAAATACAGCAGGAGGAACCAGTGAAAGAGAGAGAAAAGAAAAATTGTGAAAAGAGACAGCAAATAAACCTAGTCCCATGCCTCACGGGTTCTGCTTAGTTATCACTGTTTCTATGTTTATAGATTTCAGAATTTTGTCAAATTATCAAAGAAACGTCTTACTGAAAAAAAAAAGTTTAAAATAACATTAAAAGGAAGGGATTTTGATATAAAACTAACAGGATTTAAGCTCTACTACATCAGGTGGCTCGAGAAAATCCCTTCACTGACAGTCAAAAATTAAGGTTTCCTGAAAAGGGTTCAAAGATATCATTCAGGGAAGTGCTTGTGGCTCAAGGAGTAGGGCACTGGCCCCATATGCTGGAGGTGGTGGGTTCCAACCCAGCCCCAGCCAAAAACTTCCAAAAAACAAACAAAATAAAGATACCATTCACTGAGTAGACTTGAAGTCCTCAAGATGTAGTCCTCAGCTACATCCATCACTGTGTCTCTGGCATCTAGCAAAGTTATAATAGATGACTGCATGATTGTATACATTTATACAAGGGATATATGTATCTACAGAGAGAAAGAGAGAGAGAGAGAGATTTCACAGTGTTATTCATGTATTAATTCAGACATGAACATTCTTTACTTTTTTTAAATAGTTTAAAAATTTAGGCTGGGCTCACACATGAAACCCTAGAAGTCTGGGAGTATGACGTGGTTGGATTGTCATAGGAGTTCAAGGCCAGCCTGAGCAAAAGCAAGAGCAAGACCCCATCTCTACTAAAAATAGAAAAAATACTCAGGTTTTGTGGCAGGTGCCTGTAGTCCCAGCTGCTCAGGAGGCTGAGGCAAGTGGATCGCTTGAGCCCAAGAGTTTGAGGTTGCTATGAGCTATGAGGCCACAGCACTCTACCCCAGGGCACAGAGTGTGACTTTGTCTCTAAATAAATAAATAAATAAATACTTCGCATTTTCACTGGTGTTGCCTTATTTTATTCAAATAACTGCAATGGTGATTATGAATACATTGCAGGAATAAAAGGAAGAGGAGGTCTGATGGCACCCTCTTCTGCATGGCTTTCGAAGAGTTTGAGGTATGGCCATGCTGGGTGGCAGCCTGTTTCCCGGGCACCCTCACCTAAAGAGGCAATAGGTTTTATGGAAGAAGGCAAGTGTGGATAAAGGAGGTATTTCTCCTCCCCTGATCACTCAAAGAGCTCCCTACTTTGGAGTGATTTGGCTCATGTTAGCAATGAAGAATTTTATACAAAATAAAATGATGGTGTGAAGAGATTACCACAGGTTCAGTACATTTTCTTTCTTTCACTCGTTTGAGGAGAAAATGGGCAGCATTTCCTCATTTTTGATCATTGCCCTCCTCATTGACAGTGTTGTCACGCTGCACATTCCAGCCAAGATTCTTCACTGTCTACTCAGCAGAAGCTTTCAGTTGAAGGAAATTCAAGGCTACCGGGGAACAAGGAACTGTAAAAGCAGAATGTATGTGTCTCAGAGCTCCAGCTGGTAATAAACATGCATTTTATTTTTAAATAAAAATATTCTCCTATGCCATTTTTATACTCTTTTAGGACTGACAAGTAATCCAGGAAGGCTAACAGGAGTTCTGAGAAGAAATGTCCTTTTCTCTTCTTTTCCTTCTCCCTAAAGTATTATTCTGTTATGTTTTAAAATAAAGAAAATATTGGGCAATGCAGAGATGAACTATTTATTTGTAAGTTGATGAATTTGTCCTCTAGCGCCTCTGCATAAATTCTGTCAGCAACTTTTAGATGTAATTATTAATAGAAATAATGTTGTTTCTCTATAGAGTTCCAAATTCTCATAACCAAAGGTAATAGTACGAATAAGTACTATTATTATTCTTCATTATCATCCAATCTATTAAAACATTGCAAAGCTCACACCTTCCGGTGTTTGATTAGCCACCCAGCAAAGACAGAACAGGGAAGAGAGGTCTGACTTTCTTTTTGTCTTTTCTCAAGGAAAGGATTGTCCTGAGATGTCCAGAGCTTAGAGAGCACTTCAACATTTTTGGGCTTAAGGATTTTGCCTTTAAATCCTTTCATTAGGGGAGACAAATAAGTTTTTATCGAGCCACTGGGGAAAGAGTGATTTCTTTGAGTCAGGCAAAAATATCAGATGGTAAGAAGTTATGCATTATAATTTGGCTACACAAATAAGTATGATCTGATAGGCTCAGAGATAAAAAGAAAGGTGACACTAGGCAACAATTACAAAAAATAATCGATAGTGTCAAGAGTTTTATTTTTCTTAATATTATAAATAACCCTTTGTACCTGATGTTCTAATTGTATGTGCTTGAACAAATAGATGACAAATGTCTTGCTCTTTTGTAGGTAGCTGGCCTAATCAATATTTTAAAAGCATGAAAAGTTCTTCTTTTGTTGATAACTTATCATTTTGAAGCAGAGTAAAATAATGTACCCAGATGATATGTAATCATAATTATATTGTCCTGTTATTGATAAGTACAGAACTATGTTTGGGAAAATTAGGTCATTAGACTTGAAATGCTTTTAAAATAAGTGAAATGAAACCACAGAAAATACAGCAGTTTCGGGTTTTTATTTTGTAAATGTGGTGGAGTATTTAACAGGTGTTACTGTGCAAAAATGTCTTTCTAGCTTTCTTCATCTACCTTTCTTTTTCTGTCCAGAGATTACATCTCCATATTTCCCAAGTCCAACTATTGAACTTTTATTATAAAAATGTGCTCCATTTAACTTTGCCACAACTATTCAGCAGGTACAGAAACATTCCTTACCAAATGGGTATATTTAATTTCCGGGAAACACTACTTAGTAGCCATGATACGATTATCGTTTTCATAAATTGAGCAGAAGAAATGATTAACCAGATTTTTCTTGGCATTTTCAGCTATAGGTAGCTATCTTTATTTTTTGATTTGTGTTACTTGGCCTTTACAAACTGTTTCTGTGTAGAAAAGAGATAGTACAGTCTAAAATGACCTCATAGACTTGAAATGCCCAAACCATGCGTAGAAAAATTTTCTGTGCTTGGAAATTAATGAAAGCTTTGTTTCTAATTTGGAGAATATAGCTGTATCTAAGTCCTTAACTTAAAGGTCATTTGCGTACGCTGATTGTACATTGAAGCTCGGTGATGCAGATTGATTTCATAACAGTAATTACCGCTTTCATTTACGTAATATGATATGTAAACATGAGGTCTGACACCCTCCAAAAAGTTTTTGGGACTTTTCCTTCTGTAGATGAAAGGTGTTATGTTATCCCAATCATTTAGAGTGCTTGCTTATAATTACTGAGGTTGTTTGCTGGGGCGGTAATCCCATGCCTTGTTATCCGATCCTGTCTACTTACAGCATGAAAAAGAGAGACCACAATCCTCCTGAATCATACTCAAATTAGACTAAGACCAAAGGTAGAGACTTGAAGGCAACAGGCAGAAAATCTGACATGGTGCCACCACCCTAGCATCATGTTTTACTGCAGACAAGACCAGAAAATGTCTTTCAGTGTCTATGGCAGATGAATTTGCCAGAAGCTGCTATCTAGTTGAATTAGAAACACTTGTCAGAACCCAGAGAAGTTTTATAAGATGGGATCCCCAGAAGTAAAATGTGTACAAAGAAATGTGCTCATCAAGTCTTTACAGGGGGGATCAGAATGAATCCCACTGTTAGAAACTCTGGATCGTCGGTTTTTTGCAATCACATATTTAATCTAGAACTAACCATGTTTACTAATAGAAATTCACTTTTTTTTTTAGAGACAGAATTTCATTTTGTTGCCCTCAGTAGAGTATCCTGGCATCATAGCGCATAGCAACCTCCAGCTCTTGGGCTTAGGCGATTCTCTTGCCCCAGCCCCCTGAATAGCTGGGACTCCAGGCGCCACTCACAACACCCAGCTATTTTTTTGTTGCAGTTTGGCTGGGGCCAGGTTTGAACCCACCACCCTTGGTATATGGGGCCAGCGCCCTGCTCACTGAGCCACAGGTGCCGCCCAGAAATGCACTTCTATCGTCCCTTTGTTCTTTACAAATTACAGCATCTCTTCTCCAATGTCTGGTTATATACATTTTTTGAAAGGCCATGGGAAAACTTACCAACAAAAGAAAGGCTGCAATAAAAAAAGAAGCTATTCAGCAAGAGAGGAAAAAATTTAAATATAGTACAAAATATGGGTTTTTCAATAATAGTATCTGTTCTCCTTATCCTACCTTTTTACCTAAAATTTTGCCTACCAGGGGAATAATTTTCCTCACTGGCAGTTATGTGTGGAACAAAATTCTTTGTTTTTTGTTCTGCTCTGTTTGAACCAAAGCAATGGATAAAGCAAGTTCCTGCCAAATCTCTATGTGAGGGTTGGGTGTATTGGAAACAGGTTGAAAGTGAGTGGGTGTCAGGAGAGGGTGAAGCTGATAGGTAAGCCTGTGTGTTCCAGGCCCAGAAGCAGGTTTTGCGAGTTCTGACATTGGTAACGAGTTTGTTCTCTGAAAGCAGTCTGGGCCTCTGTGTGGATAAAACAAACATTTTAAATTGAAACTCATAAAAGAATAAAAGAAGTCAAAACATTCTTACTTACTCGCTCTCTGAGAAGTAGGTGGAAGGCTGTGGTGGCTTTGGTGTCTGACAGGTGCAGGGTATGAGTAAGCTGGACAGCAGCCAGGCGTTCTTGTCAGAACAGCCCGAGAAGACCACACCTGTTGATTGAAGACACTGCCTTCTAACCCGGCAAACGCAGTTGTGTGAAGTGCTGTTGCTATTTTCCATATTGGCTGATTTTCTTTAAATGGAGTTTCGTACTAATTCTAATGCAATTCTCAATGCTGGGGGGCCTATATTTCACACAGAATGTACCAAATTTCGTTTGATTAAAATCAGGACCTTGCCTGGAATGGATTCATTTTTCATTTTCTTCCTATTGTTTTAGGAGAACGCCTTTGAATGCCCTTTAATGTCCTTTGAGGGGCATTTGGTTAACCTAGTTGCTTCCTAGACATAATTAGTTTGTTGGTTATAACTAAAAGCATTAGGAAAGTTTGTTAAAGATGAAAATCATATCATTGCCTTGAGGGTGAATAAATCTTCAGGGAAATCTTTTTGGAAGAAATTCCCACCATCCCATGGGCAGTAGAAGAAAGAAAAAGCTTCCATGAAATTGCTACCTCAGTAGAGAAGAGGTAGCTATTCGATAAGAGAGAGCAGAAGATTCACAACAGTCTGCTGGGAAACAGTTATTGGTAAATTGCTTTAATTCTATCATAACTGCTGGCCTACATGGAAACATCTTTTCTATTTCTGTTCAATTCTTTGGTTTTTTTGTTTTGTTTTGTTTTTCTGTTTTTTTTCTTTGAATTGCTATCAGTGTAAAACATCTATGTATAAAGGTTATCTGTGCACAAAAGATAAGATGGAAAAGGACACAATTGAAGCATCTCTCATGTCTTTTTCAATATTGACATATGAACTGTCCCTTCCCTCACCCAGGCCAAAGATTCTAGGTGTTAGATCTTATATGATTGTTTTTCTCCATGGAAACCCACAACACTGACATTGTTTATTGGGGTTGACCTTTCTCCCAGGTGCCGTTATGGTCTCATCCATCCTGTTTGTCCATCAGTGAATTTTTTTATGTTAGCCCTGAACACAAAGCACTAGTCTAACCAACATGGAGAACCCGGGGTTCCTCACTATATAAATAAAATGAGTTTGACTAAAGAATAAACACTGGGACTGTGAGTCTTTGGCTGAACTATTTTTATATATTTCATGTTTATAGAAATATATGTATGTGAAAAATTCTTTCTGTAATGCATTATTAATCACTCCCTCCCTCCTCATTGCCTGTGCATCTCACACCTAGCACCTAGTTTCACACATTCAAGGAATACCATTTCAGAATAAATGAATTGGATTTAATATGCTTGATGGGAGGATGATATATTAACTTTATTCCCCCCCTCCCTGGTGGGAAAAAACAGGATAAGCTATTATTATGTTCAAAACACTTCTAAGAAAGAAGCTAGAGGCATTAAAACTGAGATTATCTGTCTTCTATAATTAAATCCTTTTTCTTACTTTTCCCCCCCTGAACCGATACCAGATGATTCCCCCTAGGTCTCATGAGTATGTTTTATACAAGATCTTATGTAGTAGCTGACAGGTGAGCAAGGGCAATACATTAGAAAACATTAACCCATGGAGTTTTATTATTCGCTCTTAAGGAAAATTTGGGAGCTTTTTCATCTAAGAACTATTTATAAAATTTGGCCCATGATTCTTACCGGGTACCTATATGACACTTATTTCATAATTCGTATAAGTTTTGTTTTCTTTTCCTTTAAACATTTTATCTCTAGTCATATGAACACCAGTTCAACCCACCTCAGCACATATCCTATACATAATGGGCATTCGAGTTAATTGGAGTCATAGAAATCTAGGATTTGTTTTTTTATCTGCATGTGCGGGATATGTGTTGATTATTTACAAGGATGGATGCTGGTTTTTTTTTCTTTTTTTTTTCTGCCTTATGAGCTAGTATGACCCTATTTACACATGTATATTCCTGGATCTGTGGTGACATTATTTTCTAAACAAATACATAAGAGATTCTCATGGGGAAAAATAAAAACAATTGAGGAACTAGCAGAGATAAGAAATTTCCTGCTTTTTGTATTATTTATTTTTACCCATTAGACAAGGACTGACTTTGAAAATCTTCAAAATATTATTTTAGTGCTAGTGATCAAAGTTATCACGGATTTTTTTTAACAGTGCAATAAAGAAGAAACAGAATGATTTAAACTCCCCGATATAGAAACATAAACATTTCTATCGTAGCATTTTCTCTGTGACTTGGTGGAGATTAGGTGACCTGACTCCACCTGCTGGATGACTAAGTATTACATGGCTCTGATTTAGGTGAGCTGGCATCATGAAGTGGACACAACATAAACGTCTGGAGGATGGGACTTACACTCTTCACTTTGCTGTATTCTAGTGCTCAGAGTCACTCCCTAAAAAAGGATGTAAGATTTCTGGACTGAAGCTTCATTAATTGTGAAAAAGTAGCCTGAACTGATGATCTCTAATGAACCCACATTCTTGATGCCTGATGATTCTGATTTAATTTTAATTAAGACATTTAGACGCCAGCCTTTTGTAACCCTATTGACGAGAGTAGTACATACAGCATTTTATTCTGATTTGATTAATTGCTCATGAGAACATTCATAAACTGTCACCATTTTTGTTATCTTTCATCCTGGTTATGCCACTTACCAGATGGGTGTTCATTCAAGTAACCAAAGGATCTTTTTAATCCCTATATTTCTAAAGATAAAAAGAGTTAACAACACCTCCCCTTCCCTTAGTGTAGTTATGCAGTTTACCTGGCATTTTAGCAATACCACGGACTCTGTTTTTGATGACCAATAGTATCTGGGGTTCTAGGTGATGTAGAAATGACATAGACAGAATTGTATGAGAGTTTGTTGATACAAATCAATGCCAGCTACATGGGAGGAATATTGGGAACATTTCCAACTCAGGTAAAAGGAAATACTTTAAGCAAGAATAATAAAAGTCATGAAGGAAATAAAACCTGTCTTTCATTTCAAATATAATTCTTTCCCTGTGACAAACCTATGAACTTTCTGTCCTCACCATGGAAACTCAAATCACAAAAAACCCACACTAACATACTCATACACACCCTACACACACACACACACACACACACACAGGAAAGTATGTCCTAGTCTTTAGTTTAGACCTTGAGACCTTTGCTCCTATTTTGCCTATGAAAGCTTAGCTTCTCACTGTGTCCAATACCCCCAAAGGGATGTTCAGATGTAACAGGTGGAGCTAGGTATAACTTGACATCTTGGCATCAAGAGTATTATTTCTGCCCTTCACCCTGTTCGAAATCAGATGAAATCCAAAACCACCAAGGTCTTACATAGCAAGTAATGAAAATGTGAATTGTTAATGATAAAAGATAAGAAAATACTTATTTATACAGGTTGGTCCAGTTTCCTTGAAAAGAGAGCAAAGGGTAAAAATATCAACTCAAAGATCATTCAGCCTTAGGTCCTCAGCACTTATCAGTGGAGTCCAGACAGGCTCCTGTAATTCAGCTTATGTAGTATCAGCACCTCTCATGCTCTGATTATTTCTTGTTCCTCTGATATACCTCCTTAATAATAATCCACACTTTTGTCTTAATAATCTACCTCTCTTTGCCCTACTTCTGGCCTTTTGAACTTACTCTTCTTATTTAAAGTTTAATATTTCCATTTGTCCTATAAGTCCCATTTCCCAAGGATAATATAAATTATTTTAACTTGTACACATTCAATATTTAAGTCTATTTAGATAAAGTATTGAAATATTTCTCCCACTTACATTTATAAGAAGAGTAAATCTTTATTAAAAAGCAGGAGAGTTGTACATCTTTCCATCATGTGCTACTTTATAGTCATGCGTTTACAAAATAATTGCAACTTCTTTTGATATAATTGGAGGTAATAGGCCACATTTTTTGAAAACTGAAATAAAAACTTAAACTTTCCAAAAAGGAGGAAATCATTTCACAGTTTAACTGGGGTTCATTTCAGTCCAATTCAAAGTAAAGCTTTCTACTCTCAAGAACTTGCCTCTATTTTGCCTGTGACCTCAATTCATTGGGGACTATCAACACTAACGTTAGTAGGAGAGAATATGGCAGTTATGAGTTCAGGGATCATTTGCAAATTATGGGTTTACTAAATAAAAGTTATATCTATGTGCACATATATGTCATATATGTGTACACACACACACGCGGAGGATGTGGTGCCAAAAAATGTATACACATTTTAAGACAGGAAAAAAAACTATTAGAATTGAAATACTCAATTTATACTGGTCATAAAAGATGGATACAAGTCACATTTGACTTCTGCAGTTGTAAGAGGTGCTCAGAAAGGTTACCATTAGCATCCAGACTCTTCTGATTATGGAGAACTACTGCCTGAGCAAGTTGATCAAAGCATCCTGCACTTGTATTGCTGCCCATGCCATTTCAATTTCTTCCCGAAGTACCACCAGCGTACCTGTTTATCTGCGGTATGCTATATCCTGTGAGGTTGCCCACAGGTAGAAGACAGGGGGTGTTAACATCAGGAGAATGCAGGGGAAACTCAACCACTCCTCTTTGTGGTGTGTCAAATTTTCATTGAGATAAGCTCTCCCGTCTTGGCGCACGTAACCATCTTGGGATGAAACTTTGTATTTTGTCATTTTAGGAATGCATCATATGCTTGTTCTGCTAACTGCCGTCTCACGTACACACTGTTTGGGAGACATCTGTCGTGAAT
Organism: Otolemur garnettii; assembly: GCF_000181295.1. NCBI lineage: Eukaryota > Metazoa > Chordata > Mammalia > Primates > Galagidae > Otolemur > Otolemur garnettii. Next base: position 565,710 of record NW_003852526.1, on the reverse strand, counting down.
GTGTTAACTGCTCCAACACCAGCACAGAAGCAGCAGGATTTGTTGGTGTGTGAGGCCTCCCAGATCTTTTCCTGTGCACATCAGAGACAGCACTATGCATCTCAGACTTATCTCCTCAAGTGCATGCGAATGTTGGCTTCATGGAGGTTCTGATGCATGCCTCCATTGTCATTATACTTGTACATGTTCTCGAATGTCAAATACCACTTCAAAATGGTCTTGGGCTTCTCACATGACAATCACGCTTCTGCCATTTTCCTTGACTGTCCTGCCTGTCACCTGGTGACAGCTAGTATTCATTTGATTAACTCCATCTTTTGAGCAAAAGTCGGGCTATATATTGCTACTGTAATTCAATTCAACTTTGAAAAGTAATGCGTAGATAACATCTCTTAAAATGTATACATTTTTTGGCATTCTTGGTATATATGCAAACCCATATCAATGGTTGTAACCAGATATTTTATTGCAATTGTGTGATTTTAAAAGTTAATTATATTATCATTTGAAAAGTGAATAATGATAATAGCAGTTAGAAAGTTAGAACATGGACTAATGTAGGACGACTGGAATTTAAAAGTAAATCTCTTAGTAGTTTGGGTAAGAGAATCTGATAAGAGATTCAATCTCTCCTAACATCTGGACTCAGTTTTCAACATTTGGGTTAGTGAAACCACTAATCGATTCTGACAGAGCTTCCCCAGCTTTATTTCTAAGCATTTATTGAAACAAAGTTAAAATAGACTCCATGTGTACCCAATTCATCACTGCTACATTCTGTAAAATGTGGCTTTATATAAGCCACTATGGGTATGGTCTCATTTTTGCTTTTAAAATGTGTTCTATTACTAGAAGTCCAACTCCTCTCCCTTATTACAAAGGCAAAAAGATATTAATCCTAGATTTCCATTTCAGAATTGATCAAAAATATATGGTATCTCCAAATTACTTATCTCCTCTTGTCAAAACAAATGAATCTCTGATGGCATTTTCACATTTTATAAAATGAATATGACAAATATTTTTTCTGATTATAAAAGTAAGGCACAAAATATTTTAAAAGTTCAGAGAATATTTAAAAGTTTACTGTAAGCATGAGTGCACTGTCTTCCAGACTTTAATTTTGTATATACATAAAAATATAATTTTTTATCACAAAGATTATTTTATTAAGTTGCTTCATAGCATGCATTTTTGCCCAATTTTATCATAGATACAAACTTGCATTAATTCCATCATTTTGAAAGGCTACGTACTATTTACAAACATATCATGATTTAAACTCATCCTCCTTTGATTGCCATTTGAATTGTTTTTCATTACATTGTTAATATACACCTCCCTGTCCTGTTTTCTTTAAATATGTTTCCATAAACTTAATTGATAATTTTATTCATAAGTCCCTGAAAGGGTGATTGCTGAGTTAGACAGTTTAAGCATTTCTGAAGGTTTTGATTCAAATTTCTAAAGACTTAGTTCTCCAGAATATTTGTGCCAATTATTTTTGGCTGATAGCACATGCAAATGCCTATTTCCTCACACTCTCATCAATACTATTAAGGACATCAGTAAGGCATTACACAATTCTGTTTATTGATGTTTGCATATACACTGTTCAATAGGGGTGAAGTATTAAAAGGGAAGTGTTTAGATTTTAGATTCTATACTTTATCTGCCAACACTGTCACAGATTCAATCTGTATTGTAAAAGAATAGTTAATCTTTATTGTGAAGATTGAAAAAGGAGAGGTTTATTAGAAATTTTTCTAAATACTCTACGTTTCAACTCTTCTGTAGAAGCCTATGATAACAGAAGAAGAGAGGTAGATTTAGACTTGACTCAGTCAGTGATGGGAGATTACATTCACGTATAGCATCAAACTTGATTGGGGGGTTGGTACCATCCCCCAACCATAAGGCCTCACAGTGGAACTTAATCGTAATGAGATGGTTATATCTGTCTGCCTTACCTAGGTAATCAGCAATAATTCTGAATTCAGAGTGCAGTTAAAATGGGACTGTGGATTTTTCTAGGGAGGTTTTGAATGTGTTTGTGTGTGCATGAACATGCCATGGTGTGCAGATGAGAGAGGGAGAGAAGATTTCCCACCCGGATGTTTGTATCTGTGTTCTTAATGAGCACTTTCTATTCAGCAGTTTTTCAAGCTAAATCTCTTTGCCTTTTTATTATCACTGTTCTCATGGTAATTCTTTTGGACCCGACATCATTTCCCTCCTCTTTGCCCGTGGTCTGCCCTTTTCTTCTTGGACGTTGCAGCCTCCCTTTGTATGGGACACATCAGCTGTACCACTTGTCTTTGGAGCTCCTATTGTTAGTTCTGCCGTAGCCTTTGTAGCCACCTTTCCTTATTATAATTTTTGCCTTTATGGTAACTGGCTTATTTTTCATGTAAATCCTAACATAACACGCTGCCTCTCGTCAATCTCCTATTTCCTGTTGGTTTTGGACACTCTCCAGTCACTTTATGGGAGTTGCATTTACCTTTTGCGGCACAGTCTCCCCCTTTTGATGGTTTCTTCCTCTTTCAATGTTAATCCCTTCTTACTCTTTGAGAGTTTTTTCTTCATTGATACTCTTTTGTCTTTGATACATTTTTTTTTTCTTTTATCATGCTTTCATGCTCAGTGATGGTCTCTGTAGTTTGCTTTCACATCTATTCCCAAAGAAAGTCTTTTTGTTCTGTCTTGCTCTATTGTTTCCTGAGATATTCTATGATAAGATATTTATGGTATGGACTGCAAGGAAAATGTCACTTAGGTGAGAAAAAATTATGTTTCCTTTTACGAGTTTTATTTATTAATTTTATTCCACATTACAACTAAGGACCTGGAATTCATTTGAGGATTTGAAAGTTTCTTGGAATATCTATGATGCCAGAGTGAACATTGAAAAATATAAAATACCCAAAAATAATGCTGAAAAAATAAGATCAAGGTAAAGATGAATATGAATCCTAGATAAATAATGACTCTAGGAACTTTAAGTCAGAACTCAGATAGAGTGATTTTTAAACGTCCTTTAACCGATTTTATCATCTGGTATCTAGAAATAATCCCTACGACATCCCCAACAAATAATCATATAGAGTACATTTAAAAAATAAGGATAACCAAAACCAGACTAGCCAATTAGATTTGCATCTTATCCTTATATAGAGGGAAAAATCTGTCTCAACATAGTTTTACATTTTGGCCCTATTTCTATGTACTGACGTCACACTCATTTTTTTTTATACACATTATTTTTGAAGCAGTTTTAGGTTCACAGCAAAATTGAGCAGAAGGTACAGAGATTTCCCATATGCCCTCAGTCCCCTCATTTGCATAGCTGTCCACATTATCTGCCTCCCTCACCACAGTGGATCATTTACAAAAATTGATGAGCCTCACTGACATGTCATTATTACCCAGAATCCATTCTGAGTGTTTGGACGAATTTATCAGGATGTATACCCACCATTTTAATAGATTTAAAGAGTAGTTTCACTGCCCTCCAAGTTTCCGTTCTCCACCCACTCTTCTCTCCCTCCCCACTATTAGCAGCCACTGGTATTTTCAATGCTACATTGATTTAAATGTCATATAGTTGCAACCAGGTAGTATGTAGGTTTTAGATAAACTTTTTGTTTTCACTCAGTAATATATGTTTAAGTTTTCTCCATGTCTTTTCATAGCCTGAGAGCTGATTTATTTTTAGCAGTACATAATATTCCACTGTCTGGATATACCTCTGTTTATTCAGCTGTTCACATCATGGTTGCTTCCAACTTTTTGCAGTTTTGCATAAAGCTTCTATAAACATTCATGCGCAGGTTTTTATGTGGACATAAGTATTCACTTTCTTCAGGTAAATACCATGGGGCCTGATTACTGGATCACATGATGAAAGTACACTTATTTTTATGAAAGAAAAATTGTCTTCCAAAGTGGTTCCATTTTGCATCTTCATCAGCTATGAATTAAACCTCCTGTTTCTCCACCACCTTGCTGGGATTTAGTCTTGTCAGTGATTGGGATAATGACCCTTCTAATAGGTATACAGTGGTATCTCATTGTTATTTTAATTTGTACTTATTTGATACCTTATGGTATAGAGTATCTTTTCAAATGCCTTATTTTCTGTCTGGGTGCATATATATATATAT
>NW_003852526.1:541933-561282 GCF_000181295.1 Otolemur garnettii | reverse complement strand
TAGGCCACGTTTTTAGTGCTATATAAAAAAATTCGTCATCAAACCCAGATCATTTAGATTTTCAGTATTGTCCCATAAGACTTTTATAGTTTCATGTTTTAAATGAAGGTCTGTGATTAGATTAGAGTTGTAATAGGTACTGTCTACATGTACTATTTTTTTTTTTTTGTACATGAATGCCCAGTTTTTTCAGCGCCATTTGTTGAAAATTATTGTTCCATGTTGTATTTATTTTTCTACTTTGTGGAAGATCAGTTGACTTTATGTTTGTGAACCTATTTCTGGGCTCTCTGTTTTGTCTTTTGGGGATTATGATTTCGATTTCACTGAATCTATACACCAAGTTGAAAAGAACTGACATCTTGATACTGTCTTACTAATGGTGAGCATGGAATATTTCTTGATTCATTTAGTTCTTTAAGTTTTTTCATCCGAATTTTGTTGTTTCTCTCATATAGATCTTATACGTATTTTGTTAGGTCTATACCTAAAGATTTCATTTGGGGGAAAGTTAATGTATATGATACTATGGCTTTAATTTCAAATTCTACTAATTTATTGCTAGTATGTAAGGAAATGATTGATTTTCCATATGAACCTCATATCCTGCAATTTTGTCATAATCACCTATTAGTTCTAGGAGTTTTAGTTTTGTCTGAGTGGAACCTTTCAGATTTTCTACTTAATCAGTGCTTGAAAACAAAGGCATGTTTATTTCTTCCTTTCTAACCCAATGGAAGGAATATTTTATTTCCTTTTCTTGTTTTATTGCATTAGATAAGATTTTCTTTACAATACTGAAAAATAGTAATGAGAGGGAATACCCTGTCTTGTTTCTAATCTCAGTGCAAAAACTTCAAGTTTCTCAACACTAATTTTGTAGATGGATACTTTATCAAGTTGAGGACCATCTATTCTTGGTTTACTGTGAATTTTTAATTCATCATGGGCTTTCAGTATTTTCATTTTTTTGTGCATTTAGTGACATAGTCATATGGATTTTTCTTCTTTAGACTGATGATGTGATGAACGGCATTAACTGATTTTCAATATTAAACCAGACTTGCATACCTGAGATAAATCTCATCCGTTCTTTGCTAATTCAATTTCTTTGACAGATAGAGATCTATTCAGATTGTTTGTTTTCCTTTGGGTGAGTTTGGTTGATTGTGTCTTTCCAAAACTTGGCTCCATTCATGTAGTTATCAAATTGGTGGACATAGAGTTTTTGACAGTATTCTTTGGTTAACTTTTCAATGCTCGTGTGATCTGTGATGATGTCGTCTCTTTCATGTCTGATATTAGTAATTTGTATCCTTACTCTTATTTTCTTTCCTAGCTTAGCTAAACACTTTTCAATTTTAATTGTCTTCTCAAAGAATCTGCTTTAACTTCATTCATTTTCTTTATTGATTTCCTATTTTCAATTCCATTGATTCCTGTTCTAATTTTCATTATTGACCTTCTGCTTCCTTAGGATTTATTTTTTACTTCAGGGTCTTGTTTTCTACTGGAAGCCTAGATGACTGATTTTGTGTTTTTTCCTTACTAATGTATTCATTCAGTGTTATATATTTTCTCTCTAAGTGCTGCTTTTGCTGAACGCAACCATTTTTAAAAAATATTTTTACTTTATAAGACTTTAATAGATTGAGAGAGTACAAATTATTTTTTGTTATATAGATGAATTATATGATGAAGGAAGCTAGGCTGTTAGTGTATCTGTCACCTGAATATGTGCATTATATGCAATAGATAATTTTTCATCCCACACTCCTCTTTCGCCGTCACCTTCCAAATCTCCACCTCCCATTATGTCACTGCACTTGACCATGGATAGCCATTGTTTTGCTCTCATGCATATGTGTGAACACATGAGGTTTTTGGTGTTTTGTTCCTGGGTTAATGACCACCAATTCCATCCAAGTTGACACAAAGACATCATTTCATTCTTCTTCATGGCTGGCTGAGTAGTATTCCATGGTATGTGTGTTTCTGCTCATGAATTGATAGTAGTTTAGTTTGGTTCCATATCTTTGCAATTGTGAATTGTGCTGCAGTAAAAATACAAATGTAGGAGTCCTTTTTATAAAATGACTTTTTTTCTTTGGGTAAATACCCAGTAGTGGGATTGCTGGATCAAATGGCGGGTGTACGTTTAGTTTTCTGAGGTATCTTCACATTGTTTTCCATAGATGTTGCACTAATTTACCTTCCCACCAGCAGTGTGTGATGTTCCCTTTGCACTGCATCTGTGCCATCCTCTATTATGGTTTTGGCCCATCATTTTTGTCTTAATTTTTAGTAGTGGCCATTCTGACAGGAGTAAGTGGTATCTTACTGTGGTTTCCATTAGGATTTCCCTGAGGAATAGTGAAATTGCATGTTTTATCCTGTTCATTGGCCATTTGTTTCTCTTATTTTGAAAAATGTCTGTTCATGTTTTTTGCCCATGTTTTGGTTGGGTTGTTTCTGTTTTTTTGGTGATATTTTTAAGTTCTTAATAGATTATGGATATTAGTTCTTTGTCAGATGTATAGCTTATGAATGTTTTCTCCCATTTTGTAGGTTATCTATTAACTCTGCTGATTATTTCTATTGCTGTACAGAAGATTTTTAGCTTAATTAAGTCTCATTTATTTGTTTTTCCAACAAATTTGTATAAATATCATTTTCCTTTTTATTTAATTCCAAACATTTAATTTCTCTTTAGATTCCTTCTTTGACTCACCCGTATGTTACTTAAAAGTATGTTGTTTATTGTCCTTGTATTTGGAATTTTTCAAGCTCTGTTTCTCTTTCTTTCTAGTTTAATTTCATTGTGGTCTGCAAATAGACAGAATATGATTTCCACTCTTTTAAATTTGTTAAGATGTGTTTTATGGCCCAGAATGGGTATGTCTTGGTGAATCTTCTATGTGATATGGGCTGAAGAAGATTGTGGATTTCACTGTAGTTGTATTAAGTAGCCTATAGATGTCTATTAACCCAGTTGATTGATGGTATAGATGAATGTGATTATGATTTATTGATTTCTTGCCGGGAGATTTGTCCATTTCTGATAGAGGGGTATTGAAGTCTTCAACTCCAATAGTAGGTTTATTTCTCTTTGCAGTTCCCTCAGTTTTTGGCTCACTTATTTTGATGTGTTGTTTTAGGCACATACATGTTAAGGACTGCTATGTCATATTGAAGAATTGACCCCTTTATCATTATGTAAGATTCCTTTTAATTCTTGATAATTTTCCTTGGTCTGAAATCTGCTCTGTCTGAAATTAGTAAAGCTACTCCCACTTTTCTTTGGTTGTTGTTAGTACAGCATGTCTTTCTGAACCCATTTATTTTTACCTGTAAGCGTCTTTGTATTTAAAGTAAGTTTCTTAACAGTAACATAAACTTGGGTCTCACTCTTTTATCTAATCGGAAAACCTCTATCTTCTAATCGGTGGATGTAGAGTATTGGCATTCTAAACTACTATTGATATAACTGGATTGATACGATTACATTTGTTATAGTTCTACATTTATTGTCCCTGTTCTTTGTCCCCATCTCTGTCTTCTATTATTTTTTCTGCCTTTTACGGTTTTAACTGAACAATTTACATGATTTCATTTTCTCTCCTGTCTTAGCATAAGTTTTACTTCATTTTAAACTTTTGTAGTGGTTGCCATAGAGTTTGCAGTAGACATTTATAATTAATCCAAGTTCTATTTCAATTAACAGTATATCACTTCATAGGCAGTGGAAGTATTTTATAACAAAACCTGCCCATCTTTTGTATTATTGTTGCCATTCGTTTCAATTATATATAAGCATACATAAGCATGTAAGCTTACGGAATTGAATATGTTCCATTATACTTCATATATTATTATTTGGTAACTAATTTTGTCATGACATATTCAGTAATTTCTCTCTTGATCAATGTTATTCTCCATTATTGGCAAATTAAGAATTAGGAAAATATGCATTTTATTGTACCTTCACTTTCCCTTTTTTGATGCTTTTGATGCCTTTATGTAGATATGTTTCTAACTTATATCATTTTTCTTCTCTGAATAACAACTCTTAACATTTCTTGCAAGAAAGATTTACTGGAAATATACTCCTTCAATTTTTATTTGTATGACAAAGGCTTTATTTCCCCTTCACTTTTTAAAAATAATTTCACAGGTTATAAAATTTTAATTTAGTGTGTTTTTCTCCCTCAATATTTAGACTTTTCATTTTATCCTCCTGCTGGAGGGAGGGAGAAACCAGATCTTTGTACCTTTATAATAAGTAACGTGTTCTGGGGGCTTTCTTTTTTTTTTTTTTTTTTTGCCTTCTGTCTTCTTTCAGAATTTTTTCTTTATCTTTGATTTCTGTAGTTTTTAAAATGATATGCCTACATGTCGTTATTTTCTGTATGTACTGCTTTTCATTCTCTAACCTTCTTGGATCTGTGGTTTGTTGTCTGATATAATTTTGGGGAAAACCTCGGGCCTTGTGTTTTAAATGCTCTATTTCTTTCTTTGTTTATTCTTTTCTCTTTGACTTTCAGTTTTGGAGTTCTCTATTGTGATATCATCAAGTTCAGAGATTCTGTGGCCATTTTAATAAGCCCATCTAAATCATCTTTATTTCTATTGTATAGTGTTTATCTCTAGCATCACTTCTTTTCACTTTGTTCCTCAGAATTTCCATCCTGACCCTCTGTTCTTCCATGCTGTCTACTTCATCCACTACAGCCCTTCCCCTGTGAATCAGAATTACTATAAATTCCAAGTCTGATAATTTTACCATTACTACCATCTCTGATTATAGTTTTGATGCTTAGATTTTTCTCTTCAAACTGTGCTTTTTTTTGCCTTTTGGTTGTTTTATAGTTTTTTTCTTGCTAGTTGAATATGACGTCCTAGGTAGTAAAGAACTACTTTAAAAAGGTCTATAGTAATGTGACAGTAATGTTTAGGAGAAGATAATTAGTTCTATACTTGCATAATTAGGTTCCAAACTTTTAATAAACTTGTGCCTCTGAAAAGTGAACCTCATACCTGCTTCCCAGTCCCTCACCTCACTCACTTGTGACAGGAGAACTAATGTGGGGTGCAGTTTAGTATTTAGCATCCTTTAGGTCACATTGGCGCTAATAAAACCTAGCAGTTAAGTAGTTGCTCTCCTAAAGGTGGATCCTATTAAGAAGAACAGAGTGCTCTGTATATTCAAATGACTCCTTTCATTCCACCCCCCTAAACTTCTCACCACCCACATCAACCATCAGACACTCAAGGAGACTGTTTGGATAACCTAGCTGAGTTTAAGGTTGTGAAAGTTGTGAAAGTGGGTGAGGGGCTGATGCCCGGATCTCCCTAGTTTTCAACTCTCAGATTTGTCCACAGTGAGCTCTAATAATTTGTGAATTGTAGTTCAAGTTAGCCTTCCCAGGATACTTAGGCTCATCTGTTTCTGTGGCATTAAGGTGTCATTCTCTGTGTTATCCAGTCAGCCTCTCTAATTTCTGTGGCAGTGGTTTGCCCTGTGGCCTCACTTCTCTTACATATTTGAGAACTGTTGATTTTTCAGTTTGTTCACAATTTCACTTGCTAAAATGAAGTGCCAACTTCTTTTTTTTCTTTGAGACAGCACCTCAAGCTGTACCCTGAGTAGAGTGCCGTGGCATCACAACTCACAGCAACCTCCAACTCCTGGGCTCAAGCGAGTCTCCTGCCTCTGCTTCCCAAGTAGCTGGGACCACAGGCCCCTGCCACAACGCCCAGCTATTTTTTTGGTTGCAGCCTTCATTGTTGTTTGGCAGGCCCAGGATGGATTGAAACCTGCCACCTTAGGTGTATGTGGCTAGTGCCTTAGCCACTTCAGCCACAGGCGCCAAGCTGAAGTGCCAACTTCTAAGCATTTTAGATACCAGAAGTATCTAACCAGAAGTTAACCAGAAGGTTAAACCAGAGACCAGAAATATCTCCTTATATTTTCTTTAAAATAAAATTATTTTATATGACATAATGTCTTAAACATTTGAAAAGAGATATTTTATCTCTGTTCTTTCTTTTGAAAAATGCTGATGCTTACTAGCTAGTGCCAGTATTTGTAATAATCAATAACTTTTCTGCAGGTAGAGTTTTTTAAATAAAATTTCATCATCCTTATTATATACTTATATTTCTGGTATATATATGTTAAAATTGAACACATCATTCTGGAAGGGTTTGAGCAACTGATAGAAAAGATCCATCTCCTCCTTTTATCTATGGATCATAGTAATACAATGTAACATTCAGCATTCAAATTCACATGGAATTTATTTACTCTTCATCAACTGGAAACTATGCTACTGCATTGCATTTTGGGATATTAATATCTATTGCTTTTCATCTTGCAAGATTTAGTCTACTATTCTTATTAATCAAGATATTTTTGGAAACTTATTTTGTCATATTTTATATTCCGTCGGTCTTCCTTTGATTGATATCATCCTCCAACCAGGTCATTAATAATGAACAAAACATATTTAAGTTCAGAACTTTGTAAAATACCTCACAGACTGGCATTTATTCCCTTCCCAGCACTCTTTGAACACAATCAGTTTGTAATCTGTGTAATTGAAATATCACCCAACCCTACTTGAACTTTTAACTCATTAAAATATCTTATCAAATACCAATATGTTGAATGTATTTCCTCCATTGAGCAAGCTAGTATTTCTTTCAAACTACATTTTATAAACGTTCTTAAGCAATGTAGAGCCAACCAGGCACATGGATTTTGATCATTAAAATGTAGATTTTGACTGAGGTAAATGTTATATCTTTAAGTGATTAGCTTGATCATATTTTATCCCTGTATGCTGGGTGACAAAAGAAAAAGATTACTTAATCCCCTTGCTTGGTTGTTATTCAAGTGACATGACAAATGTAGTGTTAAAATTTTTGAATTTTTTTGCTTCTTTTTAAACAAAGACACATAAGTTCAGTAAAAATTTATTTGGCATCCTGTAAAAAATAAGCAGTTCTGAAATCATAGTGAAGAATTTCCTAGAAAGAGATAGCAATCAGGGCATCTTAAGATCACTGTGACACCTGTGAACACTCCAGTTCCCAAGCACAGAAACTTAAGAAAATAAACACATTTGCAGGAATATTTTAAACTACATAAATTTTAACTACATTTTTCAATTTTATAAGGTCCATCAGAGCGGTCTTTTCATTGTGTAGGAATGTGAGCTATTCTATTTTATCTGGTAATCTTCTTATTTATGGTGATATATCCAAGGATAGGCAAGAAAACACAGAGAAGAAATATTGAGAAGGAATCATCTGGAGCATATCAATATTAACAGGTAAAGGACTAAAGAAATCAATATGCTAGTTTGAATCATGTGTAATCACAAAATTGACACAGGAAAGCTGAAAGCACAATTCCACAGAGGGACAAGATTTTGCTTTTTATCTAACATTTTCTGGGTTATAAGTTTTCTTTTATTTGGCACAGTTTGCTGCTATTTATTGTTTTAAATCTATTTCAGATCACATTGAAAAAAACTGAAAGTGGTCTACAGGAAAGCAAATGTCAGTTATGTCTAGAGAAAATAAAAATAAAATAAGAATGTATGCTTAACTTTACTTTAAACAACTTCATTTGCTTTGTTTATCGATTCATTATGTGTAAAAATGACACGCCAAAAAACATGACTGAAAACTCAGATGGACAACTTCAGTCTTGGCAAGTAATGACTTCCTGTAAGTTTTATAACTGATGTTAGTTAAGGCAACTAAACTCAGCTGATTTTCTGCTAAAACACCCCTAGAAAAGATCGTTGTGGCTCTTCATCAATAGAATATTCAATTTCACACGGGCCCTATGTTGAACTTAAGCTTTATTTATTCAAGGGCTCAGACATGTGTTGGTATGTCTGAGCAATGCTGTGCCTTGTAATTCAGTGGTTCTCTACAGAGAGCTTGGGGAGATTCAAGGTAAATAATTCACCCTAAAAGAAAGTGAGTTTGGTACATAGTTTTGAGTTACAAAGAGTCAGAAGCAGGGTGATGTAATGTACATCATGTTTTTAGTCATTTTTTTCCTGGCTTCATTCTTGAATTATATATATTTTAAAAAAGCTGCAACAAAATATAGTGAACATTAAAGGAGCTTCGACATTGACAGTGTAAAACATAAGTAGCATTTAAGTAAGCAGATTCCTCAGTAGTAGGAGATGTAATTTCAGCTGCGAATGTAAGGGGTATGAATAGTGTTGTACTATTTAGAAAATAAAAACACAGCATGGTGAATTAAATTTGAATTTCAGATAAGCAATGATTTTTTTTAACATGGGTCCCTAGTGATATTTGAGGCAACTTACACTAAGAAAATATATTGTTCATCAGAAATTCAAGTATAGAATGACATACTGCATTCTATCAGGCAACCCTAGGCATAGCATCAACACTGGCTGTACCAGCGGAACGGATTAGGGTATTTAACTCAGATATATTTGCCCTTAATGTTAGACAGCCCTGCATGGAATTCAGAAAGCAGATGTTCCTATGATGAGCAGCTGTATCATCGCACCACCTATGTTTTCCTTCCATTGGGTCTGAAGCTGTGGCCAGTGAATTTTTTCTATACTTTTCTTGTGTTCAGCATGAAATTCCTTTCTCCCTTCATGGTTATAGCTTTGGAAATGCTTTTTATCATATATTATTAATTGAAAAAAAGAAAATATGTAAGAAAAATAATCAACTATAATAACTAAAGTAAAAACTATAATAACTAAAGTAAAAAATATATAAAAATAATACAACAAATGTTAAGGCCTATCATCTCTCATATGAGCAAAACACGGTATCGTGGATAGAGTGAACAGGTCCCTTTCATACATGTCCCATGACCTTCCTCAATGGAGAACACCAGGAGTCTGACTTTTCTGTCAATTTCTTGCCATTTAAATTAGTTTTCCTTTTTTAACATGAGTAGATATTTCTCAGCAATATGTCATTTTTTTTTTATGCCTAGACTTATAAATTTTATTATTATGGGTAAATATTTTTTGCAACTTTCTTTCTTTTCTAAAGTGTATCTATCTTGTGGCCTATTCCTTTAACTCATGTGTTTCCATTGATACCTACCATCTGACAGATAAACATACTACAAATTATTTAACCTTCCCTGTTGAAGAATATTTCATTTTTTCCTACTTTTACTCTTGTTATTATAAATAATGCTTCCCTGGCATTTCATTTGCAGGTTTTCAGGTGTACATTTGCAGTATTGCCTCTTTAAACACTTTATTAGGGAGAGAATTATTGATTTGTATATCATGGGCGTCTTATGTTTTACCAGATAAGTCCATGTTATTTTGAAAAGTGGTATGCCAGTTAAAATCCCACCACCAGTGTCTAATGTTTTTTCCTTCTCCATATCAATACCAGCACTTATTATTTGCAGACTTCTTAATTTTTGCCAATCTCATGGGTATAAAATGGTGCCTCATTATCTTAATGTATATTTTCCTGAATACTAATTAAATTAAACAACTTTTCTATACTAAATGGCTATTCACATTTATATTTTCTGAAATCTTTTTTGCTTTTAGTAAGGATCTTCATATTTTAAGCATTGATTTGAGAATTTTTATAAATTAGGAAAAAATAATGATTTTATATTTATGCTTGTTGCCAAGATTTCCTAGCTTCTTAATAAGACTTTCTTCTTTATTCTTTCCATCAATCTTTCTTTTTAATTTTTTAATTTTTAATTATCATAGGTACATTACAAATGTATATCTTTCTAGGATACATGTGATGTTTTAATACAGGTATACAACATGAATTAATGAAATAAAGGCAATTTGATATCCATTGTCCCAGGCATTTAAATTTACATTAGAAATATTCCACTTCTATTCTTTTGGCTAATTTAAAGTATACACTAACTGAATTGTTGATTACAGTCACTTAATTGTGCTATCAAATACTATTCATTCCATCTAACTACATATTTCACCTATTCACATTCCTCATTATATCCCCACCTGCAGGGAGAATGGGGACTGAAGACCCTATTCTTGGCAAAGGAAAACACCCCCAGAAAAGGAGAAACAGAGAAATGAGCCAAGCCAGGTATAATAATAACATTTTAGCTAGCTTACTCTTAAACTAACAGTTAAATTACTTGTTTGGGCAGTTTCTGCTTTTACTGGAAGACTGGCCTGCAATGGATACAACTTATAAACACCCCTGCTGGGTCTGTAAGCACTCTGAAGAGCAATGGCCATAGAGGAAGCCATGTGCAAAGCCTGGGAAGGAACATCAACCAGTCCAACCCCTGCTCAGTCAACAATCAAAGCAAATACCCATTGTAGGGATTTGTATAATGGCCAGGAAAGAGAGCAAGGAAACAGCTGGAGCACTGAGGTATGGGCAGGAGGGCTTATACCCTAACCATGGAGGGAAATGCCTCTGGGTAGAGATTAAGGGAAAATTTCTCTTTTCCATTGATTCTTCAGAGGAGACTGCTGCCACCACATCTGCTCCACAGGGAAACTAGAGGGGTCTAACCTCCCCCAGGAAATCTATGTGTGTGATCACAAACAGGAGGCTGACCCCACACAAGGCTCAGATTCTGGATTTCTCAAACCAGACCCTTACATTTAATGATTATAGGTAGAATAAGAACTAACAAGCTTACTCAGGACAGCAGCTGATGTTTTATTCCCTTCCTTAGCTTACCCTTTGCTAAATGAGAATACAGCTTTCAGTAAAAGATGGGTGGAAAAAACACTCAGGGCCACTCTCTGAAGCCCCACATGCTAGCAGTGGACCCCTGTGTTCCCACCTCTGAAAAATTTATTCTGTGTGTCCTGTCTCTATCTCTTGCTGCTTTTAATTTCATTTACCCCAGTAAATTGCCACTGATTCCACAAGTCTTAAAGGACCCTGCCCCTGGGGCAGGACCCCAGCACCACCTCCCTGGCATACTTCACAGACTCTCGTAACCATTATTCTACATTCTGTCTCCATGAAATCAATGATTTTTAATATTAGCTCCCAAATAGGAATGAGAATGTGTGAGACTTGTCTTCCTGTGCCTGTTGTACTTCACTTAATGTTCTCCAGTTCCATTTATGTTGATGCAAATGGCAAGATTTCATTCATTTTGTGGCTATATAATATTTCATTGATTATATTTACCACAATATCTTTATTCATTCATCTACTGACAGAAGCTTATTTCTACCCCAATCTCTCTCTATATATCCTTTTTAAGACAAATAACTCTTAAACTTACCCTTTTCAGACTATTTTCTCTATTTTGAAGGGATTCTTTGATCTTTTTTATTCTTTTTCCTTCTGATTGTGTATTTTATAAATAGCCTGACTTTGAGATCACTAATTATTTTGTCTGCTAGGTCAGTTCTGCTATTGAGAGACTCTGATGCATTACACAGTTTTTTAGTTGAATTCTCAAACTCCAAAACTTCTGCTTAATTTTTAAAAATTATTTTAATCTCTTTATTAAATTTCTCTGATCAGCTCCTCTTGTCTTAAAGTTCATTGAGCGCCTTTAGGACAGCTATTTCTCCTTCTGAAAGGTCTCATAGCTCCATCTCTCCAGGATTGGTTACTGGTGACTTTTTAGTTTGTTTAACTAAACATGTGATAACATGTTTTCCTGAGTGTTCTTGAATGAAGAATGTTCAAAATTCTCCATTCTTGTGGATGTTCATTGATGTCTGGGCATGGAAAATTGGAGTATTTATTTTATTCTTCACAGCCTAGATTTGTTTAAATCCATTGTTCTTGAGAAGACTTTTCAGATATTCAAAGGGAATTAATTAAGTGTTGTGATCTAAGTCTTTGGTCAGTGCAGCTGTATCAGCCCTGGGGCTGCTCAAGCCCAAGAAAACTATGACTCTCGCTTGCAGACTCCTGGTGGTACCACCTTGGTGAACTTGAGTAAGATACAGGAAAATTCCCTGGAATATCAGACAATATCTCACTTTCTTCCCTTTCTGTGCTGGTCTACAGGAGGAAGAGTGATGTGGTCACTCCCTCATAGCCACCAGAACCAGGTCGAAAACAAATGCCTTGCTAATAAACCAGCTAACAGAGAAAAACTGTCAAACCGAAGGTAAGAGGAGTATTCTTACAGCACATAATCGCCCTGTTGAAGAGAAAACTTACAGCACAACTGCCTGTTGTTTTGCTTGATCAATCACCTGGGGCTCAACTCATTGTTTCTAAGAGTTTGTTTCACAGGCTTGAAGATCCCTAAGTAAGGTGGAGCAGGGGTGGGGAGGTCAGTTCACTGCTTCAGTTTTGCCAGAGTATATTTCAAGGACCCAGATAAAAAGAGCCTACAGAAAGAAAAAGTTTAGACAAACAAATACATAAGCAGATGCAGCAACTTCACAGCTTCTGTTATCAACTTACAGCATTAACCTTTGATTTTACTGTTTATAATTCCATAAATATTCTGAGCCTCTTATTCTAAGGGCCAGCACTTTTCCTCTCTTATCTTTCAAGTACTGTGCCATCTTTCCCCTCCCTCTTTTTTTTTTTTGCAGTTTTTGGCTGGGGCTGGGTTTGAACCCACCACCTCTGGCATATGGGGCTGGTGCCTTACTCCTTTGAGCCATAGGTGCCTTATCTTCCTCTTCTCTTTCTTTCTCTCTCATTCTCATTCTCCCTTTTCTTCTCCCTTTTCTTCTCTCTCTCTAAAAAGGTAAAGTGTAGTAAAATAGACATTTTGCATCTTGCTGTCCTAATATTTGTGTTGAGAATTTATTACCAAGCCCACATGCAAATTCATACCCGTAAAGCTCACACCTGCAGCCAGCGTAGTCTCACCCAAAACCTGTGGTGACTGTTGCCTGGCTACCTCTGATGTTTATTCTAAGACCAAGGGTTCTTAAGTAAATAGGTAGTGAATCTTGCCAGGACTGGGTACTTTTCCTTCAGGGCAGCATGTGTTTTTCTGGCCCAGAGTGAGTTCACAAATGCTGTCAAGGAACTAAGGCCTGGACTCAGGTGCTTCAGGAGTTTACTTGGTACTTTATTTTACTGCAACTGAACTGAGCTCCAGTTGCAAAACAAAGTTCTTTGAACTTTTCCCTTTTCTTTCTCTAAGTGGAAGAGGACTCCCTGAGTCATACTGCCTGTAGTTGAGGGGAATGATGCACACTGGCTTGGCTGCTATTGTTAATGTCTCGCTGGGCCATGTGCACTCTAAGTCCACTGGCTCTGAGCCAGCACAAGCACAGTAATTGCCCAAGAGGTGTAGATTTTATGGAGACTCAAGGCTAGTTTTTTCAGCTGGTAGTAGTGCTTGTTGGAACTTGGATCTCAAGATGAAGGATTTCCCTCTGGCTGGGCTGTCTATGTGCCCCCTCTGCAGGCACTGGCAGAATTTTGCCCAGTACTGGGTTCCCCTGTTCCAGAGCAGCCCTGAGTTTCAGTGCAAAGTCCCACAGTCACTTCATTCTTCTCTTCACTGGGTGTGCTGGCCTGGCACTGCTGGGATGCGGGAAGGGTAGTGTAGGCAACATAACATTGTTTTTTGTTTCATCTTCACTGCCCCTTTCCTTGATAAAATGTTAAAAACTGGTAGCGTGATCACTCACATGATTTTTGTTTCTTCCAAGGGTGCATGTTTGCATGAATAGTTGTTGAATTTGCATTCATGCTGAAGGATGATCACTTCAGGTTTCTGTTTGGCCATCTTGTTCCACCCACTCCCCATCTACCATTCTGAATATGTCCCTTTGTTCTTTCTCTCACATCCTGTGTTGGATACGTGGGTTTTTTATTTATAATTTTTTTATGATTATCACTTTTGATAGTCACCCGCTTCAACATTTCTAGAATCATGTCTCTCATTGGCTGTTATTCTTAACCCACACGAATGTTACTTCTCTTCCATTTTCTTTGTTATCTCCTAACTGGAATCTCTTGTATCTGTTACACCGTTTCCCGCTCTATCACACATATGCACATGCACACACACGCAGATTTTATTTTTGAGCATTCTAATTTTCTTTTTTGCTCCTGTTTGGGTGATTGTTTTAGATTTAAGTTATAACTTTTTAATGTGAAAACACACCAAAATGCCAAGAGTGGTATTTAGTGATGTCTAGATTGGTGTTAATACCATTCTACTTTGTAGACTTTTTTATAACTAGGTTATGGCACTTTTTACTACAAAGGTGGATTGTAAAATATCTGGCCTTTAGTTCTATCAGCACTTTAATCAAAATCTTCAAGTGAAAAGGCATCAGAACATACTGCATGTTAATAAAAAGTATATGGTTTATAGAAACAATCTTTGCTAGTTATCTTATAAATTTCAGGTATTTTTGTACCAGAAAGACAAGAAGTTAAATCTTCCCATGTCAGGTTTTTACTTCAACTACTCTCTTATGCTGTCTTTGTGATGTAAGGATTTTTTTTGTGCATTTTCTCGGAGCTTTATTGGAAATTCTCAGTCCCTGCCTATGTTTTGCCATACCTTTTCAATTTTTTCCCTATCTGATTTTCCATTCTCCCTGATGTAGCCGTTTCACATTTGAACAGATTGTTTACTTGAGCCTTCACATCTTCTAGGATCCTTGTAATTACAGGTGCATCTGTGTGGTTTTCTCAGCCCACGCAGGCACGTTTCACAGGCTAGAATTCCTGCTCCCACAAAGACACGAAGGGGAGAATGAGTCCCTGACGGTGGTATTAGCGGCTATGTACTGCCCGCGGAGTCTGCGCCGCTGAACCAGGTGTTAGCAATGCTCTGGAAAGACACAACTTGAGTATATAAAGTTATAGCTCTCCCCTCCACAGGACTCCAGAGAGCGTCTCTAACTTTAACTAAATACAGGGACAAATTACCACATGATAAGAGAAATTCTGTGGAAGAACTGGCAATGCAGATATTAAAAAACAAAAACAAAAGCAAAACCACAGGAAGCTACAGAGAACTTCTTTGTGGAAAATGACCTGAAATGCTACCTCTTTATTCAGATAAGCCAAAAATTAGCCTAAGTGAGGAGTTACTCTGTTTGGACACTGATGAAATTTATTAGGGGTGACAGTAATTTCAATAAGCAGTAATCATTGTTTTTCATAGATTAGATCTGTAAAACTCAAAGTATTATATAAAAACTAACTAGAAGGATCTGAGGCAAAATGAATTTTGGAAGGCCAATATTTGCTTAATAAATGCTACTTCTGTCTATACTGCAGGTAACAACACATTCCAAGAATGTAAGTTTGTTTGTATTTCTAATTCCTGAGTCCATCGGGATCTTCAATATTGGTGGTACGTTTAAAATTAACTTTGCATTTAGGATGAGAGTGTCAGTGGACTGGTCAGTATGGTTTTTGTTTATTTTATTTTTCTCCCTTATATAGAATTATGGCCATGAAAAAATGTTTGTAGTATAAATTTAAAAACCAATAGTATCCAAAGTGTAGATGAAAAACCCTCAAACCTAAATGATTTAAATTTGTACTTTATTTCAAATGCAAAAACCATTGTCTGTGTATTCCTTTACACATGATAGGTTAAATATATGAGATCTTTTACCACCTCTCAGATTAATATTGCAGTAAGAATTTTTAAAAGTTATCATCTTGATGTAGACATGTGATTAATGATACATGGCCTGGAATTATTTCAATTATGTAAAATAATTAAGAACTACTCATTCACAGCTTTAGGATCTGCACTACAAAATCAAGACCTATATAAAAACTCAATATATATCTTTTGAAATATTTGTTTGCTAAACAAACAAATAAATAAAAATTTACATTTGAAATAATGATTCAGGAGATTATTAAACTAAATAATAATTTTTTCCCTATAAATGTTTGTATCATTCTGAAAATAGAAACAGGAAAACATAAATGCATTTCTTTATCCTTTACAAATATTTATCAAAACTAATTTGGGACACATTTCCTTTTTGTAAACATGACAAAAAGAAGTGTAAAACACCTAGAGATTCACTACATATGTAACTTCTAGTACAGAAATACCCTCATGTCAGCGTCCTCTGTATTTCGAATGGATAAATGTGAACTTATTAACTGTAACTGTTAATGATGAGGCAGATATTTAACATTCTACCAAGAAAAACTAAAAAAAAGTCTAAACTAAAAAGGCTTCACTGATTTTTATATAGCTGAATTTAAATCACTTCTGAAATTTGCAAAACAGAAAAAGGCCTAAGGGCTAAAAGAGTCATCATTAGCCTAAAATTAGACTGTATCTAATTACAGGTTTAATCAGTACCACATCTTGTGAATCACTAACTATATTTAAACATCTGCATATCCAATGACAGGTGTGTCTTCATAGTCATTATCTGGAGAATTCACCTTCCATATTAGACCCTTGCCATAATTTAGAATATTCTAGTACTAACATTACTTTGCTTATATGTATTATGTTTTCTGCTATTCAGAGCATTTCACAATCAATAATACTCATGTTTTGTTCAAGGTGTGGTATAGGCAGGGACTTTGAACAGAACAGGTGAGGAGACTAGGACTCAGAAAAAACGTATTATTTGCCTAAGTCATTAATAATTAATAGCTGAGATATTCTTTAAATATGTCTTATCACTGATACATTGAATGTTAAATATACTGATCAATCAATTACACTTTTGTAAACTTCTGATTACTTTGGCTCTGCAAATTTAAGGTATCTAGCAAGAAAATCAAACAAAAGAAAACAATCCACTTTTCTGAGTAATAGGGTAAAACATTAAGCCCTGATGTAAAGTTGCAATTTAACCTGCACTCAAAGCTGAAATCGTTTGTTGTCTTGTTATGGCAGATATCCACCACCACACTGACTGGCACACGCATCCCATTTTCATTTACAATCATGCACTGCACAATAACATTTCAGTCAACAACTAACTACATATAGAATGGTGGTCCTCTAAGATTATAACAGTATATTTTTACTGTACTTTTTCTATGCTTAGATATGTTTAGCTACAAAAACATACTTACCGAGTATAGTAAGCTATACCATGTAGCTTGTGTAAGTACATTCTAAGAGGGCCACACAATGAATTGCTGCATTTCTCATAATATATCCTCATTATTAAGGGACTTCATGTACTCTAATTGGAAAGGAAATTTAATGTACCAAATTCAAGATGGCTTTTGGTTAATTCATTTTCTGTCTCTCTCTCCCCTTTCCTGTGTTCTATATGCTCAGAGAAATTCACTAATCAGTCATACGCATGTCTTGTTCAAGGTGTGAACATTCTTCTAACTCTCCATCATAGATTTCTTTCCATATCTAGAAGAATAGGGATTGTTGCCAGCTTCTAATCCCAGCTTTACTTCCAACTGATTTGTTGCAAAAATGCGCTGATGTTAATTACAAAGGACTTAACATAATGTGAAACTTCATATTTACTTTTGGAACATAAACAAGAGAGATTAATCCCTAAACATCATTATCTTTACCATTTCCATGTTTTCTAGAATGCTATAAAGTTGCTGGTTCCTGTGAAGCGTTTGGAGTATGCTTCTCTCAGTCAAAAGCTGGCAACACTTCCAAAAGGTCATCCGATCATTCAATTATTTACTCATTTGATTTTCATTTTTCTTTGATATTCAATGTACTGTTAAGAGAAAAATATATAAAAATAAGTAAAAAATAATTAGTAAATAAAGATCTCAAACTCAAGTCTATACACCTCTAAAAATTTTTTTTGAATGTTAAGCAAATGTTTTTCTAAATGCTTAATGATTTAAATTTCACTAAGATGTGCGTATCACTGGTATATATCTTTGCTTGGTCTTATTTTTGAATCCCAATGGCCCAGTTTAAGGCAGTAACAGGAAAGTAGGTGAGAAAGCTGTGACACCCCTCTGGGTCTCTCTGTTACTCTTGCCTTTCTGTTCCCCTTTACTAGAATAAGGAGATTCATGATACAAACTTGCACTAAGAATTCTCGTATAGGAAAAAGAACTGGAAAGAACTTTAAAAATACTTTCGTCCTTCATTTTTCTCATGAATTTGCCAATGCCTAACGCCTATACACATTGACATTAGACAATAAGAACTGGGAAGAAAACCAATGTCGCCTTGATTCATGTATTTCCCAAAATGCTAGAATATGCATATTTTGTTACAGAAGCACATAAAATCAAAAGAGGTAGAAGAGAAATACATTTTTAATAATTATCCGTATCTCTAACCTGGTAAGTTTTATGTATATTATTTGTAAAGAGCTCCTGTGTACCTGCCAAAGACACAACATCTATGTGGAATATGCTACCTTCATTGAAGTAGATTACCTATTTAAAAACAGTGATGCTCGTTTCAAGATAATTTTTCATTCTCCTTAGAGATAGAACATTGGAGTTGGGAGTCATAGGTTAGTAAGTAAACAATCTTACTACTGGCTTAGTTGAGATAGCTAGTGTACGTAAGAATCTGACATAAAACTTTCGGGGGGAAAAAAGATGTGAGGGATAATTAGACATAATATTAACGTGAGCAGTAAGGGGCCATCCCTGATTATTTAAGTTGCAAAGCCATTATTACTTTCTTCTTCACAAGATGTGAATGTGAACATAATTATTTCATATCCACAACTAATCATAAAAGATTTTCAAATAACATTTTTTTAAAAAAGCTACAAGTGATTCACTCAAATATAAGTCTGCCAATTTATTTTAGGAAAGATAGATATCACCAGTCCTATTCTTAGTACAGATTAAAAGGAAAACCCACAAATTCTAACATTCGTGACCCACTTTAAAATCCTGTACAAAGAATCAAAGAGTTGTAGAACTGGATGAGGCCTCAGAAATAACTTCTTCCGACTTCTTCATTTTCCAGACTAGAATGTAGGGTTCAGAAAGGTTAAGTGATTTGGCCATGGTCACAGAACTAATAAAAGGCAGAGCTAGTCGGAAATGTAAGACTGTGTTTCCTGTTCCCTAAAGCTGCTTTGTAAAAGTTATAGCTCTCCAAGGGGAAAACATGATGGTAGAAATGAAAAGAGTGCTTGGTGCTACAAGTTTGATATGATTTGCAAAACAACAAGGCAAATAACAAACCATTTTGGGAGCTGAAGTTGTGGGTCACCATTAAAAGAACATTATGGATTATGTGGTTGCAAGAAGTCAATGTGGTTATTTATTCTAAACAACAACAAAAAAAACATATAAAACATTGCATGATTAAAAACTAGCCAGTCAGAGCAAAGACAATTGTAGGTGTGTTATTTTTTACATTTAAAAGGACATAGCTCTCGGCGCCTGTGGCTCAAGTGGCTAAGGCACCAGCCATGTACACCTAAGGTGGCGGGTTCGAATCCCCAGCC
>NW_003852526.1:539758-541699 GCF_000181295.1 Otolemur garnettii | reverse complement strand
TATTAGTTTAATTCCACTGATCTTCTGGAAGGTTTGCCACATAAGGATTTGTTTGGATTTTTAGCTAGTATACAAATAATTCAGAAGTGTCTTCTCTGAATCTTACCTTCTTCCTCGGATCTTCTATTCATCTTATTTCCTGATGACATAATGGCATTTGTCATCTTCTTAAAAGATATATTGATCATAATATAAGTGAGGGCATTCTGAAGTTTCCCAGCATAATTTGGAGAAGAGTAACATATATACACAAACTTATTATTAAGCCATGAATTAAAGATAAATTCCCTGCGCTACTTTTATTTTGTATTGTCTACACTGTTAATATTATTCTTACCTCCAGTTAGACATAATAGCAGAGTGTGTATGGGGCCAACAAAAGCATAAGTCTTAGAACTTTTCACAATTGATTTACTAGTTTGGAGGGTTTTTACTAGTTATCCTGTGGAATATTAATCAGTTCCTGAAGTCATTTACATTAAAAATTTTGCTTCAGCTTACTGTTGAGGTAAAAATACATCTAATATTAGTAATATTAGTAGTTTTTAACTTATAAATTTATCTGAGAAATGATTTTAAAACATTAGAAATATTCTGTTAATGGAAGTAAATGGAGATCTTCATTGGGAAGGCCACTCAAAAAGCTAAGACATAGATGAGAATTCAACAAAAAAGGACAAGATTGCTAAACACAGCAGATGGTCTAAAACCCTGTGATGACATTTCATACAGTATTTCACTCACAGGAAACCACATAGACATTCAGTCATGAATTTTATCTTTTTATACGACCAGATTTCAATGAGTTTAGTGGGCCATTTGATGGCTTACATTATAAGAAGTCTTTAGAATTTAGATAAGGAAGAGGAAGTCACAATGAAACAAAAGAAAAAAGTGATACCCCAAAAATCTGGCAGGAAATTTTAAACCAAAGAAACAGATATTATAAATAAATAGCTACAGACATTCAGAGCAAATGAATTTTCAGGTTGGTGAACATAGGGACCATATCTCCTTTGAGCAAAAATGCTGTGTATTATTTAGAAAGGTTAGAGAACTCTTTTATTTAAGTAGACATTTGCCAAGTTGATAATGAAACTTTGAGCTCACCAAGTGCATTAGCGTTTCATTCTAGAATTCATGGTATCTATGTAAGTCAATATGACAATCATTAAAATGGCAAAGCATTTCAACAGTAGTGGAAGCAATATCTCCAAAGTCAGGTCTGGTGTTAGGTTCCAGTTATGTCGCTTAAACAGCAGTGCCTAAACTGAAAGACATTGTAAGCTTACTGAGCCCATATTCCTTATCTATAAAATGAAGATTGAAATTATTGTACAAAATGGGCTTGTTTTGGCGATCAAATTTTTATATATGGCCCTAAGCATTTTGCTTGCCTCATACTAATATTAGTTATTTTCCCCTTTATAGTTTAAAATTCTATTTTGATAATGTTAAATTATTTATTTAAATTGTACTTAAATGATTTTTCCACATTAATGACAAATATTTATAGTGTTCTCCCAAGTGATATAGTGCATAAAATTATATTCAGTATCATTACTATATAGGCATTAGTTATGTTACATTTTAATATAGTGATACTTTTGAGGTATATAGTATTCTTTTATAATATATTAAATTACCCTAGACTAATAAGAATATTTTAAATGTGTGTGTCTTGGTGTTTGCATATGTGCATATCTGTGTGTATGAGTGGGCTTTGTGTGTGTGTGTAGTTCTTAATTCCTTCACTTTCTTCCCTAGCTATTAGTCATCACCACATGGTAAATAGTGGATATGATGGCTCGGCACCTATGGGTCAAGCGGCTAAGGCACCAGCCATG
Source organism: Otolemur garnettii (assembly GCF_000181295.1). Lineage (NCBI taxonomy): Eukaryota > Metazoa > Chordata > Mammalia > Primates > Galagidae > Otolemur > Otolemur garnettii. The sequence goes on along the minus strand of NW_003852526.1, from coordinate 539,852 downwards.
TATACCTAAGGTGGCTGGTTCAAATCCCCAGCCCGGGCCCACCAAACAACAATGATGGCTGCAACTAAAAAATGGCCGGGCGTTGTGGCGGGCA
>NW_003852526.1:523627-539626 GCF_000181295.1 Otolemur garnettii | reverse complement strand
GGATATGACTTCACTACTTAGTTCACCTCTCTACTTGGTTTCTTCTAATTTGCTTAGAGCTAAAAATAACAAAAAGCAACTAAATTTGTTAGTAAAAGTCCAGAGTGCAGAGTGTCTGTATGTGTGTATGTGTGTGCACACGCTGAAGAATAAGATAAGAAGGAGTCAGTACATAAATTTTTGTTGTTTTTCTTTCATTTGTTTGAACTTGTGACATATATTCTGGCTGCTAAGACTCTTTGACTTTTCATCTTGGCTTCATCTTCTGTTCCTGATTCAGTTATTTGATGGACTGGTTATTTCTATATAGGTGAGGATCTAGTACCAATGTACTATAAAGAGGGATATAATGCTAGCCTTTCATTGATTCTGTTCAAGTCTAGTTGAATTTATGGATTCAATTATGAAAATAAGTCGAGCTAATTTATTTTGTTTAATTGACAGTATTCATTAACAATATCTGAGTCAGCAGAGGCAGATACTGTTCAGAATTTTTCTTCTTTACTCACAGATTTTTGCCCATTTAAAGGTTCTAGAATGTAACATCAAATTTTCCTAGTTAGATTTTTAAACACTGAGGGTGAACAGTAGTTGTGTGCACAATTCACTGTTTTGTCTTGGTTTTCTGATCAAAAAGTAAATTCCATTTCTTTTAGAGGTGTTTTCTTTCACACAGCTTTCTTTGAGTGTCTTGGTAAGTCATATTGCCACCTGCTGGCAGCCTCCAATATAGCAGCCACATTTTGAATGTCCAAACTAGGTAAATCTCTCTTTTAAACAGAAACGTGGTGACCAGGTTGTTGAAATTATACTCTAATTATTTCTCTAAATATATAAGACAAAATAATAGGTATTAAATATATTTGGTTTCATTCTTTTTAAAAAATAGTAAAATGGGGCCTGCAAACATTTGTAATTCCATTTTAGGATTATTTGGAATAGCCTTTATTTTACGCTGTCATGCCACACACAACTCTACTGGCATATCACAAAATAACCTTGTTTCTTGATATATAAGAAACTGTTTCCTTTTCTTCTGTGTGTTTGATGCAATGAAAATTATATAAAATAATAACCAAATTACTATGACCTGTCAAATTTAGATATAGAATGTTAGAAATTACAGGTATCCTAAAGTAGATTTAAGATATTTTGTTTTAATTCATAATTCAGAAGTATCTGACTTGAGTGACAGTAAAAAACAAGCAAAGCACAAACAAGCACAAAAGGAATTCTCAGACAGATGAAAAGCACTTACCTCCAAAATGATGAGTTGTGATGTCTACTCTTTGAAGTCATAAAATAAGCCCTTGACCTACTTTTAACATAATGGCTATAAAACCTTGATCATTCTGTGGATATCTAAATTCAATGGAGTTGTAAGTAAGAGGAGGTTGAAGTAAATTTCCATCTCTTAGTTGAAGTACAAATACATTTACTGGCAACCTTTAATTATTATGAACTATGAAGCATCATTCATGTCCAAAGTATCTTATTAAATGTAATTAATGGGTTTGAAAGTTCCTTCCCCTTTCCTAAAGAGCTCAACTTGGAGTAAGTGAAATTAAGTTATGAAATTGCACTTACAAAATCAATGACTGTGTTGGAGGTGACTTTAACCTTCTCCTTTCAGAGTTATTTAGAATTAAGTAAATAGTAAGAACATAATGTGTGTAAACATTCAGCTTCCACCTTCTTGTTTTAAAAAAGACTACTTTTGTAATAAAATATTCAATGCTTTTTTCTCATTCTTTACCTATATGCTAATGCAATGGCTGCTTTATTATATTTTTATATTACTTTAAAATTGTGTGTTAGCACTAAGATATTTTAAACACTCCTTTTTCTATTTTCCATCTCTTGCTCCTTGTTTTCACAATATATTTTATTGTCTCTTTTTGCTCCTCTCATTTTTAACCCAAGACAGTTTTCCCAGGAATATCCAATCTCCTTTAAGCAAGAAAAAAATGTATTTAATAAAATGTACTGAACATATAATGAATCAAATTAAGTGAAAATTTTTAAAAATGTAAATACTTTTCCTAAAACGGGTGTTTCCCTTATTCCTGATTTCCCTCAAAATTAAAAAATACACAATTTTGCCATTTGAATGAGGCACCTACTCATTTATATTAAAGTAAGATGTATTGAGGGTGAACAGTAGTTAAGTGCACAATTTACTGTTAATGATCAAATACTATTTTTGAATACAATTTCATTTTAGGGATTGATGATATTTAATTTTTTAATATTTTTCATAGATAAAACAACAACAGTCTTGGAGTTAATTAGTCACTGACAAAAGCTATGAATGTTTCTCTTTAAGATAAGGAAAAATTTCATGCCCCTCATCTTGAATCCACCCAACGTTGCTTAGGTAAATACTGCATATTCTATGCTGCAAAAGTGGCTTACATAAAGGGAAGATGACAATTTTTTTTTTTATTTCAAAATAATGGATAAGTCATTCCTTGAGGAATCACTGTCAATAATAAAAATATGAATTACAATAAATAAAAATTTTAATTTTACAGTAAATTATTCAGAGAAAGGGTATAGTCAGTTTGTGAAGTAAATGATTCCAACAATATCTATGCTGATTCAGACTTTAAAACAACTCACTATAATCTTAAAGACTAAGTAGGTGCAACTGAACCAGTACAGATATTGACTCATGAAGTTATGGAGTGAATTGGTCAAATATTATAGACCATTCAATATTTCATGTACATGTGCCATGCACTTTTCTTCTGGAAGAATTTAAATATGGATTCTACAGATTTGACAAGTTAATGAAAAACTTTCCATTTATACGCTGCACTAGTTGTTGAATTTCACCATTCTGTTATCTTACCATACTATGGAAAGAACTTAGTAATACTAACAAAACACCAAGTAATTCTTTAAAACATATTTATTCATACTAGGCAAATGAAAGGCACAAATTTAAAATTTAGCATGGGAAGTTGATTATTCTAAGACTGCATACTTTGGAGGAAATCCAGAGATAGGAGTGAACATAAGACTGAGATTTCCTCCTCACATTACCTATTAAATGTGTGAAATGCAACTAAAGGCATTCTTTACAATACATTCTAATTATCTCCCTTAATGACAAAGTCTTTTGAAGACTTGAAGATGAAAAAAAAATAATTTTGTTAGGTAATCTAGGCACAACATAAAATTATGAAGTGGAAAGACCCATTGCTTGAGGCAAACACTGTATCTTTTTCAGTTAAGAACTCCTGCTGGGCACTTCCAGGACAGGTCCTATGACCTTCACCAACCACATTCCTCCCTGAAAGTTCACATTTGCCTTTCCTTAGACTTACTGGGTGTTGATTTAGCATTTGAGAAAGCTTCATCTATCCACTGCCACATGTAAGTAACGGATTTCTGTATTTTTTTCTGTAGTGAAATAATATTATCTGAAATTCTAAGTGAAAGAACATTAAATGTTCTCTAAGAAAAGCCTTGGTTTTTAGTTTACTCAGTCTATACCTTTGACCAGCTTTGTCAGTTACTTTCTGATCAGTCACTTTTCTGGTTAGCTGCTGAGACTCCATATCCTTCTAGCCCCAGCGACTTCCTCACCCACTCATTCTTTTCTGGCTCCTCCTTCTCCATTTCCCAATTTTTATTTTTGAAGTCTTCTAAACTTTAATCCTTACACTTTATCTCTTCATCCCTACTAATTCCTAGATGACTGTGCTAGCTCTCATGGTTAGGAACATCTTATATTTACCAATAATTTCTCAATTTTTTATCTTTGACTCCAAATCAATTCTCTGGACTCTAATTTTATTTCTAGCTGCCTATTCACAAACACTTCCACTAAATATCCCAATGGTTTCCCAAATTTCAATATATCTAAAACTATGCTTTTAGTTTTTTTCTTTAAATTTATCTCCTACGATCCTCATGAAAGGACATCACTGGTCTCCTACTTGCTCAGGAGAAATTTATCAAAATTGGTCTTGTAGGCCAGATGCAGTGGCTCATGCCTATAATCCTAGCACTTTGAGAGGCTGAGATGGGTGAATCACCTGAGTTTAGTAGTCAGAGACCAACCTGAGCAAAAGCAAGATCCTATCTCTAAAAATAGCTGGCATTGTGGTGGGCACCTGTAGTTCCAGCTACTCAGGAGTCTGAGGCAAGAGCATCACTTGAGCCCAAGAGTTTGAGGTTGCTGTGAGCTATGAGGCCACAGCACTCTACCGAGGGTGACAAAGTAAAACTCTGTCTCAATCAATCAATAAAATAGGTCTTCACTTCTATGTTCTGTTCATAACCAATGAGACCAGTTGATTAAGCAGAGCTCTACCTTAAAATATATACCAAGTTCAACTACTGTTACTACAGTAGGTTACTTGAAGCCATATTTTCCCTTCCAACATATTCACCACTCAGTGTCCATAAAAATCTGTTTGAAAGACAGGTCAGATCATGTTACTCCCCTGTTCATACCTTTCCAATAGCCACTTCTGATAATAGATGATCAGAAGTCCTTGCCACAGTCCACATGGCGCAACATGAAATGGTCCTTCATTGTAGCTCCAGGTTAGCTCCTACGACTTTCCTTCCCACCTTCTCAAACAGTCCCTGCCTTTTGCTATTTCTTGTATACAGATCAAGGCTATATATACCTTATTCACCCTAGAAGTGGATTCTTCAGTATCTCCTATAGAAAAGAACCAAGTTAGCTAATAATTTGATTTCTGACTTGCTAGAATCTGAGCAAAGAACCAAGTTGAACTTTGCCAGAATTCTGACTGACATGACTGTGAACTAATAATTTTTTTTTGCAGTAATTTGTGGCCTTTTGTTATAGCAGCAATAAAAAACTAACAGAGCACTTGAATTCCATGTCTAGTGTAATTAATAATATTTTAAAAACTCAACTTTCTTCTGTTTAGATAGCTTCTATAATAATTCCCCAAATGGTCAAGGAAAGAATTGCCTCTCTTTTTTTGTGGGTAAAACTTCATTCATCCTGATAGGTAAGGGTTCACAAAATCTGTTTCTTGACAATTAATTCATCCACTCATTCATTGATTATCCTTTTAAATTTATTCATTCAACAAGTATTTATTAATTTTTAGAATATGTAAAGACTACTTCAAATGAGGAAAATATGGTAGAAATTAGGAAATGCTTGATTCCTGTACATATACACTGATAGTCTAGTGAGGAATACAGAAATACATGACTAATTTAGCATAATGTGGTAGACACTTCCAATATGGAGCCCAATAAGTCAGACCTCCTTGTACTCATGCCCCTGAACAATTTGATGTTTCTTCTCCATTCAACAAAGTATAAAGTCTGCCTTCTCCCTGTCTTGAATCTGGGCTGGCCTTACAACTTGCTTTGACAAATAGAATGAGTCAGAAGTTTAGTGTCTTGGTTCTGGATTCTAGGTCTTAGATGTATTACAGTTTTCTTCCAGGGTAACCTGGGACTTCTATCAGTCAATATGGGACAGACTGCCTCCCATACTGAAGAATGAGAGGCCATCAGTTACCTCCAACTTCCAGAAATGTTAATAAAGCCATTTTCATCCTTCTAGTTGAGTGAACCTAGGAAAGACCAACAGATGAAGTACCTGGCCAACTCACAGAACATGAGGAATGACATATTTTGTCATTGTGTCTTTCTTTGTTTGTTTGAAGCCACTGAATCTGGGATGGGTTGATACACAGCAAAGGTAAGTGATATAATCAGTTAGATAATTAAAACTATTTGCTTAGAGAAGAACTATTAAGATCTTCTTCAAGATGCTTTGAAAAATTGTAAAGTTAAGCCTTGAAGGATAAGAATTTTCAAGGTGAAGGGCATACATGTTGGAGTTGGGGGTGGGAAGTGAAAGGGCAGTATATCATTCTAATTGGAGTAAATAACACAGTCTAGGGTGAGAATCTTGTCACCTAGCCGGGTTTATCTGCCCACTGACCAAGAGAGAGCCAAAATCCAGAGATAGTAGTGTTTACAGCAGAGAAAGAGTTTATTCCACATAGCTAAACAAGGAGATGAGAGAAATTTCTCAAATCTGCCTCTCTGAGAATTGGGGCAATTGGGTTTTTAAAGATAGTTTGATGGGAAGAAGATTAGACAATTAAGGATCTAATTGTCTGGTTTCAAGGCAGAATCATCAGTCCTTTGGTATAGGCTGCTATCTCAGTGGGTCAGTTACTAGAAGCAAACAGAGATAACAGTGATTATTATCAAGAAAATGAGGAGACAATGGCTTATTATTGTTATTTTAGCCAAGCCTGTTCTTTCTCAAGGTTCTGGAGGCCTTTACTGTAGTTCCTACCTTGCTCCCCTTCATCACTTGCAAAGGCCATTTCAACAAGACCCAAATTTGAGAAAGTAAAAGAAATTAAGGAAGTCTGTGTGGCAATGGGGATAGAGAACCCAAGAGGGCAGTGGTGAGAAATAAAACTGGTGAAGATATTATCCCAGTAACACTTACTAAATTGGTGATGGAAGTTTTATTTAAACAGTGAGAGAGATATAAGTAAAACAGTAGGGCCACATCCCTAAAAAAAGAGTATCATAGCAGCACGGTGGAGGGAGAAAGATAGATTTGTTGGGGCATAATATGACATAAACCTGAGTAAAGTAAGTTAATTATCACAATTTCTCAGTGTGTTAACAGCATAGTAAACAAAATCAATTGACCAAACTGCTGGGAGACTATCTTAGCTGAAGCCTTTCATGTAGGACTCCAGAGCCTCGCCACGGAGCCAACTACTTCTACGGTAGATAAAGCCCCCAGGTCTGCATAAGGAAGCAAAGATCATCATTAGTTATAAGATTTTTTTTTTCTGTAGCTGAAACAATTGTTAACCAGGAAAAAACCTACATTTACAGAAGTGCTTTTAGAATGACATAGTTCTAAGAATATGAGTGATTACTCAGTTTGGCCCTTTTATTTTATATATAAAGAAGCCTCTTTTCAAAAGGGTAGATAATCAGCATGAGGTACCCGTGCTAGGTAATGATGGTATTTAGAGTTGGATCCATGTCACCTGAATTCCAGTTCTGTGTTTTAAATAAGACTTGAATCTGCTGGCTATTAGGGTTAGGCTGCCTCAAACTTGAGTGGTACTTTATTAGATACTTCTTACTAATTTGAGGGGTTTCTTTTGAGACAGAGTCTCGCTCCTGTAGCCTTGGGTAGAGTGAGGTGACATTATAGCTCTCAGCAACCTCAAACTCTTGGGCTCAAGGGATCCTCTTGCCTAAGCCTCGGTAGGAGCCGGGACTACAGTTGTATACCACCACACTTGGCTAATATTTTTATTCTTAGTAGAGGTAAGTTTTCTCTCTTGCTGAGGCTGATATTTAACTCCTGAGCTCAAAGGATCCACCTACCTCAGCCTCTCAGAATGCCAGGAGTACAGGCTGAGCCAGTGTATCCGGGCCTTCTTACTAATTTTTAAAAGCAGACTTGCTTCATTAGGCTTGCGATTGAGGATATCGTTAAGACATAAGTCACCCTTATATCCAATTTTTGGCACTCAACACTTAATGGAATAGTTAACAGTGAACTTTATCCTGTGTATATATGATCCTATTTCCTTTATGCTTTTTTAAACCAGCCCATCTTAAGGGGAAATTAAAAAAAAATCTCATCACTTTTGGGTGATATGACTCCAGCTGTCCAAGGCTCCTTTGGCCAATGTTCAATTTAATGAGACTTCTTTCATAAATATGTCAGTGAAACTTTATAATTCACTGGAAGGAAATAAAAACATAAATACATTTTCAGAGCCTAATTTTTTCTCGGTGTCCTATGGAGTATTTTCTATTCAGTTTCTACTAAATGGGAGATGAAGCTGGACAGCGTCATGGAGGAAAAGGAACTCTTACCACCACGGCAGGCATTTCCACATCTTCCTGGGCTGTTTTTCAATGGTGAACACCTCGCCAGGACAATATTGACAATGTTACATTTCAAATCTATCTATCTATCTATGTTAGCATCAGAAACACATTCTTACTCATTGCTCAAAATATGGACATTTATGTTCCTTTTCAATTCTTGAATTGAAGAGAGCTTTTGCTTCCTAATGGGATCATTTGAAGGAGAAAGCTCTTTTTGTCTGTTTCAGACAAGGCTGTTAATTTTTTCAGATTCTGTTCACGCAACACTTAATGCATGGAAGGGTAAGGGAATCAAGATAAGGGAAAATGTCAGCCAAAAATTATCTCTTTCTCTGTATACTTGTACTTGCTGCCTACCAATAAGGGTCTGTATTATACCTTTCTTTGTCTAACTCGCTATGCCTAACATTCCAATGCAACAGAAATGGGATGAAGGATAGCCTAGCTTGATGCCTTTTCAAAATTACAAAGTCCCGAAAGTCATTCCATTCAGACAGATATATGTAGACAATACCTTGCTGTCAGTGAAATTGATGCGTACAGCCCTGAATGCAAAAATGTACATTGAACAACAAAGAAAGAAATGTGATATTTCACATTTGAAGCTTTCACATGCCTTTTGTGCTTTGTGTGAGTTCTGAATTCATTATCAAACATATGCTTTCAAAATCAACTCAAAGAGCTGCCAAGGGATAATTTAGGGCAGGGAGAAAAAAAGGGAAAACACTCTCTTTTAGAGTTTAAACAATACCTCATTTTCAAATAAAATGTCTATAGTAAATTGCAGATTGAGGAGAAAATGATTATATTCTGTGATTTAGCTTCTTAAGCCACAGAACTCTTTTGATAAGATGGGGCATGCACATGAAACGTAAATGAAAACTCAAGGTGTACGCAATCATGTCATCTGCGATTTGGGGGTGTTTTGAATATGACTGTGTGTATGTGTGCGTACGTGCACCTGTGTGGGTGCATTTCAGAAGGCATTGTTTTAATTTCCTCCATGACTTCTCTTATCAACTTATCTGGATCTAATGGTGCTAACAGTTTGCTCACCTTTCAACTCCTTTTATGTTTCTCCTGGTTTGAAACAACATAAATTTGGCTTCCTCATCAAAAAGCTCATTTAGCTGCAGCTTGATTGCAAGCAATTTGCCCTAAGTAGCTCCATCTTTTAATTGTCTATGCCTTTTTCCAATCTATAAACTGTAACTTCAGGCAGGCCATTTTTGTCTTATTATTTTCTCCTTAGAAAAGCATATCTAATAATCCCCATATCCTGTGGCTTTAGGCATCCCTCACCACATGAACAAAAGGAATAGAATTTTCATGTAGCTTTAATTGATTTAAAAAAATAAATTCAAAAAATGTTGGTATCTGGAAAGAGGTAAATCAAATATGATCCACAAAAGTTAATGTTGTGTCTCTTATTATTTTAAGGGGAAGAGATAAGAAGGATAGTGGAACATCAATTTCTGTGGTTATGAAGGACAATAGCAAGAAAGTTCTCCTTGATATCAAAAATATTGTAAAAGGGAAGATTTTTTTTTATAACAATTTTGATATTCTCCAAATTCTTGTTTTATTCTGGGGCTAAAAAAAGATATTCTGGGCTGACCTAGCATCCTTTTCCCTGTTAAAGGCATAAAATATGGCATCATTATATCTAGATGTGCTCAATTCTATGCATAAAGCACCCTTTACAGAAAAAAACTCAAAGTATATGAGATATGCTTTCTAAATTCTTTATTACTTGCGACTAATCTCTTTGCCCTAATGCATAACCTAAGGGTGTTAGAGTATTAGCATACTCATGAAAAATCCATGCCAAACAAGTAAACTATATATCCTTCTGATTAAACTGATTTTAGTTTAATTATTCTAAAGGTAGCTGATAAAATAGTATACCCTTATCTCTTCCCCCAAATATGAAGAACAATTTGTTTATTTTCACTTCCTTGATATTTTTGGCAAGTAACAAACTGTTTCTTTATCCTTTCTTGCTCTGGTAATAAGTGGGCATTTTTTTTTTTCTTCCTTACTTTAGAGACTAGAGATGGAAATTTCAAACATTTAATTATTCAGTTTTTAAAAAACCCCAAAAAGTAATAAACAAAAGACTTGTCATTAGTGCAAATTTGTTTATAGATGGTTAAAGATCTGGAGATTAGCACAGGAACATTTTATCACTAACCTAACTTTAGGTCATCAATAGCCACTCAATTACTTATTTCCTCCTGTATTCTTTATAGAAAGACAAATGTCAATTGAAAGAAATATTACTGGTAAAAGAGAAAAAATTTGCCTGTGTTAAAAGGCTCAGTTCACCCAATCTGAGCGATTTGTGTTAGGCACCTATCCTTAAAGACCATTCAAGTCAGAGGAAACCAGACAGCCTTGACTCTTTTGGTCCTGATAAGTGGGCAAAACATCTTCATATTCTGATTTTCAAAGAAATGTTTGAAATCCTCAGCTTGAGAATTTCTGAATCCCTAAGTAACAGCATCTTTTGTTTCATCAGTGTTTTACTACTTTACATTTTTGTTTTTAAACCTGTAATTTGCGTTCCTCAGTTATTATAATGATTACTGATTTCAAGACTATTTTTGATTCAAAGTTGGGTTCTAGATATTATCCTTTCATCTAAACTGGAGCTTTTCTTCTAAACATATTATTAGTCTACTTCAATAAACTTATGATTTTTTCCTTGTTAATTGGAGAATTATATGTGCAAAGTCACATGGTGGGAAAAGAGGTCACCAGATGGATTCCATACAGTATGCTCAGGGTCCTGTTAGTGTGGTGAGTGACAGTTGCGCAGGTGATGAAGAATTCCTCCATGCATTGATATTAGATATAAACTTGACACCCCTTCCATCAGTGACAGGAATATGTCGTTCTGACCTAGGAAATTTGGACCTTTGAAAACCGAGAAGCTAAGAATAAATATCGTGTCCTAACATTTAAGCACATGTTCCACAGCATATAATGGGGAAAAAATAAGTCTAGCAATGTTAGACACAGGTATCATCTTCTGGAAAAGAATACAAGAATTTTAAGTTATTCATTATTTTGTCATTCATCAAATACTTGGTGAGCACCTACTGTATGCCAGGCCCAAAGGAGAGCTGAACACAGTAGCAAAGATCTGAAGCTTCATGAGACTAATATTTTAGTGTGGAAAATGAAATCGGCTACTGATTGATTGTGTGATAGTAGCTTTGTGTGGATAGTTATAAGTGGATCACTTTAGAAATTTTAGTCAGGGACGGTCTCCTTAAAAGGACAGCATTTATGCTGTGATTTGAGGTGTGAGGAAGAGCCAGATAAAGATTTCTTCAGATGAAGATTAAAAGTGTGGTTTCAATCCTTCTACCATTCACGGAATTGCAGAAGCCGCTCTCCAAGGCTACTCCACTTTGTCTTTACCTTATAGTCCCCTTCATTTTATTCCCACTTGACTTAGCTTTTTAAATTTTTCCCATTTTCCACTTCTCTTCCTTTGCTGTTTTCTTACTTTTTCTATCAAAAATAAAACAGTAGTGGAAATTGAGAATGATAATATTGTTTTTCACATCTCCATATCAGTGTGTACTGAAAACTTTTTGCTTTTTTGTTCTTAATGCTACAATCTGTATGTGTCAGCTCAATGAGACTAGAGAGGAAGTCTATTGCCTCCTTTGTGGCTCTCTCTATCTCTACAGGGGTGCACAGAGGTCACAATAGCCCAAAGCCCACAATAGCTCATGTTCAGTGAATAAATCTATAAATGAGCAAACAGATTTACTAGACTCCATAATCCAGCAATCACGCACCTAATTTGTCACCAATGCACAAGAAACTTATGTGTAGAGTCACTGCCACTTAAAAAATGCAAGCCATTTAAAAAAAAAAATCAGAACATTAGGGAGTACACGTGTTTTGTTTATATACTCTGTTTTTTGCACAAATTGAATCAAGGTTATAAGAGTGCCCCCCACCCAGACAGTGTACAAACTATTTTAAATAAATAATTTCATGTTTGGAATAGAAATTAGTATCTGATCCCAATTTTTTTGCTTTTATCCCGGTGGATCATCTTTCAAATTTACTGGACAGCTTGAAAGGCTGGCAAAATCAATTCTTGGGAGGGCTGAAACATTTTACTTGTAAGTCTCACAATGAAGTTATTTTTGGAAAAGCATAAGAAGTTTGGGAATTGTATCTGACTATTCAAACAACTTCAATAATAGGGGGTGAACACTGAAGATCTTGTTTCTTATCAACTCTGCCCCAAATTAAAATACCAAGAATGCAATAATATTTGCCTGTGAGTCATGTATTTTTCCATTAGTTTGAGAGTCTTTTCAGTTTTATTTTTGCAAATTCTGCAGCTCAAGGTACCCAGCAAAAAATCCTTTGAATCTGCACTTGATTATTAGTCTCAGTTACTCTGTGCAACAGCAAGGATCCTGTTTTCTTGAAAATATTTGAGACAGCGTCATGGTGAGCTATAAAGTTATTAATGTTGCTTGATATTTGCTTTGACAGCTGCTCTGTACTCTCTTTAATCATCCCCATCATGGTCTGTAGCTCTTTTTTCCCTCCATTTCACTTGTGTCCGTGCTGCTTAGAGAGGATGATGCATGCAAAAAACTGGATAGATCCTCGTTGCCTCACATGCCCCCGATTTTTCTGTTCTACAAGTTTCTCATCACTCCTTCCTTCAGATATTTCTATATGCAAGAAGTATATATTCAATTTCTATTCTACGCAAGGCTGTGGGTCATGGGGATTTTGTAAATATTAACAAAACAGAATTTGTGCTTTTAAGAACTTTGATATTTAATAGGCTTGATATTTAAGACTGGCTTGTGACAAGCCTCATAACACAGAGAGTAATAAGAGTGTGGCTTTTAGAGTCAAACAGACGTAGATTTGGATCTTGTTTTCATTATTTACTTACACTGTATGAGCTACTAACACTCAGTCTCACCTGTCCTCAAACTTAAGTTTTCTTATTTAGAAAATGGGAATAATTTTGTATCTTTTTTATGAGGCTTACATAAATGTAAAGCCTAAGTCACAGGGACACTTTTGCAAATGTCAATGGCAATTATGGTGAGAGGAGTGTTAGTGATTATAATAAAATTAATTGCAATAATAAAGCCCATGATAAATGGAGATTCAGAAACCAGAGAAAAGGAAACTCATGATCTCAGGAAAACCCTGCCTTAAGACCATTGGCTTTAGCCCTCGAAGTTGAATAATTTGGATGTCAATATGCTGATACGGTTGCGTAGAACATGCACACAGGAGCTACTGGTCTGTCCAGGATGATGTGGATATTCCCAGCTGACAGCAGAATAACCTGGTAGGTAGACGAGGTCATGGGAGGTAATTCTAGTATGGAGCTACTTGGAGATTTGGAAAAATACTATACTTACCTTCATCGAATAACCTCAAAATAAATGCCTTACTCAGGAACATGGCATACATTGCCTCATTTGAGCCCTATGTCAACTGTGTAAGGTAAGTCACCATTTCATACAAGAGATAACTCAGAAACAAGAGAAGTTGAGCCACTTGTTCAGTCACCCAGCTGGGAGCAAGTGGAGCAAGGTTATAAACACAGATTCGCTGCCGATATAGTGTAAACTTTACAAAGAAGGGCCGCTTCTGTTTAGCTCACATTATGTGCTAGTGCACAGGGTAAATAGTCCCTGGTACCTACTTGTTATTGAATGAATTTTCCCACATTTGTATTTGTTCAGCAATCCATGCTGAGTCTGGGTAGTGGTTAAACCTTAATGACAAATTAAAGCCTCTGTGCTTTGTGTGTTAAGCAGTCGAGTGTTTGAGTAGGGAACTAAAACCCTAAACATGTTGTTTATATGTTTTTGAAATGACAGAAACTGGCTGGGAAAAGCAATATAGAACATTTCTCTATGTGTATGGAAGAGAGAAAATGGAACTTCAGAGTAGGCAGGTAGTAATGGAGATGAATAGAATCGACTAGATGGGAGGATGTAGGAGGATGATGTTTCTTTTTATTTCAGTGACTGAGACAAAAGCAGTATTGCTGAAATGACACATATTCCTTAAAACAACAACAACAATAAGCAATTCAGGTAGGAGGAAAAGGGAAGAAGAGTTAGTCAGACTGAAAGGAAAGCATTGTGGATTTTAACCAGTGACTTTTGAACAGCTGCAAAAAAAAAACTTCATATTCAGGAAGAAATTGTAATAACACAGCTCAGGAGAACAGTGAGATTGTAATGTAAATTTGAATAGAAGAGATATTTGTAAAAACAGAAATGGCAAATGTGCTAAAGAAGTGTTCTTCTTTGCTTGTTTCTTTAGGTTAAGTCATATCACAAAAGAAGTTACACTTACATAAGGGTCTCGGCTGAATTTTATTCTTTGGTTAAAAACAGGATGTGATTTATGAGTATATTTGTGAAATGCAAAAACATTTCATTTACTCAGAAACAGTAAAAATTAAGGCTGAATCTTTTATTTAAATGAATAACTAGTTCAAGTAATGATAGCTTAAACAACCTAGTAAGTGAACTTTTAAATTGTTTTTTTCTGCTGTAGACTGAAGGATTTCACATGCAAACAAGGGTGGGAAGATTGAATATTTATTGGTTTTGCCATTTGTGAAAAAGAGGTTAGACTCTAAAGCCAAGGGTTCACGATCTTTTGTTATTTCCCAAATTTTGTCTTCCTATAAGAATATGTACATCTTTAAAGGAAAATTCTGTCTAGCCAGCTCCAGGCTTTGCTCTCCCACAATGCTGCTGGGAGAGGGAATAAACATCTCAACTGAAATGCAGCGTTCTTCCTCTTGGAGAACAGATGTTGTTGCTGTTTGCATAACTTCCAGGGGTTCTGCCAACTAGTGGGCCTTATTATGGAAAATCACATTGGAAGCTCTTTAAAACACTGTTGCTGGGGGTCTGTCGGGCTTTACAGCTACTGCACCACGTACAACAGGATTTTACTGTGTGTAGTTATATTTTAGGAACCATAATTATCCCTGGAAACTTAATAGAATCCATTAAACCGAGCCATGTTCAAACCGAATTAAAGAAGAGCTTTAGATCTAATTGAGATTTCTAGAGATAATTTTCAGGTATTGAAATGAATAATTACAAACTAAATATATCATTGCACTCTTCATTATGATAGTGGCATATACACATAAAGGCAATTTTATGATATTATGTATTTCAAAAATGATTATGGAGAAGCATTATTATATTTTTCAAACAAAATTAATATGGAAGGATAATATTTTTAGTGATTATAACCCCAATTCCTATATTTTGTTGTCATTAAACATTTATTTAGGGATTATGGAGGTGTTATATTTTTTTTCCGGTTTTCAGTAACTTACCTAATAACACCAAAGAGCAAAAGTCTAATATCTTCTATGAAGTTCCTGGGAATTATTTAGAAGAGACAACTCATAACTACTCACAGGAAATCAGAGATCACCAGGGCTGAATCTTTAACCTAAAGCCTCTGGCAAATAACTCCAAACACAAACATAGGCTAATCCTGAGCATGTGGCAACAGGTTCTGTCTCATAGGTCCAACATGTCTGAGACTCTGAAGTTCTCGTTGATAACATTGTGCATTATCTTGTCTGGTTATTTTCCCAATTAATTTTCATTGTGCTACTTACTAAGTAATTAATCTGAATACAAGGTAAGATGCCCATAGTTTGTTTTAACTTTGACAGGCTAATGGTGAAGGCCGGTCACCTGTCTCCTGGCGTGGATGGAGCTCGGATTCTGCACATTTCCAGTCTTGGTTATTCTCCTTCAGTAATGTCTCATCATTTGGTCAGAAAGTGGTTCTGCCCTTATGATTTCTTCATTGTTCACATTTTTGAAAGTGATGGTCTATGTTCTGAGGGATGCACAATGAAAGACAGTTCCATGACTGATAGTTACATGATTATAAAGGATATATAAGAACATAGGAATATTTCTTTTTTATAATTCTGTGCTTCCAACATATTCTACCAAATTAACTAAATTTTATGATCTAGAATTACCCATGGATAAACATATATGGGGAAATAGTTTTTCAGTCTTTTTTTTTTTTTTTTTTTTT
>NW_003852526.1:509884-523408 GCF_000181295.1 Otolemur garnettii | reverse complement strand
GCCGGTTGAGCTATAGGCGCCGAGCCTAGTTTTTCAGTCTTAATTCACAATTTGTTAGTACTACTTATAAGACCACTTGTAAGCCCATCTACTAATGTGGGGCAAAAAAATGACCTTCTCTCTTAACATTCCCTGGGTAATAATTAGGAAAATGAATGCCAATGAATTTTTACTTAATTAGAACCTTCTGTTCTTTACTCTGCCCTCTCCCCTCACTTTATCCCTATAAAGACCCCCAGTTGACGGACTGCATGATACTTGTGGTTCAGTTCGCCCAACACAGACATGACTAAAACAATAATATGACAAACACTGATATCATCAGGCAGAAAACGCTTTCCCTGATAATGTGATGGAGGAATGATAATCTGGAAGAAAAAAAAATGAGAAAGAGGGTACATAAAATCATTCAGGAAAGAATCTAAAGAATGCTTGAAAGGAATACTAACAAAAAGAAAAAGAAAAAAACACCCATGCAGTCTTTATTATTATTTTTGATAATTTGTTAAGAAATATTTTTCTTCTTGTTGCCACCTAATTTGGAGAAACCTAGACAGAATAAAATTTCACACAAGAGCCTTTAGAAATAAAGAATTAAATAAGAAATATCTTTATGGAGGTAAGTTTTTAGACGATCATCATTTGAAATGAGAAGGACCTGTGTTTATCTTCCAACTCAAATACTTGTTATTAAACACAGATGTTTAAAATGGTTCACTAGAACCATTCTATTACCCACTAAGATGTACTATGTGCTGTGAAAATACAGAAATTATCTTTCTGCAATATTCTGTCCATGTTCATTTCAACCAATACATCACAGCTTATAAAATGTTGACCAGCATGCTGTCAAAATATCAGTACCTACCATCTACCATTGTGCAATATACACCATTAAGTTAGTCAAATATATCTGAAAATATCCCCATAATGTTTATAGCTACAGTACCCCTTCTAACCCAGAAACTTGAAACAGACAGAAATGTAGAACTTAAAAATAATAATATCATGTATGGCCAGTAATCTACTATTAGATTGGATGGTGGCCAACTAATGATTTCCCGTGTCTTTTGATAGAGCACATTTATTTCCTTCTGAATTTTTTATGATCCAGATTTAGGTTTTTCAATTTATTATACATTAAATTATAATCTGTTCAGCTGTTCTAAAATATGAGTACTTTGTGGTAAGAAGAGTGGCTGGCTCTGAACCTTATTTTGGGGAAACCATATAACCCAGTGTCAGAGCACAAACAATATTGCAGACTAAACATTGCAAACTGGGCTTTCTTCTACTCTGTTTTGAATTTAGTGAGACTGGAGTCTATACCATTAGCTTCCCTCCACTGCATACATTAGCAAGCTATTTATATGTATACATATATATGAAATTTCATGCATAGTTCTGGAAGCTGGAAAATTCAAGAATAAGGTGCCAGCATTCACCATCCAGGGAGAGGCTTCCTGCTGCATCCTCACTGCACAGAAGGGTGAATACGGTCCCCTCACATGAAAGGAGAGGAGAAAATCTAAAAGGGCCTAACTAGTTCCCTCCAGCCCTTCTATACAGCTCGAATTCATTCATAAAGGCAGAGCACTCATGATTTAATCACTACTCAAAAGGCTCTGCTCTTAATGTTACCACAATGGGGATTAAGCTACAACCCCTGCATCTTGAAGGCCTGTGAGACCATACACCTTCCTTCTCTGCAATTCCTACCTTTTAAATCTAGGCAGTGTTATAATTTCTGATGATGTTCTTGAAATATCTTTATGTTTCCTTGATGGAAATGTTGGAATGTGCATGCTGCCTTACCACCTTTTCTTGATAATAAACTGTACTTACTTTTGACAGATACTATTTAATCGGTTCTTTTAATGTTATATTCATTTCTGTTTCCTTTTGACTAGTTTAATAAAATGAAGCCACCAAAGACTAGATATTACAAACCAGAGTCAGCAGTGAAGTGGAATTAAAGGTGTAAGGTGTGAATGAAGACATATTTATATTTCTAGTTAATACTTTTGACCTCTTGCGTAAATATATAAAATACTTAATTATTATAAAAAATATATGGTAAGAAATAAAGTGGGATTTTTTGACAGTATAAAGGAAGAAATTGAGCTATGGTTGGCACTGGAAAAAGATGAGCATATTTAAATCAGAAATGCCTATATAGGTGTACATATATATATAATTTTGGACGCATAATGTATATATGTACTCATATATAGTTATAGACATATATAAATATATGTATGTATAAACACATGCAGAGACTTTTATTGCTGTAGGGTATGTTTATTATTTAGGCAGAAAAAATGAGAAGGTTGCTGAAACCAGAGCTTTAGTGAAATATTCAGAAGGTTTGATTTCTTATAAGGAAGGTAAAGCTCTATTTTGTTTTAGGAGTTTTATAAGATTTTAATGTAGTTTGATAAAGTTTAGTTTTCCTACTATTTCATGTGCAAAGTATAGTTAGATATTGGGGATCCAAATTCTCAACAGATTTTTTAAGATAAGACTTCTGGCGACTGATTGTCCTTTGAAGGTGGGAATTTGTGTGTATGATTTGTGTCACTCTAAATTCATCATATATTTTTTTCTTGCAATGGTTGTATGCATAGTACGTATCATGAGAATCTCTGGTAATCTCCCTTTCCCATAACCTTCATCTTCACAGATGAAGGGAGATCTACTTGCTACCAGTAGTTATTTTATATGTTTTCACAAAAACCAAACTGGTTTAGAAATCTGTAATCTTCAAAGTCTTATAATTCATTTATATCAGAGAATTGTCTGAAGTAAGAAAAAATACAGAGAGATGATTTAGCCTTATTTTCCTAGCTGGCTTGGACCTAGATGACTCCTCGATGAACACAGGTCCTGCCCAGGGTCAGTTTAATCTTCCTTTTGATTTTAATAAAGAAATCTGTGAAAAGCTGTACAATGAATATTTTATAGAGTATACAAATCATAATATATGCATATATATCACATTAATATTAACATTAAGAATGAATATTTTTAATTGAATCAATTCTTAAAAAGGAGTATAGTTCGTCTCGAGAGCATAGTTCCCTACATATCAGTTCACACAAAGGAACATTAAGGAAGCAGATTATAACCTTAGCTAATAATGACCAATTTTAGAAGAATGCCTTTAAAGTAAAAAATAGTGATCCAGATGTAGATAAAAACACTTTAATTATATTGTGACTCTCAAAGACTCCCGGCCATTCAGCGCCTCTCTTTCTCATCTTTCCTCCACTTCCTCCTCCCCCTCTGCTTCCCCTTTTCCCTTCTCCTTTTATCAAATCCTGTTACATAAGATTGCGGTTGTAAATGGATAATTAGAAAACTGCACGATAAAGAGCCAGTCTTCCTTATCCACAGATTCCTCCTACATCCTATTAACAGACAATATTTTCAATTTTAATTAAATGAAATACCTAAGCCAAAGAACATAATAGCTCGATGCATTAGTAAAGTTTTTACAAATTGTGCTAATAATGTCAAGGTCATGCCTTTAGCTCTACGTAATCAGCTGTCTTTATTATTTGTTGCTCCCTTTTCTATGTCAGAGCTTATGCACATGATTTGATTCCATGTATCATGTATGAAATAATACATTTCTAAAAAACTTCAAACTGATATGACACCAAAAAATCGAAAAGTACATAAATACAATGTCTAATGATGGTAGGAAGCACCATCTATGTTTGAAATGACAAGAAATAATTAATAAATATTTATTTTAGGACATGTGAATATATTATCATATTAGCTTCCTGAAAACCCTGTGATGCAATTTTTACTTCAAATAATTTGTGTATAATATTAACAACTGACCAGCACAAATTAAGTTACCTAACACACAGTAAGCACTAGATGTATTTGTTATGCATATTTCTAATAAAATAATATCAACTGTAGTTGTTATTATTGATAGTAGTAATAGCATTGCCTGTGTGGATTTATCTAATTAGGAAGATTAACAGGTTGATAAAAAATTAAAGGTCATGGACCCTCAGATATTAAAAATAAATACTATTTTTCAGTCCATATGAACACAATCTCCCACTGATTGAATAAATGAGGTAACTCTTAGAATGAGTGGCTTTTCTGAAATATATAAAAACTTATGAAACAAGTAGAATCAAATATAAGCTTGCTTCAAAAAATGTCTATTTTTAATGTGAATATTAACCGACTTTTTTATAAAAAACGGTGTGTTGAAAGGAGCACATGAGAATTTGGGATTCCATGAGTACAAGAAAGAAGGAACAGATAAGGAACCACTGTCAGGAATGTCATCAGTATTATTTGCTTGTTTCAACTCACAAGAAACAATCCAGTGATTTTGAGCATAGAAATAATTTTGCTCAAGTTCTGAATTCTACAACATTACTTTGTCCATGTGCATGTATTCACTACATGCAATAAGTATTAATAGCATCCATTCATTTTTAAATGTTATTTTTGTTATGATTTTTTCTCCATTTAGTTTAAACACTTTCAAAAAACAGAAATATTTGTTATTTTATTGTGTATTATGCTTAGAAAACCAAATTGCTATTTATTCATTAAACATGCATATTTTACATGAATTTTATTGTCATAATTTCATGGCACTGAATATAAATTTATAGAAAGTACAATGATTATTTCCAATAAATGTTCTCTGCGCATTACAGCAAGTTAATTAAATTCAGTTCAGCAAGCATTTAATGAAAGTGCCACAAGTATGGGAGAGACAGTGGATTTATAAAGATAACTAAGATACACTTTCCTCTCTATTTTCCAGGTTAAAGAAGAGGTTAAAGTCTTTGGGATGAAGAAAGTTCAAGGTGAAAATGAAGAACAAGAACAGAAGAACTGACATTTCCATCAAGTGGCTCTTAGAATAATTTTACCAACTAAGGGCTCTCTGTAAAGAGTGTTGATTTTCTGTAAAAGACAGGATTAGATCCCTATTCTGCAGAGCTCAGTGCAATATTTAATGAAAATACAGGTCACTTGTTCAACAATTATTATGTAAGAATTTTAAAATGACAACAGCAGAGTATTGAATGCACAAGGGCCCTTCTAAGCATTGGGCCCATGTAACTGCCCAAACCATTGCTTCCTGATGGCTGACCTTAACTTAGGCGTGCTCTTGCTAATTCTTTAGTTTCTCTTAGGATGCCTTCATTGACTCACGCATTAATCCAATAAAAGTGGTTAATTGTTTGTGAAGTCCAAAGAGCATAGATCACACCATCATGATTTTCCAGCAATTTTGTATTGATATGTAGCATTACCTGGAAATAAACTCCTACAGTTGCCTTCTATTTTACTTTCTTGTAGAAAAAAAGTAAGTAGAATATTTGCTTCAACGGAAATAAAAATCTAAGCATAACAGATTATTTTCAGTTTATCATTCTGCCATTTTATAACAAGTAAACCATAAGATGCTAACCCATGTATAGGAAATAGAATTGGGGTATCAACAAGGATTTCAGATTGCCTTCACATAGCTTACTTTCTGGGGTGTCAGCAGCAACACAAGTTGGTGAAATAATACCGAAAAAGTGGTGCTTTATAATTTTCCCTACACTCAAAAAATTGTATTTGACTACATTTTACCATTATTAAATATAGTCATCTGATTATAACCCTGAAATACTGCTTTTGACAATTTCCTGTAACAAAGCTCTCCTTGTACACATTAAGGAGAATGAAGAGAGATTGCTCGTGACCTGGTGATTTGTCATTATAGATGAATAATAATGACATGCAATTTGTGTTTATACATCTACATATGCACTTAGGGATATACTAGATGCTTGTATTGTAGCTTATCTGTCCTGTTGGTTTTAAGACTTAACAATAAATATAAAATATACAACAAAATGGAGCTAATAATAAACACATAATTGAGAAGTTTGCCACTAGGATTGAATCATATGCATCACACAGTAAAAATATTCTAGATTCTAGGAAGTAAAAATGTTGACATTTAGTTACTAATTCCTTTTTAAATGTAAAGAAATGGTCATACCAGAAATAATCCTATATAAAATTATGTTTAAAATCTAATTATTTATAAAGTCATAAACTGTACCTTATTCATAAAGTTATATGTATGTGATTTTAAGCACATGTACCTGCAAATGGAATCATAGACACATAAAATAATACATATATTGTTTGTAATAAATTAAGGATGCATATCTTATTTAATTGCTGAAACTGATAATATTTTCACTCCAGTGTCAGGAATGTACCGCAAAGCATTGATAAACTGCAACACATATTGCAAATAAATCACCTCCATATTGAATACTTTGAGATTTATTATGATCTATCATCCCAAGATCTATTGGGAGTTGCATAAGATAAATACACAATTTATAGCTAGGAGATAAAATGTGGATATTAAAAATACCGTTATCTAACAATATGATTTGAAATCTGGTGTCTAATTTACACATGCACACATTTTTAAATCTAGTGTGTATTGGCTATAGTACTCTGACATTACTAAGGGTAAACTATTTAAAGATCAGGGTTTCCTTTCTGGTGGTAGAAATACGTGTATTGAATAGTTGCATGTACACACATACCCCCCTTCCCCACGCACACATGACCCCACATACCTAACAAACTTTATAAACGCTAACCTGCTATCTGACTTATTTCACTTACTAAGAATAAACTATCTCTTCATGTGTAATAAAAGCAGTCAAATTTTCATAATGTAGTATTCTTCAGCCCGTGACCCATTCCATTCCTCTTGACCTGGTTCTGATCTGAAGACAATTTATTTTATAATCTCTACTAGAGAAATTCTCTTCTAGAGAAACAAGGTAAAGGAAGTGAAAGGAAGAAGTAGCATTTCATCATAATCAGTTTATGACACTGCTGTTGTAAATGGCACCCTGGTAAACCCTTCTCTCCACCTTCTGCAGAGTTGACAAGGGACTGAGGATGAGGCATTGTGCAAGGACAAAAGAAGTCAATTGTAACTCACTGTGATAAGGTGACAGCTTGTGTCTTTGGATAACAGAATTAAGCATAATGTCAAAGAAGCATTCCTGTGAAAAAAGTATGCTGCTGCTGAAATCAACTATTGATTAAAGAACCACAACAATAAACACAACAACAAATGCTGCTCTTTTTTTTAGCCCAAACTTAATACATTTATGACATGTTTTGACATATAATTACTTTTCACTTGTAAAAAATATCAAGTCCTTTCAAAATAGAAAAAAAGTTATTATATTCAGAAAACAAAAACTCTAGGCATGAATTGAGTGTATTTACTGCATGTTAGTACTAAATTTCCTGTTTCATCTATTAACATTCTTTCATTTCACAGAAATAACATTTTATGTTCTTGTTTTCTTTATTTTTCAGTGACAATATGAATAATTACATATTTGAGTTACAGTCAAAACTCACACATTTACACTTAATTTTTGTAAAATTATTTTGAGTTACATTTTTGTATTCCAAAATATTTTAAAATGTATTTAATTTTTTAAATCAAATTTATTTAATAATTGTATATATTAGAAACTCTGTAAGTTGACCATAAAGGGACTATAACAAAAGGGTCAACATATGGAGGTGGGCAACATAACCAACTTCCAGGGAATACACGGGGTGGATGCCTGGTCTATGAAAATTAGGTCAACTTAAGGAAGCAGTTGATGTAAGGAGGTGATCAACTAGGGAGATTCTACTATATATTAAAGACACCTAAAATATGTCACCCCAAACGCCAAGCCTCTTTGTAGAGCAGGATAGATGTGCTACAGCTCTTATAAAGGACCAAGCCTCTTTGCAGGGCAGAGATCAGCAAAGGGCCAAGCCTCTTTGTAAGGCAGGATCAGCAGCGGAAGTGTTACAGCTACAGCTCAAGTGTTCCAATTCCTACAAAGAGCCAAGCCTCTTTGTAGAGCAGGGTCAGCACTAGAAGTGCCGCAGCTCTCGTTTCTTCCTCTGGACGGTCTGCGATGGTCTGCTGAAGTCTTGTTCTTCTGCTCTATCTTCCTTGAAGGTCTGCGACGATCTTCGATGATCTTCCATGATCTTCGATGATCTGCTCAAGTCTGCCCAAGTCTGCTCAAGTCTGCCGCCAGGCTCTCTGCTCAGGGCCTTATATAGGTGTAATAGCGTAGCTATTTTATGCACCAATCAGGAGCAGGATTGAAAATGGAACAATCAGGAACAGGATTGAAAATGGAACAATCAGGGATGGGCACCAGTTTTCCTTTGATTGACAGGTCCTCTAGCGCTGCTCTACTGGAGCCTCTGGGGGAAGAAAGTTCCCTCGCTTGCCCCATCCTGCTGTTTTTTTTGCCGGCTGCTGCCACCAAGACAGAAGTGGCAGGTTCCCCAGGCCCTTCTCCGCTGAGCTGGCTGGGGTGCCACTTTTCCGGTATCAACAGGATGTGTAGCAACCTATGTAACAGGATGTGTAGCAACCCATGTAACACGATGTGTAGCAACCCATGTAACACCATGTGTTAGCAACCTATGTAACAGGATGTGTAGCAGCCTATGGAATAGGATATGTAACGACTTATGTAAAGATATACATAGTGATCTATTTAACAACCTATGTAGCAACCTATGCCCCAAGATGTGTAGGAATGGAGACAGCAGGCTTCCAGAGACAAAGTGGCAGTTACTGAACATTAATGATCAGACTTTGGCAGTTGGAAATTGATCAGCTGTGGAACACCAGTGAAGGGGGCGGGGCTCCGGGAAGGGTGTATGTTCTCAATAAATAGCAGCTGCAGAGGTTGCTTGGGGCCTTTCTTCCCCCCCCCCACCCCCCCACCACACACACACTGGGAACCCACCTCCTGCAAGCTTCCAGCTTACAATCCATTGTCCGGCCTGCTTCCTTGGTGATGGCACCGACAAATTCCAAAAGGCTGTTCTTTGTAATAAAGATTTGCATCTTAAGAGAAATATACTTTAATGAAGTAAACAGAAGATATAGAGGGTTTTTTTTTTTTTAAGCACCCTATCTAGATCTGGGAAAGATTAACTCACAGAATAAAGAGATTAAAGTTTGACACTTTTAAAGATCTAAGAGAAAATTTTTATCAAAGACTCCCCTCAACCCTTTCTGGCTTGCCCTGTTGCTCTTCCCTTCCTCCCGTGACCGGTAGCCATGCTCCAAGACTGTGTTTTTTTTATTTGATATAAACACTTGACTAATGCATCTCTTGTTTAATCTTCAGCCTTGGGGACTGCAGCGTCCCGTCCCTGTTAATGAATTTGTGTACCTTTTCTCCTGTTGCTACAGGACAGGTGGCGCCCCAGTGTGAAGGCAAGGGGGCAGGGAGCCTGCCACCCCCACCAGAGGCTCCAGTAGCCAAAGGGACCGAACAACTGCTGAGGAGACACCTGCGCCTTGGTGTCTCCTTCCCTTTGCACTTATGACTGAATAGAAACCCCACTTTCCTATGCCTAGGTCGATTTCATGTAAGTTTCCTAGGCCTCAATGCCGTGAATGGACTGTGTCCATTCATTAACCTTGCAGAAGAGACTGTGTCCATTCATTAATGCATTCATTCACCTTGCCCCAGCAGAAGAGACTGTGTCCATTCATTTCCTAGCCTCATATAGAAGGAACCAATGCACCTATATATACCACTAGACAGAGAGAGAGCTTTTCTCTTCTGACTTGGGTTTTTTCTCCCTACCAGGAGCTTTAGTGTTTCGTATTCTTTTTTGTAAATAAATTCTGTCTTACCACTGATCTGTGGTCTGCGTATTCTTCAAATCACCGACATTGAGAACCTGAAACTCCGGTATCAGATTTGGCCAGCCATCCAGGAGAAAAGACACAATTCCGGTATTGCTGTTACTTCTTCTGTTGTCGAATCCATGCAGCCCCACTCTCCTCACCTCGCAGGAGCCGAAAGTCTTGGCTTCATAAACTACCTTTGGGGAAACCTTCCGATGTTGAAAGTGACAGCATGCAACCTTTTCAGAATGCCCCCTATGACATAGGTGTACTTTTGGAGATTTGGAAACTATTTATATGACTTTGACTTTCATTAGTGACCCTCCCTTCCCACTGGACAACTTTTGCTTTTCTGTCTCGTCTTACTGACTCTCCTTCCTTTTGATTTTCTATTTTCCAGGCTGGAGCAGACTCACAAACCAGTTTGATCAATGTTTCATCTGGGCTACCACTCCCAGGAAGGAACAAACGCCCTAAGTGGGACTACATTTCTGTGCAAGGGCAGTTTTAAAACTAACTTCTGCTCACAAGCCAGTGATGCCAACTGTTGTGACATATTTTAGACATACATTCCTTCTCTCCAAACCCTCCTGCTTGCAGGGTAGGAACAGCTGCGTGTAAACCCTTGGACAGAAAGCCTAAGTGGGCTACCCACTCGGGACACCCCTCTACTGTTGAATTTCTGTCCAAATTCATTCTTTGAATTTTTGAGACCAAGGATGCAGCAGAGAATTTCGGATTACAGATTCATTTCAGCAGATTCAGGCTTGACCCCTCAGAGCATAAATGTGACGTTCCTTACAGTTTTGGCTTCCTGCCATGATAACACCAAATCCCTGGCTCACCCTGAAGACTTCAGGTAGAGACCACACAAACTTTCAGAAGCCAGCAGAGATACAAAGTAAAATATTTCTGGTCAGGGGAGGGATAAAATCCTCTCTGTGGGATTTTTTTCTTTCTAAATTTAAATTAACATAAGAGAAAATTACTTGTAAAACTTAAATATGTGACTTTTGTGGATTTGTTTCAGATACTTATTGGTAACTAATCTTTAGATGCCATAAAGGGTTTTTGATTCCCTTGTCTTTGTCTTCCGAGTGGTGTGTTATAAGGAGAAAACTCCCAGCAAGCTTTGTCTTTCATCGCCTCTTTGATCTCTTGAGAAGCTTGGCTTTGGAATCAGAACATTTATTCTCTGGTCTCCGCAACCCTGAAGGGCATAGTTGTCAGACTTACTCCAGGTCTGCAGCCAGTTGCCTGGGAGTCTGAAACATCTGTTTGTCTGTGGATACCGGCTCTCAAAAGAATTTGCCTTTATTATCGCAACCTTCATTTCCTGACAATGAATGTCTTTGCTTCATAAACTACCTTGGGGAAAACCTTTAGATGTTGAAAGTGACAGCATGCACTCTTTTCAGAATGCCCCCTGTGACACAGGTGTACTTTTGGAGATTTGGAAACTATTTATATGATTTTGAGCTTCATTAGTGACCCTCCCTCCCCAATGGACAACTTTTGTTTTTCTGTCTTGTCTTACTGACTCTTCTTTCCTTTTGATTTTCCGTTTATCAGGACTGCACCTTATGTCATATCAGGCTTTCTGGTATAGATGGCCAACCAAAAGATTTAGAACCCCTAGAATACACCCCATAGAGAAGCTTTTTTTTTTTTCTGTAAGAATGGTCTAAATCTTAGCATATTTTTTCTCTAAGAATGGTCTAAATCTTATCATTCTGTAAGCATGGTCTTCTGTAAGAATGGTTAAATCTTAGCCATGTCTTTTTTTTTTTATTAAATGATAGCTGTGTACATTAATGCAGTCATGGGGTACAGTGTGGTGTTTTTATATACAATCTGAAATATTTTCATCAAAGTAGTTAACATAGCCTTCCTGTCATTTTCTTAGTTATTGTGTAAGACATTTATATTCTACATTTAGAAAGATTCACTTGTACCCTTGTAAGATAAACCATAGAGGTGATCCCTCCAATCACCCTCCCTCCACCCATCCACCCCCTCCCCTCTTCTCCCCCTCCCCATATTCTTAGGCTATAATTAGGTTATAGCTTTGATTAAAACAGCATAGCCATGTCTTATTACTCCCTCTTTGGAGACCTTGGCTAAAGCCATAGAGTGCATATTTCTTTTATCCTGCATCATTTGTTAAACATGCTTTTAGTTTCATTTAAAATTTTGTTTTATATTAAAAACTTTTTGTCATAATGTTTGCTTTCTCTGTTCTCATTTGAGCTAAAAGGAACTTTGCACTCAAAAAGAAATCTGATTAATAATTATCCTGGACCTCTAAAATCTGAGATGTTTCCATGCCTTTTGAGATGTAAGTTCTCTCCCAAGACTTACCTGAGCAATCATCCCTTGTAAAATGCAAATTTAAGGAAAGGGAAAAAAGCGGAAAACAGAAATGTCTGCTATTAGCCTAGATAAAACCTAATAATAAGATAACAGATTTTTTAAAGAGCTCTGTGGTAAAAAGTTGGCTTGATTTAAAACTAATATTCAGGCTATAATATCTTAAAGGCTCTCTGATTTTTCTCTTTTGGATTCGGCTTCTACTAGGGAATTTTTTTCAGTCACTAGAAACCCCTGTTAATTCTTTGTTCAATTTCTCTGTTTGTTTCTTTTCTTGTGAGCATGAATTTTGCTGAGGATAATATAAAATTTATTGGCCTTTGTCAAAAACTCCTAAATTGGCTCTTGAAAAAATTTTTCATCAAATTCTTCCCCCTTTCCTTTTACCACCTTTGATACCACATGAAGAGATCTAAAGGAAACTTCTATAGTGACCCTGAGCGCCTTTGGAGAATACAGAAACGGTGCCGCTGACTCCTTTCTGGAGTCCTCTGTCCTCCTCACAGAGACCTCAGAGTCTTAGATGCACTCTTCTCAGGTCTGAAGCTCCCTGAACTCTTCGGCTCACTTTATACTGTGAGAGAACACATAACCAGTGGGGGTAGAATAGCGACAAGTCACTGAGGAGAACTGAATTTTTAAGGGTAACTAACACATATTGCCATAAATGGTTATTACTACAGAAGGAAAATTCTTTCTTTTCTCTTTGTTTCTTTGCACATTCAGAAAGAATAACCACAGATGTTTCCTGGGTCAGACCCAACTGACATTCACCTGGTTATTTTAAATTTTCTCCAGGATTCCCTGTAGATAACCTGGTAAAATCCTGTAATGACTTTCTATGAGCTTATATTACCCAGGCATCCATTTTAAATCTTCTTCTATGTCTCATCTAAGATACCCTAAACTCCTTGGAAAAACTCATTCTCTTTCTTTGCCATTGAGATGTAAACTTCCTACCCTCTCTTCTCCAGGACTTGATAACTATCTCTTGGAAACGTTTTAAGAACTTTGCGTCTATCTCTATGTTTGTATTCATAGATTTGTACTTATATAGTACATGTCGTGTCTACATGGTCTAAAATCTCTTGATGAAACTTCACAATTTAAAAGATAATGAGCACTAACAAATTAAATACTTAAACACCCAAAATGTTCAATTACAGAAAAATAGCTCAAATCCTTTTCAAGTTTATGTCCCATGTAAATTTTTGGAAAATAAAATTAGTTTAATGGTGTTGTTTTAAAACCAGGTAAGTGAGAAACAAGTTTATGTTTCTGATACCTTGCTGTCACTTTTAGAATTTTACAAGATTAAATTAAGTGATGGATATTCATTGAATATTTAGATCATTTTCAAATAAGGTAAAATATGGAAATGATTGCTGAACATAGGTTTAAGT
>NW_003852526.1:506164-509522 GCF_000181295.1 Otolemur garnettii | reverse complement strand
AAAGTACTCTTCTTGCTTAAACAGTATTTTCATATATTATTAAAAGGAGAAAATAAAAGATATTTTTCACTTTTGGAGTAAACTCCAAAAATAAAAATGGAGAAGTGAGAGAAACATTTTACGTGGGCCTCAGTTGTCTTTATTAAGCTTTTTGATTACTTAGAAAAACTGAGTTAAAGATTTAAGGTTTTCTTACACATATATAAATAACTTCCTGTATCTGTTTTTAATATATTTAAATAAACACTATGAATAATTATTGTTTGACAGAGATTTGTGATCTTATTTTATCAAGTGTTTCAAACCTTTGAAATTTGATAACATTTGCAAAAATCAAATTCTGGGTATGTTTTTTTGACTTCAAATGAACTTTTTGATTTCCAGAAAGAGCCCTAAAAGTCAAAAATAAAGATATAAAACCAACTGGGTTATTTAAAATGTTAAATTATATGAGAAGCATTTTAAGTGATGCCAAACTTTTTCAAGTTGTATTTCCAATAGGTTATTGACATGAGTATTCTAAAATTTAATAGGAATACTAAAAATCTAGTATGTCACCAGTTATAATTTATGGTTGTTGTATTGTAACATTATTTCTCACAAAAATAACAAAATGTTTCTGTTAATTGTGATTGACTTTGAACTACCATCAGATCTTTAACTATGGCTTTTTTAAGTCTTGTTGTTCACAGGTGCTTTATTTTGATGTTCTTTTTAAAGGTGCTTTGCAATCAGGTGAAGTCTGAAATTTTCTTCTTTCTCAAGGAAGTTTATGAACAGGACCCTGAGAAGTACTCTTGAATTCAGGTTTCAGATAACTTCAAAACCGTATCATGGAACTGAGTAAGAACTTCTAGAAGTCTAATAAAGACACTGAAAAGTTGATAAATGTATCTACCCAATACTAAGCAAACAAAAATTAAATAGACTGGATTGAAATAATTTGTATGACTATTTTGTTTGAAATATTGCTGATTCCTTTTTACATTTTGTTTTCCAAAGGTTTTAAAGATTAATTTTTTCTTAAACTATTTATAGTCTTATGGAAATTTTGTCAAGTATATTTTTATTAGCAAAATTGAAACATTTACTTTCCCTCTCTTAGATTTTTCCAGAATTTAGAAACTCTTTGTTAATATTCTTATTTTATGGCAATATAGTTATTTCCTTAAGTTCAGTAAGAGTCAGTTCTATTTTATAATAAAACACAATTAAAAACATTGGTTATTTTTGCAAGTTACCAAACTATTTTAATATGTAAAATTTTGTGAAAATAAAATTTCAAATGGAGGAGCTGAAAGAAACCCAAATATATTACCCCAAAATACATTTTCTCTGGCATATTTAGAAATGGGTATTCAGAAGGGCTGAAGGTACAGAAATAGCTTGGAAAAGATTTCCTTTGTGGGGGAGAATTATATCTGTAGACAATATAAATTTGTGTTATCTTTTTTCTATCAACCTGTCCATTGTCAATTCATTCCAGCAGACTTATACAGCCAAATCCTTAGAAGAAAAATGTCTAACTTCTCTACGGTATACACATACACACACACATCCATCCACAGAGGGTGCCCCAAAATGCATACACATTTTAGGAAAAGAAAAAGTGTATTGAAATTTTAATACTCAAGTCACATTTGACTTCTGCCATTAGAAGAGATACAAGATATGATACATTAGATAACAAATGTTATCAGTATATATTGAGTATTACACATGCAATGGTGATATTGAAGTTTATTTTAAAGAACTACAGTACAGGGAGGCAAATGACTGTAGCTATTACACTGACATTCTTTATTCTTTTTGCTTCTCAATAAATGAATGCTGTTAAATTGTTGAGAAAATTCTTGACTCATGAAGCAGTAACTGTCATTAAGCTAAATATGTAAGAATTGAATTTTTCTGTTATTTTTACAGCTAAGAGATAAGCATATATTTTAGGTTCCTCAATCAGATAGGCCACCCTAAAATTTGAATCATGAAGATCCATTCAGACAATGAGTAACAATACTGCTTCCATCAGGGACACTTTTTCTAGGGGATACTTCAGTACCAATATGAGTACTATTAGAGAGTAAGCTAAAAGAACTCCCCTCCAGTGCAGTGGCAGAAAGGGCTTCTCAGAGCAATCTGCAGGATTTTGTGCTTAGCTCCTGGTCACATACCTTCCAAGGCTTGTTTTCTAGCCTTTTAAGAAACTAGTTGACTTTCTTTCTGCCAATTTAATGAACTAAAACTTGATTGTAACTAAGTTGCTTTCATTTGCTTTAACAGGATGAAACATAAATGATTCAAAAAATTGCTGTGAATGGTTATTAAAACAACAAATCATAATGGATTGCAAGGAATCTCCACTTAGTTGGAGATAAAGTAAATAAAGAACTAGTATAAGAAAAGTGACTCTGTGATCACAGAACATTGTAAAGGAAAATTAAAATCTCAGGATCCCCCAAAATTCATTATGCCAAAATGGGAAACCAAGCCTGAGAATTGAATCACACAAACACAGCCATTCTTTGCCCAATGAGGTACAGACACCCTCTTTTAAGAAATGAACTAGTTTAGAAAATAGCCGAATGGGGCTTTTTAATTTTTTTTTAGTGGATTTTGTATGGGAGGAAGAAGGAAAGTCTGGCTGGTAAAAGGGTCTGGTTATACACAGAAGCCTCACAGTAACAGCTCTCAGGGAAATGTTTTTATTCAGATCTTTAACGATGTCACACTCTCAGCAAACCTGTCCCAGATCAAATAGGCATGGCCTGGCTTCATTTAACAGATATTCTCTACAGATGCAAATTTCTCTCTCAGCCTCCCTGCTTAGACAGCTTTGCACCATTATCCTTCTTTGCCAGCAGCCATCTCAAAACATGTCAAGGAAATGTATTTTGGAGTAAAATATTTATTTCCTTCATTCCAAAAAAAAAAAAAAAAACAAAACCCTTTAGCATATACAACCCATATAAAATGAATTCATGTCAATTATAACCTTAGGACTGTAGTTTAAATAAACTCTTAAATGCTACACAAGTTTATCTTCATAATGCAAACCAGGGAAGAGACGGTAAGATAGGGAAGGAGCAGAGAAAGAGTAAAAAATAATTTCTACCTCTTTAAAACCTCTCCCACTCTTTTGGGAAATAAAAGGCTACATCCACATCCCAGGTTCAGAAAGGCAAAGGAATGTCCTTTGTTCTTTGTACTCCGGGAGCTGGCTCACTAAACTGGAACTTTGGGGGCAGACATCATGATATTTTCTTCATCCTGAGATGGGATAGATCAGACCCTTTTACTGTATGTAGTTAAACAATACCTTAAAGCTAAAAGCTCTCCCTTTAAAAACTTTGTATTTCAG
>NW_003852526.1:498992-505711 GCF_000181295.1 Otolemur garnettii | reverse complement strand
AATGGTACTTTAAGGTTGGAGTCTGCCATTCTCCTCTGTGGATGGTAAATTAATAACCTCCTCTTTCCTTTTCCTCACTCACTTGTCCTTGTTCTTCTGATGCCTCGGGGACAAGTGCTGAGTTTTTGGTAACAAGACAGGTCACTTTCCACCCCCCCCTTGAAAAGATCACAACCTTGACTACTTCCTTTATCCCATTTTTTTTCAACATTCAGAAGAATCTTATGCAGAGTCTCTGAGCACCAAATAAAACTTCAGAAGAATACCATCAATTCCCTCACTGATCACCCTTTCACCCCTCCACTTTTTCCTAGCAGCCCTTTTTTTCTTGAAATGTGATATTCTCAACCTATTCTGTGCAAAGCCCTGTCCACAAAAGATGACTTTGTGGGCTGTGCTTTTCCTAAACATGTCCTCAAACTCTTGGCTTCATACCCATCAGTTGAGTGTGACTCTCAATTTCTGTAACTCAGTATTTAAGCTGACATCAATCTGAAAAGCATGAAAACATGTGAAGACCCAGGATCCCTTTAGTGATACTGAACAGTTTAAAGAGAAAGATAACAGGGATATGTCTTACAAATTATTACAGGAAATAAAACCCCCAAACACTGTCTATTTGAATGAAAAAAAATCTTATACAACTGTAGGTCTGTGATCAGTACATAGAACAAAAACAAATTTTTTTTTAGTGTAGGTAATCAACTTATCATGACTGAGTAATTTTGAAATTTCTCCCAAAATCCTCCTATAAATACAGAAATCCACTTGGCCAAAAAAAGAAACATTCCACAGAAAATATCTTGTTTTAACAAGAGCAAGCATGCATCTGCATGAACCTCAAGATAAGAGGGGGGCTACATGACCAGACCCCCAGAAGCAGGACCAGCCCAAAAAGAGTAGGTGGTTTGCAGGTGTAGTAGGCAAAAGAGCCAATGGGATCATCCCTATGGGCTGTAAAATCTTGGACTTGCAAATGTAATTCATTAAACTAAATAAAATCCTAAAAGGGGAGAACAAAAACTACAGGGAGAAACCTGATCAAGCAAATGCCCAGACACCAGGCATATCTGGCATATGTTTTCATGAGCTCTAAGTTAGTAAAGGCAAACAAACAAATAAACAAAACCTTTACTATTTCAGATAGTGTCGAATACTGCTGGGGTTCAAAATATTCTCCCTGACATAAGGGCTGAGTTTAATTTAGGGGATAAATGGGAAAAGATAACTAGTTGATCAAATCAAAAACAGTATAGGTAAGAAAAATAATAGGTTTAAATGTTAAGGTATTAGGAACCCTCGGGGAGTGAAATCTCAGCAATTACTGCAACAGTAAAATGAACATCTGAAAGTGGGGGAGTTGTTTTGAAAATCAAGTCTGGTTGACTCTAGGAGACACAGAGCTGGAGGTAGAAGAACACATTACTTAATCTGACTTACCTCTGAGAGACAAGGGAGGGCTCACACAAGGATACCACGGTTTGAGTTCCCTACGGTAATAAACTGAGAGAAAATCTAAAACGCAGAAGTTCGAGAAAGCTACCCTGGCTGATTTCCATCCTTGTGGAGGAATCGTATTCTAGTGGTAAATAAAAACACATCAGACAAAAGAACAACAACAACAACAATAAAAAACCAAACAAACATTAAATGGAAAAGGATTACATGAAACGAAAATTATTTATGATACTAAAAGTTACAGTTCTGAATGCAATATGACAATTATTAATATCAGTGCACCAACTTAGCAATGTATTTTACAAAAAAGAAACCAAAATAATACAAAGAAAAATCATTTTAACACACTTCTCTCACAGCAGAAATAAATAATTTGGTAGATTTTATAAGTATATATCAAACTCTATACCCCAGTATAAGAAATTAATTAATTTAAAAAGATTTCATCAAAAATTATCCAGAGCTGAAATTGATCCTGTTAGTGATAAACTTCTGATAATTCTCAGAGATTTAAAGAAAGGTTTTGGCCAATCCACTACGTGTAAGATGTGGTTACAAGCCAATTTGTGTAAATTATCAATGAAAGAGTGCTTTTAACTAACATTTATATAATTTCTTCATTAAAATATTATTTTAGTTCATTCAAGAAATATATTACGAATTTAGCATGCCCAGTTATTATGCTAAGTTTGCTGTTGAAATATTTAATTTCTGCCTTTAAATGTTTAATATTTGATAAATAATGATAGAAAATATTAATATTTGTAAAAATTTGCAGCAGACTTGACAATTTTTAGACTGAAGTATTTATCTACCAATATAGCAACATAATTCCAAATATAACAAACAAGTTCACCAAAGTATAAAGTGATATTGATCTATTACAATTTGTGTTAATTATATTGAGTGAATATAATATACATTCTTTACTAAAAAATATTTAAGCTGAAATGAAAAACAAAAAATATACTAGCCTGATAAATGAAACCAAATTCTGGTTCTTTGAAATGTTTTAAAATATAAACTTCCAAAAATACCATTTAATACCCACAATGAAAAAATATATGGGGTGTGATGAAATTAGGAAAGGAATACAATGATGAATACACTACTCATTAAAAATGAAATTCAGTCATATAAATGTCTTATGACAACAATATTAAAACTCCAAAAATTTAATAAATCTTCAAATTACTAGAATAGAAAATTTAATTGACTAAAGTTATTTTAAAAAATTGAACTAATATTTAAAAATTGCCACTTCCCTGGTGAAATACAAATTAGACAGATAAAAAATAGCAGGGATAATTTAAATTCAAGTATCACCAGTCACCAAGGAACAGGTTGATTCTATGCTATATAATTTGCTACGCAGAAATAATAGAAGTGATTCAATTCATTTTACCAGTCTACTATGTCCTCAGTATTTAGACTAAGTAACAACAGATTAAGAAGATAAAAATAAAGCCATTAAAATTACAGACATAAACACAAAAATTATGAATAAAGTATTATCAAATAAAGTACATCAATGAGGACAAAATAATAGAATAATAATAAAAAATTTTATTGGACTTATGTCTCAAGTGTTTGAGTGTGTGTATAAATTATGTGTGTATACACACATATATATTTTATGTATATGTGTATATGCATTAATAAATGTGTGCAAATATATAAAGAATACATATATTAATTTTATGCATTTATATTTACATTCATAAATATATTTATATACTTTATATCATATTCAGTTTACATTTAATTGATTTAATTCAAAAATATTTCAAATTATACATATATGGATACATTAAATAATATATAAAGCATGTTTTTAACTTTGGAATAAAGAGTGCATCTTTTATCAGGTATAAAAGATAAAACATGAAGATTATTTTTATTACAGTTAAAATTTTAAATTTCAGGAAGCAAGATCAAGATGATTGACTAGAGATGCCCAGTAGTCCCTCCTTCATCATAACAGGACCAAAGAAGTAAGATAACCACTGTAGGTGCTGCTATGTCACCCTGTCACCCTTGTCAGTGCCGCTTTGGCACCTCATCACTGCGTGCAGGAACCAGCCAGTATGTGAATTATAAGCATGATCTTGAAAGAAATGGACTCCCCATAGGTGCAGGGGAGCCCTGAGTATTCTCTACCATTGCCTTTTATTGAAACCATATACAACAGGTGTGGGGGGGCCATGTACAAGGACTATGTGCTTAATGATCGCTATGTGCTCTTTCCCCACGGGCTCGACTTCCACCCTGTCGCACTACAAGTGTCAAAGTCCAATAACTGCTTACTAAGGAGCAACCAATCTTATCTCATTAACCTATGCAGTTGCTTGAGGGCTTGTCTCCGGGCTGCAAAACATCTCCATGCTGGCTGGGAGATTGTCCTGCTCCAGTGCCTCACTCAAGAACCTGGGGCTACTTCTATAAGCCTGGTGCTCAGTCTCTTACAAACCACACATCAAAAGAGTTTTCAAGAGAAAATACTGGAATTCAACAAGTAAGTGACAGGGGTTCCTTGAGACATTGAAGGAGAGAGAAGTAAAGCAACTGACCTGGCTAGGCTTGGCTCAGAAGTAAAAGGGTATGTGGGAAGAAGAAGTAAGCAAGAGATTCCTAGCAGTTGCATTCCCATCACAGATGCTTATAATTCTATCCATAGGACAGCTTCTTTGCCCTCACAGGGCCTGATACTGGCACAGAGAGCTGACTGAAGTCCCTTCACCTGCAGTGCCTCAGACACAGAATTCAGGCAGTGTCTCACCCCTAAGCCTCAAGCTGCTGCACCAACTTGAGAGACCATCTCTGCCAGACTACATTTTTCCTTGGCACCCAATGGCCTGCTGCTCCTATTGACACAACCAGTGCCACACAAACTGGCAGAGGGTCCTGAAAAACAACCAGGGCCTAGAGGACATGTATGGCTAGTCTGCCACTGCCACCACCACAGGGCTCAAGAACTTGCCTGCCTGGCATCTCTATCACCAGAAAAGTCTCAATACAGGCTCCACTAAAAATGACAGCCTAAACCACTGAGGAACTCACAGATACTAGAATATAGCTGAAAAAAATCATATGGAGGCTGCTTATTTGCTCCCTTCCATAATTAAAGTCCAAGAGGTCTAATTAAACAAAATCATAGATATATTTATAGAAAATAAAATGCTTTCCCTACAAAGCCAATCCCTAAAATTAGAAAAAGCTGTAGTTGTACCAGATGTACAGATACCAATATAAGATGACAAGACACATGAACATAGACTAAAAAATCCTTAATAAATACTAGAAAACAATCAAACAACATACCAAAAAGATAATATAACATAATCAACTAGTATTTATCCTAAGCATGTAAATATGATGAAAATATGCAAACAAATACATGTATACGGCACATCAACAGAAAGACAAAAAACACCCCTATTATCATCTCAATATGTGAGATGATAAAGTGATAAAATTCAACATCTTTTCATTGTAAAAATAAGTCTTAAGAAAATAGTCATAGAAGAGACATACCTTAACCTAAGAAAATCTACATATGACATATCAAACCCTAACATCAGACTAAATGGGAAAAAGCTGAAAGCCTTTCTTTTAAGAGCTGGAGCATTATAAGGATGCTCACTTTCTCCACATTTATTCAACAAAGTTCTAAAAGTCCTAGCCAAGCAATTAAGCCTAGAAAGAAATAAAAGTCATCCAAATAGGAAAAGTGGACATCAAATTATTTCTCTTTGCAGTTTACATGATTGTATATATAGAAAAACCAAAAGACTCCTCAAAAAAAAAAACTCTCAGAATTGATAAACAATCTCAGTGAATTTGAAGCATAAGAAAATCAACATATAAAGGTCAGTGGTGTTTTTGAAAACAAATAACAAACTATCTGAAAAAGGAATCAAGAAACAATCTCATTTACAATAGCATATGTAGGAATAAATTTAACCAAGAAGGGAAAGGACCTTTACAACAACTCAAAACACAATGAAAGAGATTGAAGAAAACAAACAAATGGAAAGACATTCCATGCTCATGTGGTGAAAATATTAGTATTGTTAAAGTGACCAAACTACCCAAAGCAATCTATAGATTTAATGTACTATTTATCAAAATACTATGTAATTCTTCATTGAAATAGAAAAAAAATCTAAAATTTATATTAACCCTCCAAAACAATAAATAGCCAAAGCAATACTGAACAAAAAAGAAAAAGCTGGTGGCATCACACTAGTTGATTTCAAAATATATTGCAAAGCTCTAGTAATGAAAACGAGGTGATATTGGTTTAAAAACAGACAAATAATGGCAAGGAATAGAGAACCCCTAAGTCCACATATTTGCATTCAACTGATTTTCTACAAAAGTACCAAAGACATATATTGGGGGAAGGACACTTTTTCAAATAAACATTGCTGGGAAAACTGGACAGCCATATTCAGAATATAAAGGACCTTTATCTCTCACCACATAAAAAAATCAGCTAAAGATGGATTTAAGGCTTAGGTATAAAATTTAAACTATAAAACTGCTATGTGAAAACATAGGGGAAATGCTTCAAGACACTGGTCTAGGCAAGAATTTTATGGTTAAGACTTCAAAAGTTCATGTAACAAAAATAGACCAAAAAAACCTTACTTTAAAAAGCTTATGCATAGCAAATAAAATAATCATTAGAGTGAATTTACAACTTGCATAATTGGAGAATATATTGAAAAGAGAAACACTTATCAATACTGGCAAAGATGCATAGAAAAGAGAACTGCTGTACACTGTTGGTGGGAACGTAAACTAGTCCATCCATTACAGAAAGCAACACAGAGTCAAAAAACTAACAGTAGAACTAACACATGATTTTGCAATCCCACTTCTGAGTATGTATCCAAAGGAAAGGAAATCCATATATCCAATGGATGTGTGTACCCCCATGTTTATTGCAGAACCATTCAAAATAGCTAAAATGCAGAATCAACCCAAATGTGCATCAATAGATGAATGAATAAAGAAAATGAGGTACATTCATAATGGAATACTCCATCCCTAAAAACAAACAAAATTCTGTAATTCACAGAAATATGGATGAACCTTAGAGCTTTACTCTAAGTGCAGTAAGCCACACATGGAAAGATAAATACCACAGTTCTCACTCACAATTGGAAGCTGATAACCTGTTTTAGTTGACAGAAGTAGAGAGTAGAATTGTGAGTACTGGAGGCTGAAGAGGGGGACAGCGAAAGAGAGGATGG
>NW_003852526.1:489940-498473 GCF_000181295.1 Otolemur garnettii | reverse complement strand
ATAACTAAGAAAATGCCATGAAGGCTATGTTAACCAGTTTGATGAAAATATTTCAAATTGTATATAAAACCAGCACATTGTACCCCATTACTGCATTAATGTACACAGAGATGATTTAATAAAAAAAAAAGAAAGAAAAAAAAAGATAGTTTAAAAATAGTAGGCATTTTAAATAATTTACACAAATATTTAATTAGGGATTTGAATTGCATTAATCCACAATGTTGTCACAAATTTAATTTAAACTATGTTTAAAAATAATGATTAGCAAGAGGGGGAAACTGTTACTCTTAACATAGTGAAAAACTGATACAATGTAGGCTCTTTGAAGGACAATTTGACAATACAATTAAAAATTAAAATGGGTATATCCTAAGAATAATAATTCTATTTTCACGATATTTCCTAGAGAAATTTGTGAACATGTAGTCGTATAAAAGTACATTTGTTATTTTAATTGTCTGCAATGTTATCATATTAAAAATATAGTTGATGTGTATCTGTATTAGAGAAGGACGATACAGAGTGGCAAATGCATACCCTGTATGTCGCTTTTAATGAATGCATGTCATTATACCTGCAATGATGAATCTGCAGGACATATTTTTGTAGGAAAAGGAAGTTGAAGGCCAATATAAATAACATGAAGCACTTAATGTAAACTACCACCCAAACTCCTTCAAAATTATAAATATGGCATATTATGTACAATATATTATGTTGTACTTAAACATATAGAAATTTTTAAATGCATAGAAAAGGCCAATGACAATAAAGTGTCATTGATTAATACATCTAAAGAATAGGAATCAAATTTTTAAAATCATATACAGGATGATTTTAAAATTTTGCATATTTTACTTGTACATTTAAAACAAAAACAATAGATTATGTGTGAACTACTAAATAGTAACCTGTTTGCATGCACAAACCCCTTATATATTTTTGTTCATCAACATCCTTCCCTATATTGTCATAATATTCCAGTCTCCAAACAAAATCTATGTACTTATTTAGCAAATATTTATTAATGCATATTTTGTGCCAGGTATAATTATTAGTGCAGAGAATATATTAGAACCATGATTCTTTATATTCTTTATATTCTATATATTAAAAGAATCACACTTTTCAGGAATATAAATTTATATTACAATAGAACCACCATAGTTGACCACCTCCCTACCTTGAGCACTTCCTTAACTTATTCTAATTTTCATAGACTGGACATGCATTACATGCACTGAATGGAAGTTTCTTATGTTGACCATCTCCATATGTTGACTGGTTTGTTACATCCCTGGGGTGGTCAACTTATAGAGTTTCTACTATATTTAACATAGATGTGTGTGTGCAAGAAACCTGGTTTAGGTTTAGTGTGTAAACTTGAACTTCCCTCACATGCCAAATTGGCTCTTTGCGAATTAGTAAAATAGTGTTTTTCCCTCTTTAAGAAAATAATATGAAAGCAAAAGTAAAGAGAAAGAGTAAACAGCATTTTCTACATCTAGGTCTAGAATTTTTGTGTATATTACTCTTACCACCAAAACCAGACCAACTCATTTCTGCTACTCTGACTTACAGAATCATTTTTAGCATATAGTTAGTTGTTCAGAAATCTTAAAATCACAAACTTCCTTGGGTCACCTAATGCTTACTACTTAAAGACAGATGGATGTACGTACACACACATGCAAACATATACCCTTACAGATGTGTATATGGGTATACATCAGCATCCTTACCTATATTGTCATAGTATTCCATAATCGCCAAACAAAATTTATTTATTAGTGCAAAGGATATGTTAGAAAACAATTTTTAAAAGAATCACAGTTCTCATGAATATAAACTTATAATACAGTAGAACCTCCATAGTTGACCACCTCCCTACATTGGCCACCTCCTTGAGTTGATCTAATTTTCATCAACTGGACATCCACTCCCATTACCAAGAAATGATAGATGAATAAATAGAAATAGCTATAAATTATTTCCAGTTATTAGTTTTTGACCCTGTGAAACTCTCAAAAGATAAGTTTGAAGAAATAAAAGATAATATTGTGATGGTAAAGTACCTCCATTTCGTCCAACAGTGTTTCATGGCACAATATATTTCTAACCATGAACTCTGGAGATTCTGAACTATCCATGAGGGAGGTGTATAAAATCCCATGGCCAGAATCATTGATTGAAAGATTCTGATTCCATATGAATCATTAAGCCAAATGTAGTCATAATTATTCTTCTGCATACTGAATTCCCTACACATTTTGTCTTCTAATAGTAGTTGCATCACAGGATAACTTTAGTTCAAATACCTAAAATAATTTAAGGACAAACATGTAAGATACATAAATGAGCCAATCAGGTTTAAGAATGGAAGGGTCTGGAGGACTTTGTTCAAGAAGAATTTACATGATTAATCTAAAATGCTTTTAAGCCAGATTTATTTATTTATTTATTAAAAAAATTCCATAACATAAATTTATTCTGACCCTCTATTCATGATCTTCCTGAGCTATAGGTTTCTGTTGTTGTTTGTTGCTCTTTCCCATGATATCCTTTTTTTTCTATTCCAATGCAGGTTGCTAATCAGGACTGAGTGGCTCTGTTCTTTGTTTATATTTCATTTTATTTTGGTGAAGGTCAGGTTATATCACGTGATAAAACATAAACAATCTTGATTTGTCTGTGGTATTTGTTTGTGTCGGCTCATACTAGATCTAAAGAATTTAAGTTATTAAACCCCCCCCCCAAAAAAAAACCAATATTTGAAAGAAGCAAGAGAAGGTGTTAGGGCTTGATTCTTTATACCAATTCCCATGATAAATGAAGAACTCCTGATTAAAGGGGAGGAAAAGTAGAAAGGGTCAGATGGTCTGTGTGAGAAAAGTACCCATACTCCCTGCCCCATGCAGAATTACCCGGAATCAAATGTGCATTTTGAACAATACCACCACAGATAGCCTCACAGAATTTTTCATATCTCAGTTGTGGGAAGTGTGGGAATGAAGCTGCAGAAATATCCCTAAGGTCTCCAAAGTGAGGTGAAAGATTTCTATAAATATTATTCTGTGGCCCAAGCATGGCCCAAGAGCTGGTCAAAGTCTCACATGTGGAGCATGTGTCACATGAGGTGTCCCATAGTCCAATACCAGAGACACCTCAGGCAATTAATTGGTACATTATGTCCTGCCCAGAATATAGCCACAGTAATGAGGAAGGTATTGTTCTGGAATGGAGATGAAATGTCTGAAGTGAATGCTTCCTGGCTGCCTCACAACATGGAGTTTGAAACTTCACAAATGAATGTGTTACGTTCGGGACTACCTTTGTATGAGAAATCCCATCCATTTTTATCAGCCTAAAATAAAATTCCATCTTTCTAAACTTTTAAAAACAGGATCAAAATAAATTGTCATAACTTTTTTTTATATATCTTGGTATCTTGGTACATGTCCAAAATTGTATGTTTAAACTTTAGGTATTTCAATTTTTTACATTACTCAATATTTAACATTTTCAATAAATTAGGCATCTATTTTTTAAAAATTTGATCTGTAATCCTTAGGTATAATTTGGGGATTTAAAAAGAGATTTTAATAAGGTATATATCATGATAATGAAAAAAAAGCTTAGAGATGTATTTATAATAGCACTCTACTTCTCTGAAGTGTTCTCAAATACACCTGTAGCTGAGTAACCAAAAGAGATTTTATGAAGACTAAGCTTAAAAATATCATGCCCTTTCCACACTGAAGAGTTCTCAAGACCCTTCTCAAGGACTATTAACCGTAATTATACACATATCTAATAAACTCGATTATTGGCGTTCCCTTCCCAGCAGATATAGGGAAACTGTAAAGAGCAAGCTCAGGAACTTGAAAACCACGACTGGCTGGATGCGTGTAGTGTGAAGCTCTGTATCTCATCCCTTCTCCAGCACCCTTAGTTTATGGCCCCACAGGGCAGAACTACTTTTCAAAAAACAAACAAACAAACAAACAAACAAATTCAATTATTTCCATCCCTTGTGGAGATACCAACCAAAACTATAATAAAATAATCAGCATGACATGATAGTTTCCTCTTTGAGTTCTTCAAATGGATTTATACAATTTAATTTTTCAGTCCCAACTACTTAAATAGAGTTGTTTCTATTTAGGTTTTTGAGAGATGAAACAACCGCTTGTTCTAATTGACAATGAACTCTATACACATTATTTGAATAGTTTTGTTAGACATTTCTTTTACTCATTACAGATATCATTGATTCAATTCGAATTCATTGTTACTTTAAAATGCTTTAGACCTAAGGAATTCTAATGCTCTTCTTCTAAGTAAGCTGATTTCAAGGTATGTTTTATTTCTTTCACCAGGTCACTT
This sequence comes from Otolemur garnettii, assembly GCF_000181295.1. NCBI lineage: Eukaryota > Metazoa > Chordata > Mammalia > Primates > Galagidae > Otolemur > Otolemur garnettii. The sequence continues at coordinate 494,084 of NW_003852526.1, read as the reverse complement.
TATCCTAAAGAATTTCGCATTTATTATTTCTTCACATATTCGATAGATATTGATTGAGTTTTTAACGTGTGCTGGTTCCTGAATTGAGTTTTGGGAAAACATCAGAAATAAGACAGACATGACTTTGCTTTTGAGATTTTATTCTCTAGAGCCACAGACAGGTAAGATAACAAGGCATTACAATATGGTAAGACAGGGAAAGTTACTGAAGTGTTTTTAGGAAGAGTTTGTCTGCTATTTGATTTGGGGTTATATAAAGATCAATCTGGATTTTTATGTAACAAGTAGTTAGAGAAGAGTTAACGGTTAATCAGCGAGACCAGTTAAGAAAATAGAAAAAAGTACCAAAAGAGACAAGCTCAGGTGGAGCATAAGCAGTGCCATTTGGATAAAAAGATGAATTCTTGGTGAGGTGAGTGACAGAGGGAAGAACCAGGGAGGATCACCAGATTTCTCAGTTGCTGGTGTCATTCACGAGGCAGGAACATGGGGTTTGAGGTCCCAGTGGAACCGCATTTTAAGCTGGATCTTTAAGTTAGTTGTGAAGGTCTGAACAAAACTCAGTCTGTGCATACGAATTTATATATGAATTAATTTTAAATGATGATTTTATTTATGCTTAATGTCTATTAGGTCAAGAAAGAAGAAAAGTGAGTTTAAAGTAGAAAACTTATTTTTAAGTATTTATTATTTTGAATTATTTACATATAGCAATGCAAAATATATATTTTTTAATTTCCAAAGGGCATAATTATAATTAATTGTTCTCTTTCCATACTCGCCTTGATGTGATAATTAAAAAAGAAATCGGGAAACATGTTGAAACTATTTGCATTTGACAACACGCTACGAAATATATGTTTGCCATATTATATTTCACATCTCTCTCGCTTTTTCTGAACTCCAGTCCAAGGGATGACATTTTCCATTTCCATCTCCAATGTCATAGTGATCCTAACATTTCTAAACTGGAACTCATCAACACATTCTCCTCTCTCCCTCCTCCAGTAACTTCTCATATTTTTCTCACCTCTGTCAACATTTGCCAGGACATTTCTGTCCAAATTGATGGAGCAACTCACTCATTCCAGTTTACTTTTGTCTTTCCTCTCAATATCTCATCAGTAGTTATGGTCTATAAAGAATTTTTTGAAATATTTCCAATATTTGCTTCCTCTGCCTTCATTGTACCTTTGACTCCTTAAAATGAGCAACGCTTTAATTGAATCAAACCCAGACTTGCTCAGACTGAAATTACTCCTCTCTCCAGCATTCTGCTGAAATGTTAGCCTGTAAGTACATCTCCCATAAGGTGAGTTATCTTCGAAAGCTTCCATTGGCCCTTCATTATTTTTAGCATGTTCCAAGTCACTCACAAGGCCTCTGGGGTTCTCTTAGCGTAGTCTCACCCAGACATAGATCCTATTCTCTCCCTCTTTTATTACATATGTAAATTCATGGAAGCTTTTTAGATTTTACATACATTCTTTCTGGTCTGTGAGCTGACATTTTCCTTGAACTGTTCGACCACAGATCTAATGCAATCATTTCTTCAAGACTTGGCTCACATTTAAAGTCTTGTACATTATTCTCTGGCCATTGTATTACATTACTCATTTTTTCCTACTCTAAATTTTTACAAAACTAACAGTCTTACCACACATGTCACACTTATGAGAATCTTTAGTCTTTAAATGTAGGGTAGACTGTAAGTTTCCTGAAGCAGGGACATGTCTTATATCAAATGTCATATGGTGATGATACAATCATATAAAATTCATTTAGCTCTTACTGTGTTTTTTCTAAGCATGAGTGTGTATATATATATATATATATAAAATATATATTATCCCTTTTATGTCTTACAAAGCTCAATGAAGTAGATGCTATTATAATTATTCTGCATTAAAACACGTGGTGCATGACTTCTGTGTCTGTGCTCTTAACTATGACCTGTTGAATTCTTCTTATCTCTCATAAGAGAGAATACAGAATATAGATCCTAATATAAAAGAAACATTCCCAAGAATATTTTCCATTAAATGAATCAAAAATCTTGAAATAATTGATTTATAGCATTCTTTAAGTATCTTTTATATTATTTTAAACTGACTCTCACAATGAAACACTTTATAATCTTGGGGATTTGCAACCAACATTTTTTTTTCACATCCTTACTCTCTTCTTCAGCTGCATGACTAATTTTCGAATAGCCTAGACACTTTTCTTACTGCAGGTTTAATGAAACCAGCAAAGCTAAAACATCCTGTGTGCTCAGCAGTGACAGCATCAGTAAGCAATTAATCTCCAACAGTTCACCTACCGTGCATGAACTTCAGAGCTCAATTCAGCACCTCACACGACTCTACGTCCTAATTCTCTCCTGGAGGAGAATGTCTACAAGCCAAAAACAGAACCTCAGCAAATAGTAAGAAATAAATGATGCAGATAAAAATAGTTCTTTTTTCTTCATCTGTGAAAAAGAATCACACAATTTTTAATAGATCAAATTAATTCTGATCCTGGAACTTTTCTGATCGGTTAATTTTTAGTTTGCCTCATTTTTACCCTCTGCAAAATAAGTTTAATAGTATTTGTGCATTGCAACATTGTAAGACTTAATTAACACTTATAAAACATAAAGGGAACCTTCTTGCAATTACCTTGCCACTAACCTTTGTCATTTAACTTTCCTCAAGAGGGCCATGGCTTTTATCAGTAGTAAGAAGAAAACCACAGAACTCCATGTGATGCAATTGTGGGACGGGATTTTATCAGCCATAAATAAGCAGCAACATAAGGCAGGTCTTGGCAAGATAAAATTCCAAGCATAAAAATGCTACAAAAATAAAGCACCAGACTTTGTCACCGTGTCAGCTTCAACTCTTACCCCATTAGAGTTTATTCTTAAGAGAACAATGCCAGAGTGATCCTTTAATATTGTAAAACCTATACTGTCATTCTTTCCAAACTCCTCATCATTTCCCATCTTGATGAGAGTAACAGCCAAGGAGTTTATAGGAAATCACCCACAAAAATTTGCTCTCTTTGACCCTTTTTACCTCTCTGACCGCACATCCTATTCTCTCCCAAATCATATTGGCTTCCTTCCCAGGCGAGTGCCCATCTCGCGGATTCTGCATGGGCTCCTTCCTAAGTCTCCACTGTTTTTTAGCCAGATTTCTGAATGGGCTTACTCCCTTCAGCTTTCATTCAGATTTTTACACAAATGATATGTTGGCACTGTGGTCTTGTTTGAGTCCCCAGTTAACAATTATACCCTGACTTTTGTACTTGTTAATGTCTTCCGTATTTGAATTTTTTAAATGATCTTTATTTTGTGATTTTTTAATTATCACACAACTATAGAATTCAATTATTTTTGCCATTTCTCCCTACCAAGTTGTAAGCTGCCTGCACATAGGAGTATTGTGTTGTTTTATTTACTAATTTATTCCTAGTACCTGGATAACTGCCTGTCCCGAAGTTGGTTCACAGAGGTCAATATTTGTTGAATGAAAAAATCATAGTAAAAATTTCCCAGTCTCAGAATGAAAATAAGGTACCATGAAACATGTTCACTTTAAAATTTTCACAGAGATAAAATACCCATGTGTCTTGACAGATGAAATCTTCTGTTTTATGTATAGTATTTCTTGTCATATTGAAGTCATATTACTAGCTAGGCTATTAACTTGCTTAATATTTATTTTAAATATTTGAAGTATATAGCATCTTCTCCAAATTATTACAAATAATACAGAAAATGGAGGTCTAATATCACTCCTATATTCCTATTCTCTAACTTTTTAATCAATAGCTCAAAGAAAACAGATGATGGGGGAGAGGGTGAAAAAAAAGTAAAAGGGGGACATAAAGAAAGAAAGAGACAGAGAAAATGACAGGGGAGAGAGACATTAAAAAGGATTAAAACAAAAATAGGAATACAATAAAACCTTCATAGTTGACCACCTCCTTAAGTTTCCCTAATTTTCATAGACCAGATACATACCACATACACATATCAGCACAGTAGGCCTAGTTCTTTATGTTGACCACCTCTGCATATTAACTAATTTGTTACTGTCTCTTGGGTTGTAAATTTACAAAATCTACTTTTTAATGCAGATTTTTTTTTTTTTTT
>NW_003852526.1:480630-489679 GCF_000181295.1 Otolemur garnettii | reverse complement strand
AGTTTTGAATTGTACCTACAAATCACTGTGATTGGATAAAAAGAAGCTCATTGTACCACATGTTTCAGTTCTTTCTCTTTAATTTTTTAAATTTTTGAACGGGCATATATTAGTTGTGTATATTTAGGAGATACCAGTGATGTTTTGATACAGTGATAATCAAATGAGGGTAATTGGGGTATATATCACCTCAGACATTCATTTTTTGTTTGTTTTGGAAATGTTTAAATTCTACTCCTTTAGTTATTTTGAAATATGAAATAATTTGTTATTGATTATAATCACCCTTTGTGTTATCAATTATTAGATCTTATGTATTTAATGCAACTATATTTTTGCACCCATAAACCATCCCTACTTTATTCCCCTCTCCTCTTAACAGTCCCAACATCTTATAACCATTGTTCTATTTTCTATCTACGTAAAATCAGTTGTTTTAATTTTAACTGCCACATACAAGTGGGAACAATACAAGTGTGAGATTGTCATTTCTGTACTTGGCTTATTTCACTTAACATAATTTTCTCCAGTGCCATCCGTGTTGTTGCCAATGACAAATAACAGGATTTCTTTCATTTCTGTTGCTAAGTGATGTTCTCCTGTGTCTATACACCACATTTACTTTACCCATGCATTCACGGATGGACACTTAGGCTGATTCCGTGGCTTGGTTATTGTGGAGGGTGTGGTGATACATGGAAGTGCAGGTATCTTATTGACATTCAGAGTTCCTTTCTTTTGGATATCTAACCCACCACAGGATTGTTTTATACTGTAGTTCTGCTTTAAATTTTTTGAGAAACCTTGATACCATCCTCCGTAGTGTTTATACTAATTTACATTCCTACAACAGTGTATGTGAGTTCTCTTTTCTACAGGTGATCACCAGCATTTATTATTACCTGTCATTTGGATAAAAACCACTTTGACGAAGATGAGACAATAGTTTATTGAAGTTCTGATTTGCATTTTTCTGATGACTCATAATATTGAGAATTTTTTCATATCCCTATTATCCATTGATATGTCTTTTCTTTTTTTTTTTTTTTTTTTTTTGAGACAGAGCTTCAAGCTGTCCCCCTGGGTAGAGTGCCATGGCATCACAGCTCACAGCAACCTCCAACTCCTGGGCTTAAGCAAGTCTCCTGCCTCAGCCTCCTGAGTAGCTGGGACCACAGGCACCCGCCACAACACCCAGCTATTTTTTTTTTTTTTGGTTGCAGCTGTCATTGTTGTTTGGCGGCCCAGTCTGGATTCAAACCTGCCACCTTAAGTGTATGTAGCTGGCACCTTAGCCACTTGAGCCATAGGCACCGAGCCGATACATTTTTTCTTAAGAAATGTCTTTGCAAATCTTTTGCCTACTTTTCAAATGGATTATTTGTTTTTTTCATATTGAGCAGTTTGATCTCCTTATATATTACAGTTATTAATATTTTACAAGATGAGTAATTTGAAAATTTTTTCTTTCATTCTGTAGATTGTCTCTTCATTTCCTTGATGTTTCCTTTACCACGTAGAAGCTTTTTTAGTTTGATGTGATTCTACTGCCCCATTTTGCTTTGGTTACTTGTGCTTTTAAGGTGTTTCTCAAGAAATCTTTGATTAAACTAATGTCCAGGAGTATTTCTTTAATTTGGTTTTATTCCAGCAGCTTCAGGATTCCAGATAATAGACTTCAGTCTTTAATTGATTTTGATTTGGCTTTTGTATAAAGGCTACTTTCGTTCTTCTGCATGGAATATCAACAGCAATATGTGTTGAAATGACTGTCATTTCCAATGTATATTCTTGTCATCATTCTCAAAAATGAGTTCACCATAGATATTTGGATTTATTTTGGATTTCTTTATTGGTCTACATGACTATTTTTATGGTAGTACTATGATGCTTTGCTCAGTAGTATATTTGGAAGTCAAGTAATTGTGATTCCTTCAGCTTTGTTCTTTTTGCTCACAATGGCTTTCGCTATTCTGGGTCTGTTATAAGTACACAGAAGTTTAGGATTTTTTTTCTGTTTCTGCGAAGAATAACATTTGTATTTTGCTAAGGACTGGGTTGAATCCATTAGATTACTTGACTAAAATGAGCATTTTAGTAGTATTGGTTCTTCCAATCCATGAGTATAAAACATTTTTCATTATTCGTGTCTTCTTCAATTTTTTTCATCAATTTTTTTCTAGTTTTCATTATGGAGATCTTTCACATTTTGTTTAAGTTTACTCAGAAATACTTTATTTGTAGCTACTATAAATGGAGTTACTCTTTTAGTTTCTTTTTCAAATGTTGACTTTTCATATTTAGAAATACTGTGGATTTTGTATGTTGATTTTATATTTTATAACTTTACTCAGTGTATCAGTTCCAGTAGTTTTGGGGGAGGCATATAGGTTTCCTTAAACATAAGATCATCTTTTCTATAAACAAGAATAATTTGACTTCTTCTTCACTCCGAATACCATTTATTACACCTCTTGTCTAATACATCTAGCTAGCCTTTCTTGAGGAAAGGCTTTCAGTTTTTCTCCATTCAATATGATACTGTAGATCTTTATGTGGTTTTTACCATGTAGAGGCATGTTCCTTATATACCCAGTTTTTTGAGAGATTTTGTCAGGAAAATATGGTGTGTTTTTAAAAATACTTTTCAACATCAGTTGAAATGATCCTATAAATTTTGTCCTTTGTTCTGTTGATATGATGCATCACGTTGATTGATGTGTATATATTGAGGCATTCTCTTTTCACTTGATCACAATGAATAATCTTTTTAGTGAACTGTTGAATTTAGTTTGCTAGCATTTTGCTGAGAATTTTTGTATCTATTTTCATCAGAAATACTGAACTATTGGTTTTGTTTGTTTGTTTTTGTGTGTGTGTAACTTTGTCTGGTTTTAATATCAGAGTTATTCTGTCCACCTAGAGTGAATTTCAAAGTATTAACTTGTAATTAAATTTTGAAATATTTTGAGTAGGATTGGTATTATATTTTTATTTAAATGCTTCAGTAAAATTCAGGAGTGAAACCATTGGTTTCTGAGCTCTTCTTTGATAGGAGACCTTTTTATTGACGCTTTTTTTTTTTTTACTTGTTATTGATATATTTAATTTTGTATTTCTACCTGGTTTAATCTTGATAGGTTTATGTGCTTAGGAATTTATCTAGGTTTTCCAGTGTATTTACATATAGTTGTTCACAGTAATTTTTAATGTGTCTTTTAATTTTTTGATATCAGTTGTAATGTCTTTCTTATCTCTGCTTTTAATTATTTTAGTATTTTCTTTGCATTTTTTAGTCTGAATAAAGGTTTATCGATTTTTTTTTGGTCTTTCCAACAAACCAAGTTTCCATTTTATTATTCTTTTATATACTTTTCTGCTTTCAATTTTATTTATATCTATTGTGGCCTTTATTATTTCTTTTATTTTACTTTTTTTTGTTTGTTTTGGTGTCCTCTTAATTACCGATTCTCTAAGATAGCATTTTATTTGAAGTTTTTCTACTATATTAATGTAGGAACTTAATATAAACTTGACTCTTAAAACTATTTTCTTCGGTTTCCTGTAAGTTTTGTACATTGTGTTTCTACTTTGATTTGTTTAAAAAATTGAAAAAAAAAAATCTTCCTTAACTTTTTCATTGACCCACTGGTCATTCAGAAGCATATTATTTAATACTAATAAATTTCCTTTTGCTATTGATATCTAGTTTTTTTTTACATTGTGGTTAGCGAAAATACTACAATATTGATTCTTTGGATTTTTAAGACGTATTTTGTGGCCTAACATATGGTCTATTCTTTGGAATGTTCCATGTGCTGAAGAGAACAATGTGTGTTCAGTGGCTGTTGGAAAAAATGTTCTGTAAATATCTATTAGGTCTATTTGGTCTATAGTACAGATCAAGTCCAATATTTCTTTGTTGATTTTCTGCTTAGATGACCTAACCAAAGCTGAAAATGGAATGTGGAGGTCTCCAATAATTATTGTATCAGAGTTTATCTCTCTCTCTTTTTTTGGAGACAGAACCTCAAGCTGTTGCCCTGAGTAGAGTGCTGTGGCATCACAGCTCACAGCAACCTTCATCTTCTGGGCTTAAGTGATTCTCTTGCCTTAGCCTTCCAAGTAGCTGGGACAACAGGTACTTGCCACAATGCCTGGCTATTTTTTGGTTGCAGCCATCATTGTTATTTGGTGGGCCTGGGCTAGATTTGAATCTACCAGCTCAGGTGTATGTGGCTGGCACCTTAACTGCTTGCGCCACAGGCGCTGAGCCATATCTCTTTCTTTAGAGGTAATAGTATTTGCTTTATATACTTAAGTGTTCAAGTTTAGGGTACATACATATTTTGAATTGTTATATCTTCTTACTGAATTGATTTTTTTTTATCATTTTATAATGATCTTTGTCTCTTTTACAAGTTTTACTTGAAATCTAGTTTATCTGATGTAAGTCCAGGTATTTCTGCTTTCTTTTTTTCCATTTGCATGAGATATCTGTTTTCATCCCTTCACTTTCAGTCTCAGTGTGTCTTCCTAAGGAATGTAAGTTTAGTGTAGGCAACATATAGGTGGGACTTTTAAAAATCCTTTCAGTTACTGTATGTCTTTTAATGAAGAGTGTTGTCCACTTACATTCAAGGCCATTATTCGTTGGTAAGAATGTACTACTGCTATGCTATTATTTAATTTGTTGTTTTGTGTTCCTCTCTTTCTTTCTTTCTTTCTTCCTTTATGCTTTCTTTTCTGTAACAGTGAATTTCTCTGGTAGTGCGTTTTCTTTCTCTTTATTTTTATTGTGTATCTGTCATGGGTTTTCTTTTTTTTTTATTTACTGTTATCACTAGAATTGCAAAAACATAACCAATTATTTTAAGCTGATGACAACTCTACTTACAAACAACAAACTATAAATGAGCAAAGGGAAAGCTAAAAAAAAAAAAAGAAAAAACCTCTACACTTCAGCTCCATGTCTCTTGCTTGCTGACTTTTTGTTTTTTCCATATATATCTTTTCAAAACAGTTAATCTCTTTAAAAGTTGGTGGTTATTAGTTTTGATAGGTTTGAATTTCACTCTTCCTAACAAGAGATGAGTGTTTTACACCCTGCAATTATAGTAATAGCTTATTCTACATTTGTCTGTACATACTGCTACCAGTGAATTTTCCGACTGTTCATTAGCGCCCCCTTCTCATAAGACTGAAGAACTGCCTTTACCATTTCTTGTAGGACACACGTCTGGTGTCAAGGAAATCCTTTAGATTTGTTTGTCTAAGAAAGTCTTTATTTTTCTTTCATGTTTGGAGTTTGGAAGATATTTTTGGAAGATATCATATTCTAGGTTTGAAATTTCTATCAGCACTTTGAATATGTCATGTCATTTTCTCCAGGCTTACAAAGTTTCCACAGCGAAGTCTGTTGGCCATATTGGAATCTAATGTATTGGAGGACCTCCATGCCATATTTGCCTCCTTTCTTTTGCCACTCTTCTGATCCTTTTTGATTCTTTGACTTTTTGAGTTTGATTATTGATGCCTTAATAGGGTCTTATTTTGGTTAAATCTTCTTTATGTTCCATGACCTTCTTGTACTTGAATATGGATAACTTCCTCTATGTTTGGAAAGTTCTGTGTTATCATTTCTTTCCATGGACTTTCTACCCTAATCTTTCTTTCTCTCTACATCTTGTTTAAGCCAATAACTTAGCTTTGCCCTTTGGGAGCTACTTTTCAGATCTTGCATACACACTTCATTATTCTTTATTCTTTCTTTTTCTTCATTCTTCTCTGACTGTGTATTTTGCTATTGCCTGGCTTTACGCTCACTATTTCTTTAGTATATTTGATCAATTCTGCTGTTGAGCAACTGGTATTTTTTTCAGTCTGTCAAGTGAACTGTTCATCTCCAGAACTTCTATATGACTTTTTAAATTTTTCAATCTCTTGGGTAAATTTCTCTGATAACATCATAAATTCTTTCTTTGCATTTCCTTGGTCTTATCTGAACTTCCTCAAAACAGATAATTTGAATTCTCTTTCTAGAAGTTCATATGTTTCCATTGCTCTGGGATTTGTCATTGGTCCTTTATTTAGTTTGGTGAGTTATATTTTCCTAAATATTTTTTCAATATAACAAAGAGAAATTTTGTTAAAGAACAAAGGGAAAGTTTATAGCACTGCCAAATAGAATGGGAAGTGTGTCCCTCTCATGAAGGAGAAGAAGTCATAGAGACTATTTTCTTAAATATTCATAATGTATGAGGATGTTTATCAATTAATAACTTGACCTTGAAAACTTATGTTTTTCATCTAATCTTTGTAGTCTGGGCTTGTTTGTACCCATTTTTCTTGAGAAGGCTTTCCAGGCACTCCAAGGAATTAATTGAGTGTTATGATTTGTCTTTCATCACTGCAGCCATGTCAGCATTAGGGGGCAGCCCAAGCCCAATAACACTGCAACTTTGAAGCCTTCCAGTGCTATTTCCTTGTCTTAAATAAGATACAGGAAAATTCCGTAACAAAGTCTTTTACTCTCTTTCCTCATTTTTCCCCAATGAGAAGGAGTCTCACTCTCCATGCTGAGCTGCCTGGGGTTGGAGGGGTAGTGACACAAATATTCCTATGACTGTCATAGTTGTGATTCCACTGGGTCACATATAAAGTCAACCCAGTACTGGATTTTGACCAAAGTCTGTGTCGACTACTGTGAGGTTAGTGCCTGAAATTTACTCAAGGTCTCAGGACATTTTGATCAGAATATAATAAATCCTGTCAGGACTGGGTTCTTCCCTTCTGAACAATTAGTTCCCTGCTGGCTTAGTCTGAGCTAGAATTGCCATCCAGGAGCTAAGGCTTGAAATTAGGGTCTTCATGCATTTGCCTGACCCTATTAAGGCATCAATAATCTAACTCAATTTTTTAAAATGTGTCTGAGCCGGTACCCAAAGATCTCTGTAGTTTTTCTTCCCCTATGCCCAAGTGGAAGGACTTTTTCTGGAGCTGCACTGCTTGCAGTTGGGCGAGAGGTGATGCAGGCACCCCTTTGGCCACCACAGCTGGTGTCTCATTGGGTCCATGTGCATTCCAAGTCTACTGGCTCTGAGCCCAGTACAGCAAAGGGAGTCTTTATGGCCTTTCTTGAAAATTTAGCTCAGGCCGTAGGCCACTTTCATGGCCTGGTGGTAAAAGCAGCTAGAACTCATGCTTTTACTGCTAGGGTGTTGGGGTTCCCTTCTGGCCAGGGAATGCTCCTTCCATGGACACTGATGGAATTCTGTCCTGTGATGTGTTCCACTGTGACTAAGTGGCACTGAGTTCACATGCAAACTCCACAATCACTTCATTGTCATGAACAATTTTGCATGGGGAAAAAGTGCACATATTTTGCAAAATTGTCTTTCATACCCTTTTCAGGGTCTCTTTCCTTTCATATGGTGTTAAAAGCAGGTACTGTGATTGCTTGCCTGATTTTTCTTTCTTATAAATGTACCTTTCTTTCTTATGAATGTGTGGATAGTTATTCAAGTTGGTATTCCTGTGAGGACTATTGGAAAAATAACTAGAGAGTTCTATTTGGTCATCTTACTCTGCCTCCTCTTCCTTTTTTCATTATATTATTTGTATTATTTTGAAAAGTTTCCATCAGTACTTCTCTACCAGAAAGAATTGTTTATAACTTCATAATCGTTTTTTATACTATTCAATTTATATGCATGGAATCCAACAAAGGATGTAACTTTCTTTAATTTCCATATGGCTTACTTAGTTCAACTACATTAGGTTCTTCCTAATTTTTACCCAAAATGATATCATCTTAGTCTTCTCATGCTTGCCTTTCCTAAGAAAGAAAAACACTTGAAAATTATCTCTTAGAAAGAACATCTGATCCAGTAAGTATGCTTTAAAACAAGGCTGGAAGACTAGAAATACCATCAAGAGATTTTGTATTAAAAGAAATATGTTGTTTGATATCAACTTTCAGCTTCCAAACAAGAGACTATTATGTTTTATTGCAATATTTACTGTAATAGGCATTATCATCTTTGCAGCATTAGCCTAGAAAATTATACTTTTTTCTTTCATTGTTGATTACAAATTAACATATTGCAGAAGTGGAATTGGAACTATGTTTAAGAAGATTCACTGAGGCGATGGTCATGTATATGCACTGGTCTGAATGTACAGGTATCTAGGCAAACACTTCAATCCTGATTATAGTGACCTTTTACTTCCCTTCACTGGGACTTCACTATCATCAATCGAATAAGGTAGTTACAAAATAAATAATTTGCTCCTGCTTCCTTTATTACAGGACTACTTTTGCAAAGCTATTTTTGGATACTCCATCAACTTGGTTTCAGAATCCACCACAAATCTACTTAAAATGTATTTAAGACTAATCCACTTATCACTTTTTATAAGGCCTGACATGAGTTATCCATGCATTGGATATTTTTATCAGCATACACTCACAGCACACAGAGAAACATGCACTCAAAAATACCATAAATGCACACAGACACAAACACCATCTCTATATCACACATACACACACACATAAAAATACACATAGACAATAACACCACACCTACACATATACATACACACTACATACCATATACAAACTTATACCCACTCTCATACACGCAGACACTAGATGTTTTTCACTGATCAGTGGTCTCCTACCAGGCCTTTGGTTGACCTATCTCCAGTTATTGATTTTTTGCTATTTAATTTCAACAATAAGGAAATAGTGCTTCAGTTTCCCATTACCTCACTTAGAAGTAAGAAATTAGTGTCATAGGGAAGAAAAAAAGAAAGTATGTACAGTGTGAAGATGAAATACGCTATGTTGTATGAAGGCACATGAAGAAGAGGGACTGTTAAGAGGAATGAGAAAAGTCAGGAAAAGGCTAAAAAGCTTGATGAGGAAAGGCAGAGAAACGGCTATGAGATATGACAAGGTAGACAGAGGAGGGGAGATGGGACTGAACAGTAAAAGAGATTCAGTGAACACATTCTTCACTTTTTCTGCCAGAATGACTTTCCC
>NW_003852526.1:474096-477971 GCF_000181295.1 Otolemur garnettii | reverse complement strand
TTTTTCATAGGTGTGCTCATTGTTTCGTTCTTTTAATTTTTCCCTACTTGGAAATCATTATATGTCCATTTAATAAGCCAGAAAGAGTTAATAATTTCAATGTGTGTGAGATAAGATTCATTCCATATCAGATCTATTTCTAAATATGTCTCAAAACAGATTTTTTGAAGACTTTAATGGGATTTTCAAAGAAGTATTCTTACATGTCTGTGGTGCAAATGGAGAAGGACTAAACTATAATCAACGAGAATGAGGAGCCTTGCAAGAGAAATAAGTTGCATTTAATTCCTACCTAATATAATTTAAAAGGTTCTATGAATCGCATTTAACTACTACAAAAGGAAGAAAAACAATGTTTAACTAATAGCGTTCTGCGCAGTAAATTAATCAGCTTATATAAAGTACCTCTGATATAACAGATGCCTCAGACATGGGCCACTAAATTTTCTGTAAAATTTTCCAGTTCCCTAAGTCACTTTATGAATGATACCTTACTACCATAGGAGAGGAATAAATTTGTCTTTTCTGGCATAAATAGCCTGTGGGATGTCTGCTCAGGTATTTCAGAAGGCTTTCTGGTATCTAAATGTTCTATTCTCTGCTACAAGTGATGTCGCATTATCATCATTCATTATTTTAAATTAAATATTGAAGGATCTTCTCAAGATACACATGTATTATGTAGCATAAAGAAAACACTGATTCATAATAAAATGGTGTGTAAATTAGTTGAACAGGGAACAGAGTTCACGATTCTTTGCATTTATTAGAATACTTGCACATCAAGTAGGTGCTCTAATACAAATCCATGTTCAATGCAAAAACCTGGAAAAGGTCGTATATTCTTTTTCTATTCTTTCATAGCCACCTTCTTTCACTCAGTCATCACAGATACTATATTTTGTTGTATTATTATATTTTATTAACTTATTTTACTAATACCACAGGAGTCCATTTGCAATCCCACAACTCTTAACGTTATAATTTTCTTTTTTCTTTACTATTCCCTTCAAATGACACGTTGTCTTGAAACCTCTTCTTGTCATGATTAATGATTTTGTTCTCATTCTGACCACATCTAATCACTCCCTTTGATGATTACCTGACACTGTCATTTTACTTTCCAAGCTCTAGATTCACAAGGTGAAGTGTTTGATCATTTGTCTCATTCTTTCTGACTCTGGTCACACAGCATTTTCTCACTTGTAGATTGGGTATGAAATTTTTTTTTTCCTATTACTTAAAAGAGTTTCTGAAGAGATAATATGTTTTGTGTGTGTGTGTGTGTGTGTAATTTAATGGAATGTTATTTTCAAAATATTGAGGAAGAATAATGCTAAGCAGATATTTAGGATTTTTATGTTCCAGAGACTGGACTCCTGAGTACCTGAGAGAAGAAAGCTAGATCTCAAGAAACTCCTGGATCAGATAAAAAGAGAACAGAGTGGGCAGTAAAGAGAATGTGTGTGGATAGTAGATCAAACATTAGGATTAAATAATGACATGTAAGGTAATGGCAAAAGAAATGAAGATCAAGATTAAATGCATAATATTTTCTGCTTCACACATATATATATACAACACATCTTTAAATTTACTTGAGTTCAGAAACAAGCCTAGGAAAGACAGAAAGAACATTTTGAAGTGAGTAAGACCATATTCTCGACTAAATGGAGGTCTAAAATGTAATTTGGATTAAAATTTTAAAAAGAAATTTGCTTAATAATTGTATGTATTTTTATATGCACATCTAGTGAATTAAGAATAGTAAGACAATATAATGGGTTTAGTGGAAAGTAGACTTTAATATTGGTTATATCTGAGTTCAAAATTTCATTATTTCTTATTTACTAAGTATCATTTTGAGAAAATCATGTAAATCCCCTGACTTCAATTTTTCCCATCTATAGAAATATTTTTATATGTAATGTGTTGAGTCATTTTGGAGATATAATGAGAAAATAACTTAAAATGTTAAGCATCATTCTTGGAAGAAATTATTTAATAATGCATTATTAATTTATTATTGTTAGTGTAGTATGTATTTTCTGTTCCATTAGAGTATTTTTAAAATATAACATCTGTTACTAACTTAATTTATACTCCCAGTAAACCTTGAATTTTTGCTAGAGAGAAGCTATGTAAGCATTTATTGAATTAGGTTAATTGTAATTTTTGGTCATTAACATATTTCCATGTTTCGTCTTATAAAATTCCTTCCAAAGGGTCAAATCATTAGCAACCGTAATATAAGGCAAATGAATCTTGATGACTAAAGAGTAACATTTTTTGAATGAGATATTTATAAAGTATAAGATTAAGTAGATGCTTTAATAAGAAGGACTAAGGTAATGTGAGATAACACGAGAAAAAAGTAAATTAAGAAAGGTGAATAACAGTTTTAAATGTTTATGTACAGTAGAGGTAGAAATCTTGGTTACATAGTCAGGCACACCTCAGAGACCCTGAGCACCCAGTTCCACAGCACCACAATACAGAGAATGTCACAACAAAATGAGTCGGCCAAATCAAAATCTTGTTTTTCTGGACATATAAAACGTATGTTCACAATATTCTTTAGTCTACTAAGCGAGCAATGACATTATGTTTAAAAAAAATTATAAAACTTAATTTTTATAACCATTTTGTTACTAAAAAATGCTACAGATCATCTGTACTTTCAGCAAGTCAAAATGTTTTTGCAGATAAGGTTTTTTCTCTAAGTTGATGGCGGCTCATTGAGGGTGGTGTCAGTAGGGCGGTGGTTGCTGAAGGTAAGGGTGGCTGTGCCAAATTCGTCAAAGAAGACAAAAATGAAGTTGACCGTTTTAATCTTCGTTTTGTGAAAGATTACTCTGTAACATGTGATGCTAATTTATATTGTATTTCCCACTATAGAATAGGACTTCTTCCAAAATTGGATTCAATCCTCTTAAATCCTGCCCTGCTTTGTCAACTAAATTGATGGAACATGCTAAATCCTTTGTTGTCAAATCAACAATCTTCACAACACCTTCATTAGGGGTAGATTCCATCTGAAAAAAAAAAAAACACAATTTTTGCTCTTTCATAATAAACACCTCTTCATTCCCTTTTTATCACGAATTGCATCAATTCACTTACTTCTTTGGGCTCCTTTTTCAATTGTTTCTTTTGCTGTTTCTACCACAATGCAGCTACTTTTCCCAATAAAGTCTTGAACTTCCCAAAGTCATTTTTGGGGGTTGGAAACAACTTATTCCTAATTCCTGTTAATGTTGATATTTTGACTTTCCCCCACAAATTATGAATATTCTTAATGATAAATTATTTCCAGAAAGTTTTTAATTTACTTTGTCCAGATCCAGCAGAGAAATCACTATATATAACAGCTATAGCTTTACAAAGTGCATTTCCTGAACAATGTGCCTTGAACGTTGAAATTATTTCCTGTGCATACTGGATATTACGTTATGGGCATGAAAACAACGTTAATCTCATGTACATGTTAATTGGAGTTCTTGGTTGACTAAGTGTGTTGTCAATGAGAAGTAATATTTTGAAAGAATTTTTTTTCTGAATAGTAGCTCTTAATAGTAGGCTTAAAATAATCAGAAAACCATGCTGTAAACAGATATACCACTTTCAGAATTTGTTTTTCCATTTGTAGAGCATACACAGAGTCAATTCAGTATACACAATTTTTAAAAGCCCTAGGATTTGGGGAATGGAAAAAAAAAATTCAAGTTAAGGTTACCAGCTGCATTAGGCAGTGTCAGCATGCCCTTTGAAACTTTAAAGCCAGACATTGATATTCCTCTCTAATTTTGAAAATTCCTAATGGGAACTTCCAATAGAAGTCCATTTTGTCTGCATTGAAAATTTGTTGTTTGGGC
>NW_003852526.1:377989-473926 GCF_000181295.1 Otolemur garnettii | reverse complement strand
CACTCGTTGCTTCGTCTTGCACTTTGATTTTATGGAGACAGCGTCTTTCTTTACACCCAGTCAGCTAACACCTGCTAGCTTTCCACTTTTCTTTGGTAGTTTTCTCTCCTCTCTTAGCCAGCATAGGATGAAAGAGTCGGACTCTCTTTGAACTGGACTTAAGTTTGAAGGAAAGTGAAGGAAAGTTGTAGCTGGTTTCATCTTTTACATAGGCCATTAAAACTTCATCCATATCAACAATAAGGCTCTTTATGATTTACATATTCACTGGAATAGCACTTTTAATTTTCATCAAGAAATTTATGTTTTTTTTTTTGCAGTTTTTGGCTGGGGCTGGGTTTGAACCCACTATCTCCAGTATATGGGGCCAGCGCCCTACTCTTTTGAGCCACAGGTGCTGCCCTTCGTTAAAAACTTTTCTTTTGCATTTACAACTTGGCTAATTCTTCATTGCAGGAGGCTTAGATTTTTAGTTTATCTTGTCTGTTGACATTTCTTCCTCAGCAGGCTCAATTACGTTTAGATTTGATTTACATTGAGAGACTCTTTCTTTCACTTGAACACTTACAGACCACGCAGGATTATTAACTGGACTATTTTTAATATTGTTGTGTATCATGAAGTAGGGAACCTGAGGAGAGGGAAAGGTGGGGAATGGCTGGTCAGTGGAGCAGTCAGAACAGATACAACATTGATTGAGTGCACTGTCTTAATTAAGCACAGTTTATGGCAACCCAAGCTATTACAATGGTAACATCAAGATCACCGATTGCAAATAACCATTACAGATATAATAAAAATAATAATATAAGATGTTTGAAGTATTTCAAGAATTAGCAAAAGATGGTACAGAATAATGAAGCCAGCACACGCTATAGGGAAAATTGCAACAGTAGACTTGGATGATATAGGTTTTGCCAAAAACCTTCAATTAAAAGAAAAATAGTATCTGTGAGGCAGAATAAAGTGAAGTACAATGAAATGAGGTGTGCATACCTGTAAATATAATCTAATTTTTTACCAAACCCCATTTTACACATCTCTTTTAGCAAATAGTAGAGTGGAAGATATATATTTTTTTAAAATGAGGCTTGCAATAATTCCCTAGACAGTTTTCTTCTTCATTCTCTTTCAGATTACTGGGAACATTATGGATGCTTGAGTTTGAGAAGATTCTTGATTTTTTTTTTTTTAAGTTAGGGTGACACACAAACAATACACGACTTTTCATTTTCACCATTTTAAAGTATGCAATTCAGTGACATTAGTTAACAGTGTTGTGTGACCATCACCACTGTCTACTTTCAAAACTTTTATATTACTTCAGCCAGAAACCTTTTACAGATTTATCAGTAATTTATTCTCCCACACCAAAGTCCCTGAACAATATTACTCTGATTTCTGTCTCTGCAGGTTAAACTATCTTGGAAATTTCATGTAAATGTAATCATACAGTATGTGGACTTTGTGTCCAGCCTCTTTTATTTAGCACAATGATTTCAAGGTTCATTCATGTAGTATCATGTACCAGGATTTCATTTTGTTTGTGGCTGAATAATGTGCCTTTTGATGGGCCTGGCATGTTTTGTTTATGTGTTCATTCCTTGATAGGCATTTTGGTTGTTTACACCTCTTGGCTATTTTGAATAGTGCTGTTAGGAGCATTTGTCGAAAGGTTTTGTTTGAACATCTGTTTTCAATTCTATTGTGTCTATAGCGAGGAGTGAAATTAGTGGGTTTATGTGATAGTTCTAGTTATAATTTGTTGAAAAACTGCCAAACTGTTTTCCATGCAGTAGATGTGCAATTTTTATTCTCTCCAGAGAGGTAGGAAAGGTAGATATTGTTCACTTTCTTGCCAACATTCATTTTACATTTTTATTATTATTATGAGCAATTGAATGGGTATGAAGTTATATCTCATTGTGGTATTGAGCATTGCTTCCGGTACTTATTAGTTGTGAATACACACACACATTACATTTAATTTTTGGGAAGAATGGTATTCAAGTCCTTTTCCCATTTTTAAATGGAATTGCATGTCTTGTTGAATTACAGGAGTCCTTATCAGGCATCCTCAAACTATGACCCGCAGGCCACATGAGACCCACCTAGGCCATTTATCCAGCCTGCTGGGTGTTTTTGCCGCTACTGCCTGTCCTGCTTAGCAGCCAACTCATCCTGCGGGCCCGCAGTCCAGCCCTCCAGTGGTCTGAGGGACAGTGAACAGGCCCCCTGTTTAAAAAGTTTGATGACCCCTCCCTTAGATCCTTGTCATATGGGTGATTTATAAATATTTTCTCCCAGTGAATGCATTATCTTTTTACTCTCTTCATACTGCCCTTTAAAGCCCCTAAAATTTCAATTTCAGTGAAACACAACTTAATTTTTTTTTGTATTGTTTGTTGTTTAATATTTTATATGTATAAAATTGTTATCTAAAAATGGAAATAGTGTTACTTATCCTGTATTTGAATACTATTTTTTTCTTTTTTCTTATATTTTGGCCAATACTCCTTCTACTTGTACTAAAGCAAATAGAAGTGGTGAAAGCAGACAACTTAACTTGGTATCCAGGTAATACTGGCCTCGTAGAATGAATTAGCAAGTGTTCGCTACCTTTCTAGTTTTGGAAGGGTTTGACATGGATCGATAGTAATCTTTCCTAAAATGTTTAGTAGAATTCACCAGTGAAACCATCCGGTCTCAGCATTTTGTTGAGAAATACTCAATTATTGATTCAATCTCTTTACTTCCTATAGTTCTATTTAGATTTTCTAATTTTTCTTCAGTCTCTTTTTTTTTGCTCTACTAGAGATTGTACTCAGGCCCACCTGAAGACACAGCTGCTATCAGAGGAAAGCTCTTCTCATGGCTACTTTAGAAGCACCATAAGGAAATCTCATGCCTCAAGCACATCTTAAACCTCTGTTTATGTCAGATGCACTAATACCCCCACTGGCAAAGTGAATCAAATGGCTTAACTTAAAATCAAAGTGGAGAAACGTGTGGGTTGGTCTTGTGGGAGGGACAGTAATTTTACATTGTAAAGAGCTATAGGAAAGGAAAAAGAACTAGAGACAAGAATTCAAAATAATGAGTTGGTAGATTAATAAATTTGTTATTCACTTGTTATGTTTATCCCTTTCATTTGTATGAAGAATATAAGTTCAGTTATACCTTAAAATCTAAGCAACAATGAAAAAGGAATATTTCACATATTAATTTGATGTTTTACAATGGTAAAAATCTTTCAATTCTTTCCAAATTCCTATAAATTATTTTGATAATTATCTAGGACTGTATGCTGAAAGACTATATCAAATACGATTGACATTTCTCTATTTTTTAATTATACACAAAGAACAATCCTGTGTATAAACTGCTCAACAGTTATTTTAGTTCCATCGGTAAGAAAATTATCATAACTCAAAAAAAATAAGATTCTTCTCTTTCAGTGATCTTAATGGAAATGACTGCATGATATTAGCTGTACATTGGTCTTATTTTCTGGCTTAATGTAAATATTTCGATAACTTCCTGTTTCTATTAAAATTTTAGAAGTGTTGATAAACCAAACAAAATTAAACAGGTGGCAGAGGAAGAGAGAGAGTGGGGTAAGAAAACAAAAAAATTAAAAGATGTCTATAAATAATGCACTAGAACTTAAATACTCAACAAGATACATGTATATGAACATGCATGTATGTATTGTATTGAAGACAATTTTTCTAATAAAGCAAATTATTTACATATGTCAAAAACATTTGCACTCACTTGAGTTGTTTTTGTTCCAAAACTATAAACACATTGAAATTAATATTTTCTTAAAGAGTATCTTGGTTTTTGGTTTTCTCAACTTGAGAAATAATTGTAGCAGCCACCACTCTGCTTAGCTAATAGAAATATCTAATAATAATTTAACTATAAGGAAAATACTACCTATTTTTAAGGTAGAAGTGATTAGCAGTCAAACAATTCACCTCTAACAAATTTCTGAATATTAGTGAAGCAAATACATTTTGGTTAGATAATTTGCTTTCATACATTTCAAGTCAAAAATACCCTTTACCCAGAATACAAGGGTACAAGTTAGATGAAAATTAACACAACCCCCCTGCCCCTGCCTACCTACTTGATTCTTATTGAATTTTACTTCAGCACAGAAGTGTTGTTCAACCAGTTCCAATTTATTATTGAGTACATGTGTCATTAGGTTTTCCATTATTGAGATACTTCATTTAGAAGAATGGTCTCCACTGTCATCTAGGTTGTTACAAAAGATCATTCATTATGGCTGAGTAGTACTGCATGGTATACATATACATTTTATTAATTAACTCATGTATTAATAGACACTTGGGTTGTTATCACACCTTTGGTTTTGTGACTTGTGTTGCTACAAACACTGGAATGTAAGTGTTCAAATGTTATCAAAAAAGCATTGATAAAATGTCTTTTTTTCCTTTGGGTAAATACCTAGTAGTGGGATTGCGGCATCAAATAGTAGGTCTACCTTTAGTCCTTTGAGGTATCTACATACTGTTTTCCATAAAGGTTGTAATAGCAGTCCTACCAATAGTGTGCAAGAGTTCCTTTCCCTCCATATCCACACCAGCACGTGTGTTATCAATAGAGTTAATTGATATCCCAATGTGGGAGTTGTTTGCACTTCTCTGAAGATTAAAGACGTTATTTCTTCGTGTATTTCTTCTGTTGGCCATTAGACCATCTTCACTTAAAAAGTTTCTGATCATGTCCTTTTCTCACTTTTAATGGGGTTGTTTGATTTGTTCTTGCTAATTGGCTTGAATTCTTTGTATATTCTGTTTATCAGCCCCTTATCAAATATATACAACAAATATTATTCTTTGAAAAATCTCGAATGAATGTAACAGAGTGTTATTGCCACACGGAATAAATGCGTTATTACCACTACATGCCCCACAACAGAATGTAATGTACCTTTCTTTGCCTTTCTGTTGCAACAGACCTGGGTGCTATATAATTCTTTAACTTTTTAAAAATAGATGAACATGTATATATATAAAATGTGTAATATCTCTGACTATGGATAGCAAAATCACTTGCAAAATTTCATCCAAGTGAAAATTTTTAGTCTTCTCTTACAAGATAGGCAATGCAAATATATTTATGCTACAAGAATATTCGTTTTCACATAGGGTCATATGAGGTCTGTCACTTTATGATGTAATAATTATTACCTATATTTTATCTTTAGTCCCAGGTAAAGTGCTCAGATGTTCATGTATTAGGTATCTGATAGATGTAGAATAAAATAACCTGAAAAAATTTTATTATAAAAAAGTATAAAAATATATATTTTTTCTGATCAATATTATTTCCCAAAGGAAATTCTTGTGGCTCTACCTTCAAAATATATGCAGAATCTGATTACTTTTCTCCAGTTTCCTTCTGGTCCGAACCATCATTGTCTCTTATCTATATTTTTTAACAGTGTCTTAATCCAGAAGACAAAATGGGCTTTAATAAACAAGCAGATACCATTATAACTTCACCCAGAACATGCTAATAGTTCTGTATTTGACTTAGAATAAAAATGAAAGTCATACTAGATTTAAGAGATTAATGGATCTGGCAAGCTCCTACTTCAAGAGTCATCCTAAAAAATTGCTTCTGACCTCTTCTCTTTCTCTTTACACTTTCCACATTGGTCTTCTGTGTCATTTTTAGGAATGTTAAAGGTGCTCCCACCTTAATGCATTTCCACTAGCTGTTGCTTCTTTGTGGAATGCTTTTCTTCCATATATCCATATAGTGCCTTCATTCACTTTATTCAAATAGTTGAAATCAATGTATGATAAGTAAGAATTGGTACTTAATCTATACTTGCAGAGAAAAACATGAATAAGATCTCTTTAGAAATATTAATCATGATTCTAGATAAAGAGATGTGCATATATATGATGAGGGTAAGTGAAATAGACTCAATTGAATTACAAAATAGCAAATACATGTTTTTTGAGATTATAGCACCTAAAACTAGTTTCATATTGTGTCTGTTCTAGAGCATAAAGATGAACAAAATGGCTACATAGAAACAGACACACATCAATTGTATTTAAGATAATATATGGCCCAGATAAACAGTGAAGTGTAAAAACATAATAAAACATTAATATCTGACTGACTGATTTAATTTACAACATAATGTTTATTTCCGAATAGAATATTTAAATATCAGAGAATTATAGTGGTCTAGCATGATGGCTTGCGCCTATAATCCCAGTACTTTGGGAAGTCAAGACAGGAGGATTGTTTGAGGCCAGGCATTTGCCTGGGCTGTTGGAAGATCCCATCTCTACAAAAAAGAAAAAGAAAGGGGAAGATCTCATCTCTACAAAAAAGAAAAAGAAAAGAAAAAGAACAAAAATTAGCCTGGTAAGGTGGTCCTCACTTATAACCACTTGGGAGGCTGAAAAGAAGGATGCTTGAATCCAGGAATTCAAGACTGTGTGAGCTATGATCACAAATTTGCACTCCACTGTAGTGACAGAATGAGACCATGTCAAAAGAAAAGAAGGAGAAGGAGAGGGAAAGGAAAAGAAAGAGCTGAGTACTACATTGATAAACTCACTTGCTTCTCCTTTGATTGTAGCAGCATGAGTAATTCCTTTCTCAAAATCCTAAATATGTCGGAATCTTTTGCAGTCTGTCTAAGAGTTGTTTTATTGTCGTATACAGATAAAAATAGTTCAACTGTTAGATTGGTAAGTGTATTATAGCTGATGTGTAGATTTCATTAAACTTTCATGCTACCTTTGATGGCTACATTCTTATACTTATAATAAGACTAGAAGTGTTTATGGAAAGAGTCCTACTCTTATGTGCAAGAATAAGTTATTTTACAAAGTAAATATGCTTGGCTGGGCGCCTGTGGCTCAAGTGGCTAAGGCGCCAACCACATACACCTAAGGTGGCAGGTTCAAATCCAGCTCGTGCCCACCAAAACAACCATGACGGCTGCAACCAAAAAAAATAGCCGGGCACTGTGGCAGGTGCCTATAGTCCCAGCTACTTGGGAGGCTGAGGCAGAAGACTCACTTAAGCCCAGGAGTTGGAGGTTGCTGTGAGCTGTGATGCCATGACACTCTACCCAGGGGGATAGCTTGAGGCTCTGTCTCAAAAAAAAAAAAAAAAAAGTAAATATGCTTATGTTTGGGATATATAGTATAAACAATATAAAAGTTTCTTTGACAGCATAAACTTTCTGTACTTATTTTATAAAGACAATTTGTGTTTATTAAATTGATGTCTAAGAAATACTCATAAAATACTTAATGAAAGTCTACTATGTTTCAGGCAGATACTGACATAAACAAATAAACAAATACAACAAAGTAGATATAATCTAAGTTTGCATGAAGCTCAAGTCTTAGACTGCAACAATAAGCAACTATCAGGAGACGAGCCATAAGAAATTATATGAATGATGACAATGCAGTGATAGGGATAAAAGGCTTCAGATATAGGACCTTAACTCAGGAACATGGGGCAGGAGGACTTCTCTGAAGTCTTAAGATAGGAAAGACGCTGTCAGCCATGCAAAGAATTGTACAATTTTGAAATAGTAAAAGAAAAGTTATGAGAAATGACGCTGGTATGTCAAATAACTTCCTGTATTTGAAGCAATGAGAAGAGGGAGGTAGAGTGGACATATTGATTGATAGATAATATGAGGAGGCCAGAAAAGGGAGAACCCACAGCAAGAAGGAACTCACAGACAGTAACAAGATGTTAATTTATGTATAACATCACAAAAGCCATTCAATTATTTTAAGAATGAAAGCAACATGACCTGATGTGTTTTTTAAAAAGTTTACTCTTAGTGTTGAATGAAAAAAAGTGATGAGGAAACAAGAATAAAGGAAAAAAGTCAATAAGTAGATTAATACTATCTTGAATAGAAATATAATAGCTTAAATTAAGGTTAAGATGGTGGAGACAACTGATAGCCTTTTTGATTACAGATTGGATAACGATGGCAACCTAGGAAGCTATCAAACATAGTTTCAAAATTTCTCATATTATCATCCAGCTAGGTACTAATTACATTTAGTATCATTTAGTTATATTTTGTTACATTTTGTAACTATTAAGTCACTGGTAAACAAACAGGTTGGGATTGAGATACTTAATTATAAATCAAAATTTGTTATTTTTACTTTTGAGATTGAGTTTTTATTTACCTTTTAGCTAATTAAGTAGAGTTTTCTAGCAAGCAGATGGATATATAACCCTAGAGCACAGAGGAAAGTTGTAGTCAATACACATGAATTGTGGAGTCCTGAATATGTAGATGGTGTTTAAGTCAGGAAATTAATGTGATAACCTATTAAGAAAGTTTAAGAAGAATAAAAAGAAGAAGTCATATGCTAAGAAGATAAGAGATGAGAGAAGGATAAAAATGAATCATGCAATTTTTATTTATTTTTTATTTCAGAATATTATAGGGGTACAAATATTTTGGTTGCATGAATTGCTTTTGTGCAGTTTAAGCCAAAGTTATAAGAGTGCCCTTCACCCGGATAGTGTGCATTGTACCCATTAGGGGTGGATTTTCTTCTCCCCTTCTGCCCCTCCCACCTACTTGCTTTCTGTTGAGCTTTACTACTAAATGTGCACACGGGTGTTTATAGATCAGTCCAAATTTAATGGTGAGGACATGTGGGATTTGTTTTTCCATCCTTGAGAAACTTCACTTATGAGAATGGACTCCAGTTCTATTCAGGTGGTTACAAAAGATATTAGTTCACAGTTCACCACCTTTTTATGGCTGAATAGTACTCCATGGTATTCATAATCCACTTGTGTATTGATGGGCACTTCCGTTGGTTCCACATCTTTGCAGCTATGAATTCTGCTTGACATCATGACTAACTATGTCAAAGGCTGCTGAGAATTCATTAAAATTAGACAAAATAGTGACCACTTTTAGGTAATATACAGTGTACTTATCCCCCAAATCCTCAGGTCAGGTTCTGAGAGTGGGACTGATTGACAGCCATCAGCGGGCAGCTTCTTCTAGACATGGCTGACAAGATCACACATTCTTCTTATGTCATCCTAAAATCAACAACTGGACTATTTGGAGTTGTATTTTCCCTGTTCTTTTCCTCAACTGGAAATAAATCATAAACTTTTCAGTTTCTAAAGGCCTTGTTGAGACTACATTCAAGCTACATTTTGTTTCACTCAAATCCTAATCCCTTCCCTTCCCTCACTGGTAATGCATTCCCCCAGTAAATTCCCTGCATGCCAATTCCTACCTCAATGTTGGCTTTCCAGGTAACCAACATGAAATAGTTGATAATCGTAGTTGGTAGAAAAAGTAGACATCCCGCTGAGATATGAGAGCTGGACCATGAACTGGCCAGATGGCAGAGGACCTGATTTGGTGGTGGTGGAACAGAAATAGCTTGGCTTACGACAGTAGTGGAATGCTTAAAACATTCATGCCTGGAGAACTGGGATGAAATAAACTGGAAGGAAACAACACTGCCAGGTACAATATTACCATTCATTTGAAAAATAGAAGGAATTAGATTGATGGCTTTTGAATTGGATGGCTTTTGCTTGGAGCAGTTTCCGGAAATTTGTGGAGAAAGATAATAAAGGCTAAGGGTAATTAATCAGTAATTAAATGTTAGATGTGAAAGCCAGAAAACCTCCTTGGCAGCATGCAAAGTTATTCTAGTCTCTTGCAGCTAGAGGGCAGAGAAAGCTGAGGGAAAAAAAAATGAGGATCAGACTTAAGCTTTTGTGTGACAGAACTTCAGAAAACGTTACCTTTTCAATGGGGTGGGTCTGTTGTGTCAAGCTCAGAACTCTGCCTGGGATGTAATTCAACAAAAGTATCTGAAAGACAACATCAGCGTTGGTGCATTAAACTCTCAGATTGTCCTGATTTCTCAAGGTTCAGAAGTGGTATGTCAATCTTCCCTTTTGGGATGTAAGAAATACAAAACCATGTCTATATATGATACAGAGGACTTTGCCCCACAGAAAAACAATTCACCCTGCTAGAGTCATATCCAGCTTCCCTCCCTGGGGTCCATTCTTATAAGTGGAGTTTCTCAAGAATGGAAAAACAAACATCACATGTCCTCACCATTAAACTGGGACCACTCTGTTAACAACATGTATGCATTATCCTATGAAGCCTTGCACCAACAAACGGAGCATAGGGACTAAAATGCTGTACTAGCCGAAAGGTTCCAGGAGACGCTGAGCGAGTACGTAGGAGACAGAAGATGTTGAGTCAAAGGGAGAAACTCCTAAAGAAAGATAATGGACATTTTATCAATATGGGAGTGTGTTCCCTGATACAGGTTTTAATATCCTAGAAAGATCCCAGAAAAAAATACTAATGTACTACTAGAATGGCTCCTAGAAACTTGGAGAGAGTGGGAGCCCATACAAAGTGAAGGACAAATGCCAGCCCTGCCCTAACAGATGACATAGGAAGGGATTTAAAAGCCCAGAAATTTAGTCATGTGCGTAAAATGAATAAGGCCAAAACTCTTACTACATAATTCTATTGCATCGAAAAGTTTGGAGGGCATTTGATTTACAGTGGTAATAACGGCCTAGTGAGATGGGCACCGGCCCTAATGAGCAGCTTATGGCGGCTGCCCTCTCCAGGCTGGGGCTGATGTTAGAAGATGTGACAGAATTGAGCTTTTTTCTGTTTGCAATGAGGATTTAGGAATCAAAAATGCTAGAGTCCAGGTGGTAGTTCTTAACTATCAGAAGCGTGGTAGGTATAATTATCATGATAAGTGCAGTGTCTGAGTGGCAGCAAGGAAGACTTGACCTTCAGAGAACTAAAATGATGCTTAATAAAATATAACATCCCTACAGGTGAGCTAGAAAGGCAGCCAAAAAGGTACTGCTGAAAATATTTAACCTGAAGAAATCGAAAAAGTACATTCAGGAGGCTGATGACAGCTGGCCCCATAGAAAGGCATAATCCCAGGTTCCAAAACAGAGATGTTATTGGACATGAAACTAATTGACATTTAAAAAAAAAGACTGGTGCATAGGAGAAAATATCCTACAACATTATAGCAAGTATGTATATTAGGGAATCTCTCAATGCTTTCCTAAAGGAGTGTACAGCTATAGTTACTTTCGGAAATGTTACTGGCGTGAGGAGACCATTCTGCTATTTGGCGGACAATAGAAACAAGGACTGAGTAAGACACTGATATACAGGATTTAAAGGATCATCATTTGTAATTATGTTAAGAGAGGGACACGTAGAAGCCAGGTAAGAAACTGATTCCTGGCATAGGGCCGCTCAGAGTGATTCCTCAGGGTACAGAGACTCTATGATGGCCATTACCTTTCATGCATTGCTGGGGTAGACAAGGGGTGAATGGCACATCACTATCTCACCTTGTGGTTTAAGAGTAATTTTATTAGAAAAAGTCACATGAAAAACCCTGAAACTGTCCCTATGTCATGGCTCCAGGTTAGCCAAGGTTCATGTAGACTAGACAAGAGTAAATAGTTCCAGTCTGACCCAGAAGCTACATAAGTTTCTTGTCTCACCCCCCATCATAGTATAATTCAACTGCAAAGAAACCTGGATGGTTTGCTAATCCAGATAACACCACCACGGTCCACTATATTGATGACCCCAAAAATAACAACAAATAACAACAAATGAGCAAGAATTAGTCAGTGCGTTAGAGGCTTTGGTTAGACACATGACACATGTGTTTCAGGGGTTGGGAGATAAACTCTATGCAGCTTCAGTGGGCCACCTTAGAAACTGTCCACCAATCAAGAGGCGCTAACTTAATTAAACAGAATGATTCAGAAAGTTCCCCTCAGTCCCAGAAGAGTAATTGGCCACTCACTTGCTGGCAACATGGACACCTGAATGAAGTAGCTGTTGTAGTAGGGCGAGAAGATACGCATGGCTTCAAAAGTTAGGTCTCCCACTCACCAATACACTCTCACCCTTGCTGCTGCAAAATATCCAACTTCCTGACAACAGACACTTGATATTTAAGCCCTTGGATGTAAGACAATTCTTTTAGCCAGGTGTTAACAAACTGGCTTATGGTCTAAATTTGGTCCATTTCTATTTTGGTAAATAAAATCTTGTCTGAACTAAACCACTCTCATTTGTGTGTGTATTTTCTATGGCTGCTTTTATGCAGTAATAGTAAACATGAGTTTGGGAAAGAGACTTAAATATTTCTTATCTAGGTCTTCACAGAAAAATTTGCCAACAACTACCTTGGAGACCAACCAGCCACATTGGTGGCAAATTGACCTCATTCTATCTCTTTCTTCTTAGAACTGAAAATGATTCTTCTGACTTGAATTAACAAGTTGTCCAGTTGCGAATTTGCTTTCTCTACTTGAAGGTCTCATTCAGAATGAGGCTCACCATCTAGGGACATGAAATTCCACACATTATATTGGATTCTATTAGGTCTACAACAATAAGCTGTAGGTTTATTAGAACAATGGCAGAGACTTTTGAAGATGTGGCTGAGATGCCAGCTAAGAAATGTTACCCTGCAAGCATGGGGCAACATTGTCCAGGGTATATTATACAATCTAATTCAACCACTATTATATGATGCTATCTTAACCTGAATATATGAATTCAGAAATAAAGGGTGAAAAGATAAGTAGCTCTGTTTATCCAGGTTCCCAATGTGAACTGAAAGCAAAAATTTTCCAAATATAGGCACAGTGTCTTAAAGGGAGTATACTTTCACAAAGAAATGGAAAGAATTCTATTTTGTGTGTGGGGGGGAGAGCACTTAACACCAGATTCACTCTCTTAACACATTTAAAGTTCATAATGTCTTATTGTTAACTATATGGAATTATTCACTTTGTATAATTTAAATTTCATACTCATTGCACAGCTCCCTATATCTCCTTCTCTCCGTCTCTTGGCAGCCATCATTCTATTGTCTATTTCCCTACCTTGACTATTTTAGTTGAAATCCTACCATTTGCATTTTGCGACAACATGGATGGAAATGGAAGACATTATGCTAAGTAAAATAAGTCAGGCAGACATCATATGAACCCTCATATGAGACATTTATTGAAATTTTAAATAAATCTGTTGCCTGAACACTTTGATATATGCAAGGGGCATCCCAAGGGGCCTGCTATCAGAGTCACCATCCCTGCATAGATAAATTACCCTGTTTATGTGACTGAAGTAGTTCTGCTATAGGTCAGTATTCTGACTGAAGTAGAATGGGGATACGGAAGGAATATACTTATTCAAATAAGCTAACTTAAAGTTTGATCATATTCCTTTTCCAAATTTGACAGTGAATGGATAAGTGCAGCAGCCACAATCTTGTCAGATCATGGTGACCAGGGATTTGGACTGCTTGAGGATGAGCTTCTGGGTCACTCTGCCAGATGAACCTGTGGTACCAATAGAGACACCAGCGGAAGGTGAAGGGAATCTAACATAGATAGCAGAGGAAGGAGCCTCAAGACTAGATGCTCCTAGAATTTATGCTAAGCAGTGAACCTCGGACTTGCATGTGAAAATTTTAATGGATACTGTGAGAAAACACCCAGATCCTCCTTCCGTCCTTATTTCCTTAGCTACTGAAGATTAGCTTTGAGAGCTATAAGATCACTTAGGAACTTTGCTCAAAATCACACCCCTTCCCTGGGTCTGAGCCATCTAACCATTATTGCATGTGAAGGTATAAATGTCATATACCCTTTATCTAACTGGGGACAATTTTAATGATCCCACTTGCAAGTGCTTTTTAATTTATCTATTGAGATAATCTAAATATTTTTCTATCTTATATGGTTAACATGGTAAATTATATTGATTTTTCACTGACAAATCAATATTTCATTTCTGATGAATTTTCCTTGTTAAAATAATTTTGTAGTTGATTAGCTATTAATTTTTAGTGATTATCTAGAGGGATATGAATCAGGACCTTTCTATAATATATTTGTCAACTGTTGATATTAGGAGTATTGTAGTCACATAAAATAAGTTGGGATATATTTTTTCTTCATTTTGGGGGTGAGATTTATAAAATTTTCTTCTTAAATGAAGAATGCAATTCATTAGAAAAATCATCTGGGTCATGATTTTCTTTTTTTTAATTTCAGGTTAATGTGAAGATACAAACAACTAAGTTACAATCTTTGGATTTGTTAAGTAGAGTCCCTCATGCAGTTGTGTTCATAATTTTCTTTTTGATAAACTTTTTAAACAGTTAATATAGTTTTTTATTCAATGTAGAGCTATTAAGATGGACTACTATTTCTGTAAGTTTTAGTGAATTATGTTTTTCAAAGAAATTTTTCATCTAATTTCTTGAGGTTATCATCATAAAATTATTTTGTTTCTCCATTATCCTTTTAATCTCTGTTGAATATCCCATTATTTATGTATTTGTTTATTTATTTATTTGTTTATTTTTATATCCATCTTTTATTCCTGGTATTATTACTATGAGTTCTTCCTCTTTTTTCTTCATATCTTAATAGGGTTTCATTAGTATATAAATCTTTGATAAGGTCAACCTAGGACTTTTCTCTTACATTAATGCCTGCATTTATTAAATTATAATATGTTCTTTTAATTTTTACTAGTTTATTTTTTCTATCATCACATGACAGACAAGCAGATGATTACTTTTTATATATTTATTTAATTTAGAGACAGTTTCACTCTGTCCCCCTTGGTGATGCTATAGCATTATCAGAGCTCATAGCATCCTCAAACTCTTGGGATAAAGCAATTCTCAGCCTTAGTCTCCTGAGTATCTGGAACAATAGGGAACCATTAATTTTTAAAAGTTTTTTTCATATTGTAAGAGTTATTAAAGTTTTTAAATATTTCTAAGTACTATTCTAGTTGCATATTAAATTATTACATGGTGTATATTTATTATAAGTTAGTTAAAATATGTCCTAATTTTCTTTGGGACTTATTTTCACCAGGGATATTTATAAACATGATGTTTAAGTTACAGATACTTAGGGTTTTTCCCATTATTTTGTTATATACTTCTATTTATTGTTATTATAGCTCAGAAAACATTATCTTAAAATTTGAATCTTTGGAATTTGTTGAGGTTTATTTTATGGCCCAGAATAAAATTTTCTTGGTGTAGATTTCATATGAAGTGGGAAAAATGGTTGTTCTGAGTGACTGTAATGTTTTAAATACCAATGTATTCAAGGGCATTGGCATTATTAATTCGTTTATACCTTTCCTTAATATTTTTTCCTTTTAATATCTTGTACCTTTTTCTCATTATCAATTTTGCATAGAAAAGATATTTAATTATCCAACTGTAATTTTTTATCATATCTTTCTCCCTTTAATCCTAAATTCAATAAATGCATGTTATTAAGTCTTTCCACTTATACTTTGTTCATGAATCTTAGATTTCATCGTCCTTAACTTTCCATGAAAAGGTAAATGATTACTGCCTATCTAATACAGAAGGGCCTCTGATAACTCTGATGCAAAAAAGTTGACTACATGCTTTCACGTAAAGGCTGGTAATGAAAATATAGTATCCAGTGATTTTATTTTTTGCTTATTAAATTATAACTGTGTGCAACTGTGTGCATTAATGCATTTATGGGGTACAATGTGCTGATTTTATATACCATTTGAAGGGCTTACATCTGACTGGTTAACATAGCCATCACCTCACTTACTTAATTGCTATATTAAGACATTTATACTCTATCCAGTGATTTCAGAGTTGGATTACATTAATATTTTTTTTCAAAACTAAAGTTCTTTCAATGAATAAAAATATACTTTGTCATTATAACTCTGTAAGCAAATAATCTCCTGCTCCTTTTAATCATACATACAAATGAAACTTCTAATTATTTTAACATTGAATTACTCTTTATAATAAACACTGTAAATTAGAGTAATGTCTGAAAGTGTCAGTACCTCAGTGATTTCTACTGTGAATGCTTTGTTGTTTATTTATACTAGATTTTTGATAAAACAATTTCCCACATTTGTTGATCTATAAATCTTAAGAATATTCTAAGTTATTTTTTGGAAAAAAGGTTTTTCTATATTTATTACATCCATAGGATTTCTGTGCAGTACAAAATCTCTAATGTTGAGTAAAGTTTGAACAACTGTTGCAACATTTGACTTCAATATAAATTCTCCTGAGTTCACGAAGTTCTGTAATGCCTTCAATATAAATTCTCCTGAGTTCAGTAAGTAAACATAATGCATTAGTCTTTATATATTTTTGACATTTGTTTCAGCATAAATATCCACACCTTTAAAAGCTTATATTCTGGAAATATTCTTTTCACAGTTACATTTATACCAATTTTATCTAGTATGAATTCTCTGATTTTGAGTAATAGAGGAACAGTTATTAAGACTTGACTTCATCATTTACATTTGTATGGTTCCTGTCTGGTGTGAATTTTCTTACATAAAGTGAAGTGTGAGAACCAGGAAAAAATATTTTCACATTCTTTAAATTTGTAGAGTTTCTCTGTAGTATGAATTCTCTTATGATAAATAAGTTTTGAGTTGTAGTTGGTGCTTTTAGTTTATGATTATTTTTGGTGAATTTAGACTTTAATCATCAAGAAATGTGCTTTATTGTCAGTGGTAATTCTCTTGGACATAAAATCTGTTTTCCTTGATATTAATAAAGGTACTTTCACTTTCGTATATTTACTGCTTTCAAGAAATCTGCTTTGTCAGCCTTTAACTTTTAACCTAATTTTTACTAAAAATACATTTTTCATAGACCTTATAAAATCTGGATGGTGCAGGAGATTGCTTGTTTAGAGAGTTATAATTACAAAGATTATAACTCATTAAAAGGACTTTAGTTTTAAAGTTCTGGTAACTCTTCTAGACATAAAAACTGTTTTCCTTGACATTAATAAAACTACTCTTGGTACTTATATTTATTTCTTTTGTGATATCTGTTCTGTCAGCCTTTAACTTTTAACCTAACTTTTAATGAAAATACATTTTTCATAGACCTTATAAAATCTGGACATTTTTTCAGTTTGAAAATTTTTGCATTAAATTTAAGTGTGTTAATTAGTTGCGCTTAATGGAATTTCATTTTTTTCAGTTTGAAATTTTTGTGTTAAATTTAAGTGTGTTTATTAATTATATTTAATGGAATTTCATTTCAAAATGATTATGTTTAACTCTATCATATTATTAAAAATTTCCTATTTTTCATCTAGCTTTTCATGAACTGTTTTACTTTTAAAAATTCTATTTTTCTTTCCTGGCTTTTTTATTCTATTTGATTAGTTTTTATTTTCTTACAGTCTTTAGGATGTACCTTTTCATTATTTTACTTTTTGCTTTTTAGACTTTAAACTGTGCTTCCCTATCATAAGTGAGTCAGAGTCCATCAGTATTTTCCAGATTAGGCAAAATACAAGAAACTTACAATTTTTATTTCAATCTAACTCCTCTGTGGCTTGTACTATTGGTATTAAATATGTTAATACAATAGTATAACATCTGTGCTATAGGAGGTTTGACAATTAAGTTTACAAACTTGCTGCCATGCACTTTCATTGGCAGTTTTGCACACATAGTAAAGTTTCATAACCTTGGTATATCAGAGTCTCTCAGTTGTGCTTTTATTGACACATGGCAGTGTCCTGTTGATTGGTATTCCTTATTGTTGTTGCATCCCTTTTTATGGCAAAAGGAGAATGTTAGAGCTTGAATTAGAGTAACAAACATTACATTCTTTTTAAAGTTGGCAAGGGTAGAAGCAAAATCAAGGACATGTTAGTCCAAGTTTATGGGAATAATGTTATGAATAAAATTTCAGTGTACAAATGGATTAAACATTTTTCTGAGAAGAGAGAAAATGTCACCAATAAAGAGAGGGCAGGGAGCCAATAACAAGTAGAACTGATGAAAACATTGCCAACATTCATTGAACTGTGCACCAAAATTGTCACCTGACTTTGAGAATTATAGCACACCAAATAACTTTGATAGCAAAAAAGTTAGGAAAATGTTAACTGAAAATCTTGACATGAGAAAGATGTGTGCAAAAATGGTTCTGAAAAAGCTCACCAATGAACAAAAGCCAAAGAGAGTCAAAGTTTGCCTAGACCTTTTGGAAAGTCAACACAATGTTATCACTGGGACATGAACGTACTAATATTACCCTGAAACAAAATGTCAAAGTGCACAATGGAAGTCAGTCAATTGTCCATCATCACCAAATTCCATCATCCCAAATCAAGCGTCAAAACTATGTTGCTAATCTTTTTGATATCAGAGAGATTGTGCATTACAAATTTGTACCAACTGGACAAATAGTTAACTGAGTTTACGATGTGGAAGTGCTCAAAAAGCTGCATGAAAAAGTTTGGTGAAAATGCTGAGAGGAGGGAAGGTATTTGGTGGAACCTCACCTAATTTGCACAATGCAAAGGTACATGTCAAAAATATTAAGAGTAGAATATAAATGTCTTAGCACAACAAATAAGTAAGGGAGGTGCAGGTTATGCCAATCAGTTTGATATAAGCATTTCAAAGTGTATATCAAATCAGCACATTGTACGATTTAACTAAAAAACAAAGTTAGATGAAAATGACCTGAACTTTTCACCAAGAAGTCATGGCTCTTGTATCATTATGTACCAACTCATATGACACTATCTTTAAGGCAGATTTTAGTCAGTAAACAAATAACTATATTAGGACCTCCTCTCCACTCACCTGATCTAGCCTGCAGGGACTTTTATCTTTACTCAAAGATATAGGAAATATTAAAAGGAAGACATTTTGATAACATTCAAGATATCAAGGCTAATACAATGACAATTCTAATGGTGATTCCAGAAAAAGAGTTCCAAAATTGCTTTGTGGGGTGGACTAGATGCTAGCCTTGTGTATATCCTCCCAAGGGGAATACTTTGAAGGTGACTGTAGTGATACATGTATTCAGCTATGAGGCATGTGACACTTTCTCTAGGATGAATTCACAGACTTAATTATTGGACCTCATATTTTAAAGCAAAATATAAGTAAATATATGTATGTGCAACCGGTTCTTACAACTTGTATTATTTAAAAATTGTTTATCATTTGAATCTTTAAAAAGTGAGAGGAGGAGCCTAGACAGCAGACTTGAAGCAACTTGCACAAACCACTCTCATAAACAGGACTGAAATTGGGGAGTAGATATTCAATTTCAGATTGATCTTCTAGGACAGAGCATTAGGAATCAACAGGGATGTGACTGAGGCATTGAAAAGGAAAGGGAAGGAAATGAGTCCCTACTGGCAAGATTGGAGGTAGCCAAGGAGGGAGCTTGCATATAGGGAAGGCAAGAAGAGAAAACACCCAGGCTCTATACTTCCCTAATGGACTTTGCTATCATAGCTGCTGGAAGGTCCCTCCACTGCAGCAGACATCCAGCTGGATACAGGAAGTTGACTAGAGACTGCAGAGGTATTGCTCCAGAGTAAAGGAAGAACAGCCTCTGGTGGGCTTCTAAAACTTGGGTGCTTCAGTTGGTGTCATTTTGAGGTCCCAGGTCCAGAACAATGCATCTACCCAATAGTTAGACTCATTGCTACCACCTCTTCATCGTCTTTGCTATGCTGGGTACTCTCATGCATCCTGTGGGTGGGAGCTATATACCCCACTTCCTGCATAGAGCAGGTACTCATGAGCCTGTTCCCGTTGCTGCAGCCTGAGTAATATCATCAGTGACATCCATGGGCTGAGTGCCTGCTGCTTACTTGCCCTGCCCTGCTTAACTGTGAAAACAACAGAGAATGGTCATAATACTCATAATAATATATATTATGCAGGAGAGTAGTAGTGTTAAGGCTCACAACACACTGCTCCTCTCCTGCCTGTCAGTTTTTCTGAGTAGGACTTAAGCACACCATCTAGAGACTCTCCCTCTCTTCACTGAACAACAGAGCTCCTGGCAGACAGCAGGTGTGCCACAAGGGTATCTGTTTTGAGATGAGAGAGGAAGTACCAGACAAGAAGGGACTGACATAAGAACTCAGGCAATATTAAATATATAGGTTGTGTTGACACTCACAGAGGATCATAGTACCTCTATAGAAATGTACTTGGACCAAAAGTAAATTGTAAAACTGTCAGATATAGAAAATGGAATATGGATCACAAGTAAGATCAGTGATTTGATGAGAAAGTTGAGCACTAATCCAAAGAAACCAAAACAAAACAAAATTCCAGAACATGAAAGAAAAATTCACTAAAGAGATGAAAATAGAAGAAAAAAATAACAGATCTAAAAATTAAAGATCCATTTAAGAAGTGCTCTTTAGGCAAAATAAAAAGAAAATATTGAAAAACAAGCTAGACAAAACAAGAATTTTATAGCTTGAATACAAGCATTTTGAATTAACTCTGTCAAAAATGAAGAAAAAGAATCAAGAAGAATGAACAATTTCTCAGAGAAATATGAGATTATGTAAAGTATACATAAATAAGAATCATGGGTCCCTGAAGGGGAGGAAGAAAAAAGCAAAAGCATGGAAAACCTATTTGAGGGAGAAAGGGAGAAAAAATATCTCTGTTATTATTAGACATTTAGACACCCAGATATAAGAAGATCATTGAACCTCTGGAAGATACAAGGCAATAGGACACCAAGGCATTTAGTAGTCAGTCTGCCAAAGATAAAGTGAAGAAGAAAATCCTACAAGCTATGAAATAAAAGTGTCAAGTAACTTACAAAGAAACCCCATTGAAGGAACAACAGACTGCTCAGCAGAAATCTAACAACCCAGAAGAGTTTGTGGTTTCATGCTTTTTTTTTCTGAAACAGAATAACTGCCAGCCAATAATTTTTATAAATTTCACAACTAAGTTTCATAAATGAAGGCAAAATAAATCCTTTCTCAGACAGGCAAACACTAAGGAAATTTGTTACCACTCTACCTACCCTCCAAGAATTGCTTAAAAGTATTTTATACATAGAAAAGAACAATCAATACCCACCAGAGTAAAATCACTCAAAATTTAAAACTCACAGGTGTTATAAAATAGTAACATAAGGGGGAAAAATGCAGCTCGATAATAATCAACATGATAACTGAAACAGTATTCTCACATACCAATATTTACAGTGTTAATATTGAATATAAATGGTCTTAAGTGTCTTGATTAAACAACATATTATAGGTTGGCAGAATGGATAAAGAAACAAATACTAATATATGCTATCTTCAAGCAACTCATTTAACTGGTAAAGATTCTCATAAGCTCAAGGTAAAAGGTAGAAAAAAAATACTCTATTTAAATAGAAACCAAAAAGAGCAAATGTAGCCATACTCATATCAGATAAAATTGACTTTAAATCAATAATAATAAAAAAAGACAAAAATAATCATTATATAATCATTACATAATGATAAAGGGAGCTATACAACAAGAATACATAACCACTCTAAATATATTTGTCCCTAACAATAGGAGCATGCAGATTCATAAAACAAAATCTGCTTCATCTGGGGAAAGAAATAAATAGCAACATCATAATAGTGTACACTTCAACATTTCAATTACAGAACATCGATAAAAAAACACTGGCCTTAATGAGATACTAGAACAAATGGGCCTAACAGACACTTATAAAACATTCTACCCCCAAAAGGCAGAATATACACATTTCTCAGCACATGAAACATTTTCCAAGATAGGTCATATATTAGTTCACAAAACCAGTCTCAAAAAATTTAGAAAAGTCAAAATCATACTATGTATCGTTTCAGACCACAGTGGAATAAAACTAGCAATTAGTTCCATGAGAAACTCTTAGAATGACAAAAATACATGAAAATTTAACTACCTGTGGCTAAATGATCTTGGGGTCAATGATAAAAACAAGATGAAAATCTTCAAATTGGATAACAAGGTTACATAAGCATTCACATTTTCTAGGATACAGGTGAAGAGAGAAATTCATAGCCTTGAATGCCTACATGAAAAATATAGACAAATCATAAATTCATAACCTAATGTCATTCAGAATAAATAAATTAAATCTCTATCTCTAACTACATAAGAGGAATTGCTCAAGATTGAAGACTTAACTAAGAGTCCAGCAATAAAACTTCTAGAAGAAAATGTAGCAAAAACTCTTCTAGACCTAGGCCTGGGCAACGCATTAGGACTAAGACTCCAAAGCAAATTCAACAACAACAAAAAGAAATCTGTGAGACTTAATCAAACTAAAAAGTTTCTGCACAGCAAAGGAGATAATCAAATGAGCAAATAGACAACTTACAGCATAGGAGATTATTTTCACAAACTCTACACTTGACAAAGGACTAACATCCAGAATCTACAAAGAACTCAAATCAGGGCAGAAAAAGAAAAAAGAAAGAAAGAAAACCAAATAACCTCATCAAAAAGAGGGGAAAACACATGAATAGATATTTATCAAAAGAAGTAGACAGATGGCCAACAAATACATGAAAATATTCTCAACATCACTAGCCATCAAGGAAATGCAAATTAAAGCCACAGGAACATACCACCTTTCAGAATGTCTCTGAGTAAAAAGTCACAAAACAATAGATGTCAGCATGGGGGCAATGAAAGGGGCAGGTTTGTAAATTGTTGATGTGAATGTACAACCTCCAGTATAGAGATTCCTCAAAGAACTAAATGTAGAGCTATGTTTCAGTCCAGCAATTCCACTACTGAGTCTCTACGCAAAGGAAAAAATGCCTGTACTCAATGTTGATTGCAGCACAATTCACAATTGCAAGGATATGGAATCAACCTATGTGTTCATCAACTGAAGAGTGGAGAAAGATCATGTGGGGTGTGTATACTGCAGGATCCTACTGAAACCTAAGAAAGAATGAAATTATGTCTTTTCAGGCAACTTGGGTTGTACTAGAGATCAGTAGCCTACGTGAAGTATCTGAGGAATGAAAAAAACAAGTCCCACATGTTGTCACTTCTAAGTGGGAGCTAAATGATATATATATATATATATATATATATATTTTTTTTTTTTCATAATGTGGTGTAATGGACATTGTAATAGACATCGAAAACTAAGAAAGGGAAAGGCTAGGTGGGAAGTGAAGGGTAAAAGTCTACCTGTCGGTTACAGTGTACACTATTTTGGCGACAGGTTACTGAAGCCCTGACTTCAACATTGTATAATTCGTCCATGTTACAAAAAAGCACTTATGTCCCCTAAATTTACTGAAATAATAAAAATAAAGAAAAAAATCAGATCATCTGAAATCTTCAGAAGTGATCTTGTTATAACCTTATGTTTGGAGATTAGACTCTGAATTAAAGTTCAGTTATTTAGGTTCCTGTTTTTTTCATCACTTTCTGTAGTGCCTTAGACTTCTGGTTTACACAGTTACTGGGAAAACTCTCTGTCAGAACTAAGAATTGCCTGCATAAGTGGAGGACAAGCTCAAAGCAAATAGACAGATCACGCCAGCTTTGCAGTTCACCAAAGATTTATTCAGTGGCAAGTTACAAAGACAAAGAGGCAGTCTTGGTAATAACAAGACCAGGTACGGCTCTGTACTTTCAGTGCCTGCCTGTGTATTCTTTTATCCTTTTAAGAAGAAAAAGGAAGGGGAAGAAGGGGAAAAAGTGACTGATGGTATAATGGGATGGATTGTTAGTGTTCTTTGCAATCTGGCCAGCGTTCTTGGTGTGGGTGTAGGGAGGTGTATTCCAGGCAGCTGCAGTTACCTTGGTGTGCTCACACACTCAGCACATATTTTCACACAGTACTGTGAAATATTTTTGTCAAATCTTTAGAAATCTTGGACACAAACAGCCTAATTCTGAGAAAGAGCTCTCTATAACTGTCATATATGTAGAATGTTTTTGAAGACTTTACTATTTTACAATACAAGGGTTTATGCTATAAAATAATTATTATATGAGACATCTTTTGCCAATCATGGGACTGGCTAGAAATTAAGAGACAGGGGCTATGGAATTGTTTTGGTTGTAAAACTCATGAGATCCTTATGTTAAAGCAGTGGCTCTCACCCTTCCTAATGCCGTGGTCCTTTAATACAGTTCCTGTGGGTCGTGACCCACAGGTTGAGAACTGCTGTTTAAAGGAACCTGTAATGTTTGTTAACAGTGTCTAGAATTATAAAGTATCTTGTGCAAAGAACCAGAGGTTTTGCAGAACATTTTACCTTGGAAAGAAAATAATCATTTAACCGTATAGTAGAATTTCCATTTCCATAAACTCATCCTCTGTACTATCCTTAGATAACATTGAACAGTGTACCAGAGACATCCTCCAGAGACGTTGAAACGGATGAGGAGGAAGCTGTACCCTTCCGCTACAAGCTTTTTAAAGACTCCGTGTTTCCGATTTCCTCCTCTGCGTTACCTATGGCTGTTCACAGCAACAATGGAAGCTAATGTTGATTGCACCTGGGTCGCTGTACAATAGTTGGAAAATCTAATCTTGTTTTCTCCTTATGGGTCTCGTCAAAAAGTTTAGCATGAATCTTGTTTAAGATGAGGTCTCAGAAAAACTATGTCATTTCAGATACTTTGTTCTTCTAATATTTGTTTTTTGATGCATGATGTGGTGATCACATTAGGATCCAATTTTGATTCCTTAGTATTTTATTCTGATACCCCTCAAATTCTTCTGGCTTATCTTAAGAATTAAAAAATGTGTTTGCTCCGAAAACTCAAATCTCAATGGAAAGGATTTTAATCTTTTCATTCTAATGGAGAGTGTCTCAACCTCAGCACTATTGACATTTTGTGCTGAATAATTATTTGTTGCAGGGAGACATCTTGTGTCCAACAGGATGTTTAGAAGCATTTCTTACTTAGATTCACTAGATACTAGTAGCACACCCTTCAATCCTCAAGAGTGACAATAAATACATCTCTGATCATTGCCACATGCCTTTGCATAAGGCAGTGGTTCTCAACAAAGGCAATTTCATCCCGCAGAGAACATTTCTAACAACTGAGGGACAGCCTGCTACTGCCACACACTGGACAAGTCCCGTAGTAAAGAGTTATCCTAACCAAAAATATTAATAGCCCTGAAGTAGGAAAACCCAGTTTCTAATTCTGTTGTATTACAGATCATTACTAGAAGTTAGAGTACAAGATTAAGTTCTCTAGGACAAAAGCTATGAGTAAAATTCAACTGGAATTTAGGTGTGTGATAGAAAGTAAAGCGGGTCACATTGCTTTGTGATTTTGAAATGCCATCTGCCAGCTTGCTATGACCATGTCTATTTGTCAAATTCTTACTTGCTCCTACAGCTAGAAATACTACACCTGCAATATGGCCGGGGTCTTTCCCCTCTCCCTGCGTTACTTCACACTGTAATTGGTCTTTCCTTATCCTCAGTGCAAAAACCTAATCTTAGCTTTTTATAACATTGCACAACAAAATGGAATAGGATAGAATCATTCCTTAAAGCTTCAATTTCCAAGTGAATGACTATTTAAACTATCCACTAGAGAAGGGAATCTGTCTTAAGAAAAACTTTAATTTGAACTATTATTACTTCCCCCGTGAAATTCAGCTTTCAGAATACTGCTGCATGGTACTCTTCTCTCTTCAAGTGAAACTTGGAATATTTGAAATACAGGATAACAAGGCACCAGAAATCTTTAAGA
Organism: Otolemur garnettii; assembly: GCF_000181295.1. NCBI lineage: Eukaryota > Metazoa > Chordata > Mammalia > Primates > Galagidae > Otolemur > Otolemur garnettii. Next base: position 448,221 of record NW_003852526.1, on the reverse strand, counting down.
AATGTAACAAACCATCAGACACCAGTTTTCCTTCAAAGTAGACAGCGACTGTGGATCATAGACAGATACAGCAATTTCTGGGGTCATCACAGCCCTTCCAGGGCTGAATCCTCTCACTAACTGGTGGAATCTTGGCACATATTCTATCTTTGATTCAGACTTCACATCCCCTCTCTGTTCAGTATTCCAGTAAGGAAACAGACGCTAGACTTATCTAAAACTGTCTCTGGACAATTTTTCATCAGTGTGTGTTCCATCTTCCTTTTCTGCACACACAGCAAGCCATGGATCTTCGAAACAGGGTGAAAATCCTCTCCATTACATCCTGGAAGAGCAGCTCTCTCTCCGCCGGCCCCGGCCAGTTACCCTCGCGTTTATCCTGTTATCTGCTATAGTTGCTGCCTTCTGAGGATTTATGGGCCATGAAGTCATCACAGGCTCCTTAGCTAGCTCTCAACTTGTGGCTTTGTATCAAATAATCCTTCTAATCCTGCCAAGTGAAGGGAATGTATTTTTTCCCTTGAAAATTTACAACTTTCTCTAGCTTTGGCTTTTTAAAAAATAACATTTTCTATGCTGGCCAGAAAGCCACTGCCAATTCTCATTAGGTTCCTTTGCCCAAGATGTATTTTAATGTTTTCTCTGCCCACCTTGCCATCCAATTTTATCCCTCCGTGTTATATATTGATTATATTATGACGCAACCATGTTGAAGAGTAGCTTTCTCATCTCTCATTTAAATGCTGTTGACAAAGCCATATATTAAGCTATGAATAAGATTTCTTTTTTAATTTTCGCTCACTGAGGACTTGCTCAAAGAGTATGTATCTCATCCCCTCACCCCTTTATTTTTCCTATCCTGCGCAGCTCATCATTTAATCACACTGTGTGTTAGTTGGGTTCCTCAGTTACACGATCACCTCACGTTCTACAGTTGATGCTCTTTCAATTAAGTCATACATAAGTAAGCTTCCAGAGTTACTTCCTTTGCTTTTAAACACATCTATTCTATATTGAGCTACCCAGGGATTCTACTTTTTGCCCCTGCTTGTCTGTATTACTGTATATGACAGAGAATTAAATCTGATCCAAATGCTAGCCCATGAGTAACTCAGTCATATGGGCCTAATTTCTGCCTTTTTACCTTAGAGAATTAAACAAAATACCACAAATAAGACTTTGCAAAATTTGCAGCAACCATTTCTAATAGACATTTCTAATATAATAAGTAACTTAAAATTAGTTACAATTAACCTGCAACTTAAATGATTTTAAAGATATGGTAGAAAAGAAAGATATTTTGGTATAAGTCTTGGAAAACTGGGTAATACAAATTTTCTCTTCAGAAAAAGTAATACGTTAAAATTCAGAGGGTTTGTTGACAATGAAGACCTTCCATGGAGCTCAGGAGTCCACAGACACAAAGTTAAAAACACCCCAGGGTGACAACTAAATAGCGATTCCGTCTTACAGGCACCATATGGCACCAAGCAAATATGATGGTTACGATTTCTGGGATTCATTAATAACAAAATGAAACTTCACAAGCCAAAATGCCCTCTAAGGTTAGAGATCTGTGAATGTTTTCCAATGTAAAAATAATATAAGGAACTAGTCACAAATATGGAAAACAAATAGATTTTCAAATACAATATACTCAATGCATGACTTTGAGATTAGCATACAAAGTGTACATTTATGTTCAAAGACATGATCATAGAATAAATAGCAAACTGAATTCAATTGACTAGGGACTTATTATCATCTGTTCAAAATTAAGGAACACTGCTACAGAGAGAAATGTTTTACCTCAGCTTGGATAAGTCATTGCACATTAAAAATATGTAAAAAGAGAGAATAAACAAACATGAACAACAGCGTGCCATGCTTTGAATGTGTTCCCTCCAAAATTCAGTCTGAAATTTAATCCCCATTGCAGTGATATTAAGATGTGAGGTAGCCAAGTGATTAAATCTTTGGATTTAATCAGTCAATGAATTGATGCCTTGTAAAAAAAGCCTGGGGAACGCGAACTTCAGTCCCTTTTGCCCTCCTGCTTTTCACTGTGTGAGGATCCAATAACAAGGCACAATCTTGGAAGCAATGGCTGAACACTCACCAGACACCAAACCTGCCAATGCTTTGATCTTGTACTTCCCAGCCTCTGACTTAGGAGAAGTAAATTTCTGTAATTTATAAGTTTCTCACACTCAGTTATTTTGTTATAGCCACATAGAAAGACTGAGACAGAGAGAAAGAAAAAAGAGAGACAGAAAAAGAGGGTGAGAAACAGAGTTAGGGAAATCTGTTACATTTACTTAATTTTTTAAAAGATCTAACATTAATTCTGCCCTAATCAGTTCTTCATCATCTCCTATGGTTGGTCTGCATAATTTTCCTGGTGTCGCTTCCTAGTTGTCGTAAGTCAAGATAATGGAGATTTCATTTTCTAATGCCCAGAACTTCCCCTTCAGGGGTTATACCTTGACCTACAGAAAACTGCAGCAAAGCTGAAAGTCACACACTACCCAGGTTTATCTGTTTCTTGAAATTTCTTATGAAAGTATTCATGTAAATACCAACTTTTTTATGATTTATTGTTTCAATTTAATGATCCTCATTTTGCTGAAATCCAACCCTAAATTTCTGTATAATATTTTTCTGTCTGCTAGAAATTATGTTCTTGAATTTATCTGGTAAATGTAAAGCTATTTTTATAAAGGACTCAAAATAAGTTTTACGTGTGTTGCTTGCTGTTACTTTAAGTATTGTCTCTGAACATTTATATAAGTAAATAACTTTGTATTTTCAACTTTTGCCAATTAAAAACAATGTCCCTATCATCCATACATTTATAATGTTTTTTCCAAATAAGGAGCCATCATTTTAAGTTGTCAAAATATTTTTGACAAATAATATCAGTATATGTGTGTTTGTGTGTATAAGATTAGGATACGATACAACTGGATAAAATCTCAAGAATAGGGTGAGATAATGTGACCACCACAGTACTGTCTCACTTTGTTGGAGTGTCCCTCAATCCTCTACATTTTCTGAGCTACCAAATTTTTACTACGGCAACTTCAGAGTCATCTCAGAGAAAAGGGTTGTTCCAGCCTAAACAACATGGAATTTGCTTTTTAAGTTGCTTATGTATCGGTTAATCTAGAAAATCAGTCAAGACAAAGCCGATTGTTTGAACACAAATCAATCCCTTATTATATTACCTTAGTGTGCTCTACTCCAATTGATAAAGGTATTCTGAAAGTGATTTTTCTTCTTTGAATAGAAGAAAACCATCCCAATACTTGTGCAACTTACTAATTTCTATTCCTTTTTGACAGTTTATAGGAAAAAAGTTAAAATTAGAAGTGGAATATATATCTAGTGATTTTGAATAATAATGTGAGACGAAATTTGAGAAATGTAGGGTTTTTCAATCAACAATTTATATTGAACAAAATATTTTTCAATTAATTAAACAAATATATATATTGAATATGTACTCTGTGTATTGAAAAGAAATTAATTTAAAAATGTGCTCTTGATTTTGAAAAAAACAGGAAGAAACAGGAAATTGGGAAATTAAAATATAACTATATCAAGGAATTTTAAGTTCTGCAGGGTCACATCTTAAGTCCCATGATGAAGATGTGTACCACTTGCATGTAGGATATATTACAAAGAAGCTTAGCTGTGAGCAAGGTCTTTAGCTACTAAATTAAGTCATATCTGCCAGGACAGAATTTATGTCTGATAGAGAGGTAAAACAAATATAGATGCCATTGAAATAAATAAAAATGGATGAAAGGCCAAATTTAATCTAAAAATACAGTAAAAAGATCTTCAATTTCAACTACAAGGGAATTATTGGCCTAGAGAAGTCCTCTAATTTAGGCAACGAAAAAACTAGAAAAAGTTTATAAAATGATAATTTTCCTCCATGGAAAAGAGATAATAAAGAAGATGCAAAACCTACAATTGAAAACTACAAATCAAAATAAGAGGCAACGTAGACTCCCCATGTAGATGAAGATGAATACTGTGTTCACAAAATAAAAACTGAAAACTAAGATGCCAGTTCTCTGCATATTGTTCCATAGAATTGATATAATTTCAGTCAAAGTCTTAGCATAATTGTCCTTCCAGTACTTTGACAAACTAAATCAAAAATTAAAAATGTATAGTCAAATTCAAATGAACAGTAAAATAAATCTTTAAAAAGGGGAACTAAATGAGTAATAACTATACCAAATTTAAAAGTTTACTATAAAGCCACATTAATCAAGAGCTTGTAGTACTGATCTAAAGATAAAGAAAGTGATCAACAGAGCAGAATAAAGAATTCAGAAATTTATCTGTATTTCTGGTATTTCTGGTCAAATTGGTTTTTAACAAAATTGCCAGGCAATCCAATAGGAATAAAGAAAATTTATTTTAAAATAAAATTAATAAATTAATAAAAATTAATAAAATTTAAATATTAATAGAATTATTAATAGAAAAACTGACTATCCATATTAGAGGAAATGGATCTCAATCTGTACTTCATAAACATATAAAAATTGATTTGAATAACATAATAACCTTAAACATAAAATCTGAAGGATAATGTTTCTAGAAGAAATTGAGGAATAATATCTTTAAAACCTTAGGATAGGCTATAATTTATTAATTGAAAGAAAAATACTAAGGATAAAAGGAAAAAGATAAATTTTATTTAAAAATAATTTAGGCAGAGCTGGTGGCTCACACATAATCCTAGCACTCTGGAAGGCTGAGGTTGGAGGGTCAGTTGAATTCTGGGGTTCTAGACAGCCTGAGTAAGAGCAAGACTCCATCTCTACTAAACAATAAAAAATTAGTAGTGATTCTTGTCAGTAGTCCCAGGTACTTGGGAGGCTGAGGCAAGAGTATCACTTGAGCACTAGAGTTTAAGGTTGCAGTGAGCTTTGATGACAACAGTACACTCTAACCAGGATGAGAAGACAAAATTCTGTCTCAGAAAGAAACAATCTATGCTTTTTCAACATTTCTAAGAGAATGAGTAGGCAAGCCATAGTTGTGGAGACATTAATACATATTTTGATGAATCACTTATATCCAGAATATATAAAGTATTCCTTATGGCATTTGATAATGAAATGCCAATAAAAAGGTCCAAAATATTTCATAAATGTCAATTCATAAAAATATTTTAACAGTTGTATATAAATGAGTAATAAGTTCATCAGCCTCATTATTCATTTTAATAACACAAGTTAAAATCCAATGTAGTAGCATTACCTATACCTTTCAATTGATAAAAGTAAAAAGTCCAATTTTAGGGATAATTTGATGCAATTACAACTCTAATATATTGCTGAACATGCAAAATAAGACTACAAATTCTGCAGCTTTGGAAATAGTTTTGGCAGTTTCTTATGCAATACCCATTTCATTTCTAGGTATCTATACAAGATAAATGGATATACATGAGCAAAATAATATATCATAAATGTTTCTTGCATCTTCATTCATTGTAGATAAACCTACAAAGAAAAGATTCTCTTTTCTTAACAAAAGAATGGATAAAGTATAGTATGTACCTACTCATACTCACTGATATATGTGAATTACTAATACATTCAACGATATGAACAGATCTCAAAAATAGAGTGAAAGGAGCCAGATCCAAAAGAGTATGCCCTATATTTTCTACTATATTTTAAATCTTCTAAATTTTAAAATATTACACACCTTTCATTTACATACTTTATTTTTGAACAGGTTGAGTGAAAGTTACAAGTATGTCCTTTACCCAGGCAGTGTGCACTGTACCCACTAGGTGTAAATTTACCCATCCCCATCGCCCCACTCTCCACAGCTGCTTGATTACTTCCATACGTTCCTTCACTTAAGTGTTGATCAATTCATTCCAATTTGGTATTGAGTACATGTGTTTGTTTCTCATTCTTGAAATATTTCACTTATAAGAATGGTTTCCAGTTTCATCCAGGTTGTTCCAAAAGATACGAGATTGCTATTTTTTTTTATGGTTGAGCAGTACTCTATAGTATGCATATTATACATTTTACTATCCATTCTTGTATTGGAGAGTACTTACATTGTTTCTACATCTTTGAATTTGTGAACTGTGCTGTTATAGACATTGGAGTGCAGGCACCCAGTGGTAGGATTACTAGATCAAATTGTTGGTCTACTTTAAGTTCTCTGAGGTGCCACCATACAATTTTTTATAGAGGTTGTACTAGTTTGCAGTTCCACCAATAACACACAAAGCTAATATTTGCTGCAAGAAAAATGATTGACAAAATCAAAGGGACAGTAAAACATATCATCTGTTTAAGAAAAATTTTTGCATGCTTGCTATATGCCAGACACTCTTGTTGGGCTATAATAAGAAATGCAAAATTCTCTCCTTTTGTGGCTCTCATGTTCTGGAATGAGCGATAAGAAAGTTAAAAGAAGAAACAATAAAATGAAACACAGAGTATATGAAATCAGTATGTGCTCAGTAGTATGAAAAACAGAATAGGACAGCATAAGGGGGTGACCTTTTTGAGAATACTAACTCTGAGAGAGAAAAGAAGAATCAAAAAGCAATAATTATAAAAGAGAAGGATATTATACTAAAAGTAAAGAGAGTGCAAAGTCCTTGAGGAGAGTGAATATCTGGATTGTTGGAGGAACAGTAAGGAAGCCAGTGTGACTGGAGGGGGCAGAACAAGAAGATAAAGAGAAAAGAAAATCAGAGGGGCCAGGCCATGGGAGTAAATGCAAGTCTGGGCTCTCTGGAGAAACAGAAACCATAGGATATTGATAGATATAAGTAAGAGGAGAGTTATTGGAGGAATTGGCTCGTGGTGATGGAGCCAAGGAGTCCCATGATTTGTCATCTGTAAGCTGGAGAACCTAGAAAGCCAGTGGTCAATTCAGTCTGAATTATAAGGTCTGAGAAGCGAAGGAGCGAACAGTGATGGTGTAACTCCTAGTCTAAAAGTAAAATCTGAAGAACCAGGAACACAGATGTCTGAAGGCAGAAAGATGTCCAGTTCAAGGAGCAAGGCAGAATCTATGTTGTCTCTGACTTTTTGTTTGAGTCTGACCACAGTCTGCCATGTTGCTCAGTATAACTTGTTAGAGGGTCTGCTCTTTCATCAGATGACAATGTTAAAATTAAGCAAGAAAAAATGTCAATGGAGATTTTCAAAATTCAAACATAACCATTCACTTTATTAATTTACAAAGAACATAAAGTTCAATTATCAACTTTCCTGCAAATTAAAATTTCTTCCTTTTTCATAGAAACTTAATCCCCTAGTTATATTCTCCTAACAGTCTCAAGTGTAAAATTATCATATTAACCTTTTTCCTTAAGTTTTTGTTCAACCTTATTTCACAATTTATCTGTATAGGCCAAAAAATTCTTGGACCTATAGCTTCTCAAGCACCTGTGGTCTTGGTATCTCAGAGGAATGCGTTAATTCCTGCAGAAATTATATTAACAAGTCAATGACAGGAGTCTGATAAGCTTCACTTTAAAAAAAAATTCATGGTTAATAAGATATGATAGATCATTTCAGCACTGGCATATTTTCCAATAAATTTAGAAGTTATGTCAAATCTTGAGCACTAGTGCAGTAAAATGAGGCAAAATTTTGTTTTCAGAAATCCATTCTGAGTGGTGCCAAAGACCATCGCACAAATTGAACAGTGTCTGAGAAAGGGGCAGAGAGGGAACATCTGAATTTCAGCTTTGCCATGTATCAGGCATTTTTGCAGGTGTCTAGAGCCCATGGTTTGTAAATATAGGCTGGATAGGGAAAAATCTTACATAAAGAGGTTAATTATGCCACTATGTTCAGGATATCTGGGGGGAAATTCCATTATGCAAATCTTCTCTCATATAAAATAGCATTTGAGAGATTGCTGCCTTCTGGCAAAGTTTAGAAATTTGCAGTGGTGACAGTCTCAATCACGAGGTCTTACTTGACAAGCCTTTCTTTCTCATCCAGCATATTCAAATTCTTTATTTACAATTCCCCTAGGAGCCTCACATTTTTTGGCAGGATAGTACCACATGGAGATAGTCTCTGCTAGTGGCATGGCCTTTCCTATCTCTCATGAGCAGTCCTCTCCATCTTGTGCCACATGGCAGTGTAAGCCTACGAACCCCCTTCTCCTGGGCAAATTTTTCTCAACCCTACACTGGTTTCAACTGAAAAATTATCCACAAGGGTTTTGTGAACTAAACTGCTATTGATGTGTCAGTCATGTGCTTCTTACGCCCCTGCCTTTCCTTTTGAATAATGAAGAAATGTGATAGCATTTTTTATGCTGCATATTGGTCTACAGTAGGAATTTTATTATGGTAGGCTATGTTTCTTGTGTTTTTATTTCCCTTTTGGAAGGCTTAGTTGAAATTATAATAGCTTAACCATTTGTAGGTTGACCCCTTCCTTGCCTGTCCAATATACTTTTTGTTGGAATCAAAGATCTTTTTAATTTCCATTTCCTTTTACTTTCTGTCTCAGATATTGTAACAGATCATTTTAGGTTTGAAATTGTGTCCCATAATTCAAATGAGATTTTATACTCAGGGCTTTTTGTACCTACCAAAATCATCTGTTATTCAAAAATACATGTCTCCATTCATTGAATACAGACGTTAGGTAATTCCCCTCCTCAGACTAACTCTGACCCAGCTTCAATTTATTATTACCCTCTCTGGCTCATTCTTACAATTCTTTATTTTTTTGTCTTCCTTCAGAATTTTAATTTTATATATGTATGTTTTAGTTGTATTTCTTTACGACCCTCTGGAAATAACGGCATTCAAAGAACAAAAATTGAGTTGCTTTTAAATTTACTCTTATAAAACTTTAAATATCGTACATTCCTCTCTGATCCATTCCCCTCAATAGTTCCCAAGTTTTATATAAACACTGTGTAACTATGTTTGCTTTCTTCCTTCTTTCCTTTTTTTCCTAACTGTAGCTTTAAGAAGCACCCACTCCATTGTTTTCTGGACCCAGGGCCTCTCTTAGAAAGTTATTCCAGGGCAGTGCCTGTAGCTCAAAGGAGTAGGACGCCAGCCCCACATACCAGAGATGGCGGGTTCAAATCCGGACCTCGGCCAAAAAAAAAAAAAAAAAAACTGCAAATAAAAAAGAAAGAACGAAAGTTATTCCAGTTTGCTGTCTGAGACTACATGCCTGTCTTCTGTTAGATTTCACAGAGTTCCAGTCACTGTTTCTGACCTAGTAAGGACTAAAATATCGTTTTATACAAAGCAGAAGTAGTACTTTTTATATCAATGTTTCCTGACCTTTAAGATTTCATCTCTCTTGTTTTATATGTGCAGTCTGCCCTCAAAAGCTCATGCTTCCTCCTAAGAAAGCTTCTTCCCACTGTCACCATAATCGACTTATCTTCCATTTCCTCATGTTCCCCCCTGCTCTTGTGCTGATAAAGAGCATATTTTCAAATAATTGTGGTTGATCTTTTATTTCTGGAGCTCTTATAATTCCCAGGGACAATCAAGGTTGCTAAGGCTGTATTTTTCAACTTTAACAGTAAAAATCCCTCCAAGTTCCCTTAATATGCACCTTCTAATTCCTTAGAGTTTTTAGGGATTTTATAGACTTCTTCTTCGATCCAAGATGATGAATTCTGGTTGCAAAAAGTCACCTATTTTCATATTTGCATAATTAAATCCATCCCCTCTTCTCTAGATACAGTCATAATTTGTATCTCAGAAAACTGACACCATGTTTACTATGTATAAGTCTTGAACAGTCAACTTGGACAACCTATATCAATTCAAGTGTTTCTTCTTTAAGCCCGAAAGGCCATGAGGAAAAAAACAAAAAAAAAAAAAGGTGGGTCAAAAGATTTAGGTGACTGAGAATAATGATTTAAATTTAGAACTTCGTAAGAGTTCTAAAGCCCCAGTAGAGTTAAGCTTCCTTTCAGGTTAACAGCATTGGTGATTTTCTTCACCTACAACTAAAGACTCTTAACCTTGTCTCACCCTCATTAGCAAATTAGGCCAGGTATTGTACCTAGCAAAAGTCAGCCCGAAGCAAACTATAACCTAAAATACTGTCATTGGTCTGAGGCTGCCTGCATGCTCCTCCCCACTTTTTAAAAAAAAAAAGACCTTTAGGGCTTAAAGAAACTCTAGCAGTAAGTTGAATTGATGCAAGTTGTCCAAGTTGACTGTTCAACTTTTATAAAAGAAGGGGCCGTGTACTTTTCAAAGTTTGGAGATCCATACTTTATTGAGACCTTTTATGAAGACTTGTTCTTGCTGAAACCTAGTCGTTTGTTGAACTGTGACTTTCACATTAAATTCTTTGAAAAAAATGTATCTTCCTGCAAAAATGTTAACCAAAATACCAAAATAGCACATGGCCTCATTCTTAATGCCTTTTTTCCTCAAGACCTTGGGAAAAGGGTTTGGTATTTTACTCTCCTTGAAAACAAGAAATTAACTTGGCATGAATGCTGACAAAAGAAAAAAGATTCCTGGGTCAGAGTCAGATGACTTTATTACTCACGACACAGGGAGCATGGGCTTTATGTGTGCATTAACTCCTCTCCCACAGGAAGATGAGAAGTGACCCAGCTAGGTGCTAGGTACGTGGTAGATTTGTGTTACAGCTGAGGAACCACAACCTTAGAATACCTCCTGCCCTATATTTGCCCAGAGAGAAATATTGTCTTTACTGTCCTATGTATCAAATAAATTTGCCTTCTCTTCTGGAGAAAGAAATTATCTTTATACTCCAAGACTGTTTTCTATATGAATATCTTTGATTGTAGAGCAGATTGTCCAGGATAAGCTCTGTTAAAAGTTGTTCATGAATATAAGAGACTCATAGATAAATGTTTATCAACATTGCTCAGGCCTCTACCAGCAAAAGTCAGTGACAGATCTGTAAAGGCAATCCTGGCGCAGTAAAGAAGCAAGGCTTCAAATTCAAGAAATTTCTGATGTTTATTGTTAAAACACCACTAGAGTTTAAATTCACCCACGTTTACCATGTGAAACACCTATATTTCAGTCTCTACTTAAAATTATTGTCTCAAATTTTGTCGTTTGTTTTTTTAAAAATGTTACTGGTCCCCCTCTCCAAATATATCTGAACAACTGTTATTTTAACTTTCTATTCAAAATTTTATGGGAAGTATATTGCTGACCAGCATATGGCCAGTTTTTCCTGTTTTACTCAGCAGTTAGGTTTTCTCAACTCTTTTTTCTGAGGTTGAAAGAAGTAGACGTTGGTTAAAAAACAAATAAACAAAAAAATAGTGTTTAGGAAAACGTTGTTCTTGTGATAATCAGACATAGTGAATGCCAATAAATGATAAATCACAAAGAAGTATAAATAACTAAGCTCAAATGAAATGTTTAACTTTATATTTCTTTTTTCTTTTTTTTTTGCCAGGGCTGGGTTTGAACCTGCCACCTCCAGCATATGGGGCCAGTGTCCTACTCCTTTGAGCCACAGGCACCATCCAACTTTATATTTCTATAAGTAACCCTAACTTGCTTTTCTGAATGCCTATTCAAATATGTGTCTATCAACAAGTAGGAAAATGTCCTTTCCCCTAAATCTTGCCAATATCTAGCATTATCAATGATTTATAGATAAATAAAGCAGATTATCTACAATTGCAAGTGTACAAATTACCTACAAAGTTTAAATAAGAAAAGCATTTATGATCTTATATAATAAGAAGATCCACATTCAGGCAATTTAAGAATTGATTCAGCAAAGAAATAGCTAACTGAATTTTTTGATATATTTCACTTCCCATACTTATCGTCTTTTGTAATTAGAACACTTATCTCAATGATTTTCATGTGTAGAATAACTTGTTATTAACCACACTCACTATGTTGTATAATAGATTTCTTGGACTGACTCCAATCAAACTGGTATTTTATATCTTTTGACCTTAATATCCCCAATACTCCCCACCCCCTGCTAAACACTATTCTACTCTCTGCTTCTATGAGGTTAACTTTTTAAAAACAGATTATACATATAAGTGAGATTATATAGTATTTATCTTTTTATGCCTGGCCTTTTCACTTAGCATGATGTTCTTCAGTTTCATCTATGTCATTTCAAATGATAGGCTTTCCTTCTTTATAGTAGTTGAATGCTATTCCATTGTGTTTATACATCACATTTTCTTTATTCATTCCCTGAAGGACACATAGTTTAATTCTGTATTATGGCTACTATGATTAATGCTGCAATTAACATAAGAATACAAATATTCTTTGACATACTGATTTTATTTCCATTAGATGTATACCACTAGTGAGCTTGATGAATTCTACAGTAGTTCTATTTTAGTTGTTTGATGAACCTCCATAATGTTTCCAAAATGGCTGTAATAGTTTACATTCCAACCATCAATGCCCAATGGTGACCATTTCCTGACATTTTTACCAAAACTTGTTATTTTCATCTTCTTGACAATAGCCATGGGGCTAATAAATGTTACAATATCTCATTTTGCTTTTGTTTGTGTTTCGCTGATTAATAATGATACTGAATTTTTTTTTTTTTTGTATACCTATTGGCCATTTGGTCTTCTTTTAAGAAATGTGTGTTCAGGTCCTTCACACAATTTTAATATGGGATACTTGCTCTTTTACTATTGAGTTGAATTTCTTATGTATTTTGGACACTAACTCTTTAACAGATGTATGGTTTGCAAATATTTTCTCCTATTTCATATGTTGTCTCTTCAAAGAACTATTCTTCAGCCTGTGTATGTGAAATTTTTATAAAAATTCTGTAGATAGTTGAGAAGTGTATACCTTAATTATTTGTTTCTTACAGATTTCTGCATATATCTCTATAAATTAATTGCTTTAATTGTTTAAATCTCATTGTTACAATTTTTGTTCTGGAACTAAGCATAATTGAGAGAGATCAGTTTATCTCTACTAGGGTAATGTAGATTTGTTTTATATGTTTTGACCAATTTCTTGAGTGCAGGAAGTTTAAAGTTGTTTATTTTTGGTGAGTCTCATATTTTCATGTCTGTTATTTACATACATGAAATATCCCATGTCTCCTGCTGGGTATGGTGGTGTGTACCTGTAGTTCCAGCTACTCAGAGGCTGAGGCAGTAGGATTGCTTGACCCCAGGAGTTTAAGACTGCACTGAACTATGATGATGTCACTGCACTCTAGCCTGGGAAACAGTAAAACTCTATCTCAAAAAAAAAAAAAAATGAATGAGCAAACACAAAAGCCAAAATTGCAATGAGACATCCATTTCTCATACACCAAGATTGTTAAAACCTGAAACAAAATAAATCAACATATATTCTATTTTTTTTTTTGAGACAGAGTTTCACTATGTCACCCACAGTAGAGTGCCGTGGCATCACACCTCATATATTCTTAATTATTGGTGAGGATATAAAGAGATTAGAACCTCCATACCCTGCTAGTGGGGTTGTTAAATGGTGTGACCACTTTGAAATCTGTTTTTCAACTCCTCAAGTAGTCAACCATAGAGTTTCCATATTACCCAGCCTTTCTCTTCTAGGTGCTTATCAAAAATAAACAGAAGCATATGCTCACGCAAAAACTTATGCACAATTGTTCACAGCCACAGTATCCATAATAGCCATAAAATATAAGTAATTCAAATGTTTAGCAATCAATTCATAAATGGAGAAATAAAATGTAGTATAGCCATGCAATGAAATGTGATTAGGCAATAAAAAAAACCCTGATACATATTAACATTAAGCTAAGTGAAAGAATTAGTGATATGACTCCATGTTGTATACTTAGCCACATTTTATAGGAATATTTCAAAAATTATACAGAATAGATAAATTTTCCTATATGTTTCTTCACCTTACTAATTATTGAATCATCTGTTCTGTTTTGACTAGATTAGATTCTGTCAAAATATGTTTCTTTTTATTTCGTTGACTAATTTTTACATTTAGGATTTCTATTTGCCTACCCATTTTCCTTAGAATATGTTTGCTGTAATATTTCTTCAGGCTTTAATTAGTCTATTCTTAAAATAATAACCTTTTTGTACCTTTTTGCATATATGTGTAAGGAAGCATTGTATTGTTACATTATTTTCACTTTTCTGCATTAAATTTGTTTTCTGATTTGATTCATCAGCTTTCTTCCTTAGTGGCAATATTATTTTTAACATTTTTGTTTTTATTTTTCAGTTGAAGTACAGTTGGCTTTGTTTTCTCTCCTTATCTGAGTTTTTCTATCCTTTACTTATGTCTTCATTGTCTGGTTCTCCACCACCCCCTCCTTTTAGTCATCAGATCAAAACCGTCTCTTTGGAGACTCAGAAATCTTCAGAGATGATACTGAGAATATCACATGTACTGGCATATTGGCACCATATATTTTGATTTCAATTCTAGTTAAGGACAGATAATACTTCATTCTAAATTTCTTTTATGTTTACGTTTATGTTTATTTTTATAAACAGAGTCTCACTATGTTGCCTTTGGTAGAGTGCCATAGTGTCACAGCTCACAGCAACTGCAAACTCATGGGGGGCTTAATCAATTCTTGTGCCTCAGCCTCCCAAGTAGCTGGGACTACAGGCACCCTTCCCAATGCCCGGTTAATGTTCTAAATTTCTAAGTACTCAAATTTATAAGTTGAAACTCCAAGATGGATGTATTGTGTCCTTTGATTTGTTTTGTTTGTCAACATCTTACAAGGACTTTTTTTCCTCTAAATAGTTTCTAAATGTTTGGCTGTCATTAAAAACTTTGAGGCTCAGTGGCAGGAGTTCATTGAACAGGGTGCCCGCCACCTGCACTGAGGTTGGCTGATCCAGCCTGGCCTAGGCCTGCTAAAATAACAATAACAACTGCAACCAAAAAATATCTGGGTGTTGTGGCAGGTGCCTGTAGTCCCAGGTTCTTGGGAGGCTGACGCAAGAGAATGGCTTAAGCCCAAAAGTTTGAAGTTGCTGTAAACTGTGATGCCACAGCACTCTACCTAGAGTGACGTAGTGAGACTCTATCTCAAAAAAGAAAAAAAAAATTTTTTTGAGATTCTGTCTTTTGCTCTAACTTAAGATATGCACTCCTAGACCTTTCTGCTTGTTGTTGGGCCTATCACTCTGTTTGTCTACTGCTTTTGCTCTGTTTTAGACTGGATTTTTCTAAGCAATATACTGGTGCTTAGAAAATAATACTGGGCATATTATTCATTATTTTTCCTCCCATTTGTCTCTCATAACTATATGTCTACAATAGTTGATGACCATTGAGAAGGTAGGTAGTTGCACACTAATTATATAGCATATTCTTGACTAGAAGGGTACTGTGCCATTTTGAATTTTTCAACGTTTTCAAAAGTTAAAATGAGGTATATCCATTATCACTTGGTACTTCCATATTAGCCAACAAAGGCTTCAATGTCATGTTGTTGACACCAAGTTATAGTTCTATAATTAGCTGTAAGCAACATCTTCTAATTTTATAATACATCCTTTTCTTTGATAACTATGTTTAATCAAGTTATGTTCCTTCAAATAATTAAAAAAATGCCGGCTGGATCTGACTTTTACTTTTAATGTTTTCATCTTTTGTAGTAATGATTTGACTTACACAGTAGATATTTATTGAGAGCCTATAGTGCCAACAATTTTCTTAAGGAATTTACACTGTTCATTTCAGAAGTAAATATTTATTGAACATCTATTATATATATATATATATATATCAAACATTATATTAGCTCAGTTCTTCAGAGCAAGAGAACCAACAGGTTGTATGTGCATTTGTGGGTACTTTATGTTTATACATAGATATATTCATGAAGATTTATTATAAGGAATCAGCTCACCGGACTGTGGAGGCAATCAAGTCCAAAATGTGCATAAAGGTCCAGCTGCTGGAGACCCAGGAGAGACATAATTACCCTTCTGAAGATCATCTGTTGTGGGAAGAGAAAGAATTGATGATTCAGATAATGAACAAAAACAGTCTACCTGAGCATTAATTTTTCCTCATGAGAAGTCAGTCTTTTGTTTTGTACATTTATTAGTTGAGGGTCACTCACATTATGAACAACAGTCTGCTTTAATCAAATTATACTAATTTAAATGTTGACTGCATCCAAAATGTCATCACGGAAAATCTCAAAATAATGTTTGACCTAATATATGTGTACCCTATGGCCCAGCCAAGTTGACAAAAAATTAACATTACAAGCTGAAAGGTGTACACAATGGGGCCCAGAGAAGAGGCCATAGTGGAGATGTTCAGGTCAGGTTTATTCAAAGGGTAGGGGGTGGGCAACTGCCTAGTGAGTCCAAATGTGGCATCTGTGTTAGGTGAAGGTGGGGAAGTTGGGGTCTCCTTTTGTAAAGGAGGTGGGTACATTCCACAGCTTGTGTGAAAATTTCTTGGTGAAAATTTCTCAGGGTGTGGGTTAGCCAGATCCTTTGCGTCTTTGTCTTAGGAGGGTAGGAGGAAGAAGAGGGGAAAGAGTTTGTGTGTGGCTGCATTAGGCTGCCCCAACACAAGAACCATGCATCCATAAAGAAAAAAAATAAATATATATGCATATTTGCATTTATCCTAATGGAGAAGTTGCAGAAATAAATAGAAAAATAGCAAAACATATAGTAAATGTGGTGATGACATGCATAAAATTGGTATATGTCTTAATTACATTTTAAGTAAAATAAACGAGAAATTTTGCTATCCCAGATTCTTACTATATACCATTAAGGTAGTAACATATACTAAAAATAACTTAGGTAACCTATTGATAAGTATGTGGCTGGTTAAGTTTCACAGAAATTGACAGTGTAACAGAGTCTGAGTTACATAATATATATTAAGGAACAAGGAACGGTAATTATGAAATGAGATGTAGAGGTAGCAGGATTGGGCTGAGATAGAATGATAAAGGCCTAGCAAACTTCATCCAATCTTGTGTGTCATCCTAAAGCAAATGCTGGATGTCAAAGTTAGTCTGTGTTAGACTCAAATGATGAGCTCCACCTTGCTCATCACCAGGTGTAGGCCATCTGGGGAAGGGTGTGACCTTGTGTAAAATGGTTCTAGGGGGCTCAAACAGGTGGAAAAGGTGCTGGAGACTGTCTGCTGACCATGCTCCATACAGCTGGGTGCAAGACCTTTTCTTGTGAAGATCTGGATATCATGTTCCCATGCCCATCACACTTAATATCTGGTTTCCTAATAGGAGACTATAAAATTCCCATACTCTGGAGTTATTTGAGTGCTTAATATATGTTGTAATCATTTATAGGTGTCAACATTTGGAGGGAAATCAGTAATGACCATACAATGAAGGATCATCAATATGGAGGTTAGTTTGAGTACCATTTAAGATGTTTCAGCTGCACTTAATAAAAATGAATAATTCAACTCAAATTCTCTCAAATCAATTCATATAACAGAACACCCAAAGGTAAACTTGGTTTTAGGAGTGGATGGATGAGTCATTCACTCATGCCTTCAAAGACCTACCTTTGTTTTCTTTTTTTAACTTTGCTTTTTTTTGTCCTTTCTGTCTGCTTTATTCTCAGCTTAGTTCTCCTTATGATCAGTAAATAATGGTCTGTAGCAATTGGGGCTATATATTCCTAAAATATATGCCTTTATGTCTCATCGCACACAGTTTGGGCATTTAAATTTCTCAAACCAACCACTGGAAATGAGATCACTAAGATCATTTCTGCTTTTACTACAGACATTAATGCAGTAAACTTGTACTTAATTTTAGAGGAAGAGAATAAATATTAAAGAGTCTAGCATTATAACCTCTCAAATTTGCCTTTTTTTAAATTAAATATGATTGAGAAAAGATGTCAGTAATTAAAGTGGACGGATGCCTAGTTTGGATGAAGGTTATACTAATTGACATTTAAAGTAGAAGAAATTTCTGGATCTAAGATTAGACGATTATACACTGTGAACTAAAAGAAAATCTAAGCCCCAACTGACATAATGGACCCCCTCTGGGCCAAGGGATCCCCAGAAATACCCTAAAGCTGAATCACTGCCCATGAGAAAGGAGGCCAGATACTCCTCATCATGCTCTCCCTCCCTTCTTGGAGATATCCTTTGTAACTCATTAATACACCTAAGTCTATGAAAGACAAAGTTTCCTCTACATCTACAGGCCATCAATTTACCCAACAGATCTCATGAGTCTATGTCCAGTGGCTCTCTGATTAACAGACCTCGTTTTGTTGTTGTTGTTGTTGTTGTTGCAGTTTTGACCGGGGCCGGGTTTGAACCCACTACCTCAGGTATATGGGGTCAGTACCCTACTGCTTGAGTCACAGGCACTGCCCCAGACTTCTTTAACTTAAAATATTCCAGGGCTTTCAACAAAGCTTCATTTCTTTAACCAATTCACCTATAAGCTGTAAGCCTCTAGCTTTAAGATGTTTCACTTTTTAAGTCTGAAGCAATGTACATCTTCTATGCCCACGGATTGGTTTATGATTACCTATAATTATGATAACCTATAATTCTTTTCTCCTTAAAATGCATAAAACCTAAATGTAACCCAACCATGGCTAGGACCACTTGCTTAAAGCTTCTTGGGCATGGCTCTGGGCCCTGGTCCTCATACTTGGCTCAAATAAACCTCTTTAAATTTCTTTACAAAGGTTGGGTATTTTCCCATTGACAATACTATTTATGTTGTTATTTAGTTGAGATTTCATTTATTAAGTATAGTTATTGAGGAGTATACATGAGTACCAGAGTGAATACTCATCTTTATTTAGCTGTCTGTTGCTCTTAGAAAATCTTGCCCTTAATTTACATTACAGAATAATTTTTTGGTTATAACTTAAGACTGATTTGTTATAAATGTGTAAGGTGTCATTGGCCTTTGATGACTTCCAAATAATTAATCTTTGATTTAAAGTATGAAATATTGAAAGTACACTTATAGAATCAAGTATAAATAATATTAGTATTATATATTCTAGCTCTAACAAGGTGTATTATACCTGTCAACCTGAAATAATTGAAAGGATCAAAATCCAGTTTTAAAGAGTTTATCCAAGTAAAAAGCTAGAAATGGCTATTTGGGATATACAGATGCCAGTGAAATGGGGTAGAGTGCTTTGAAGTTAAAAGTTAAGTTCTTGCTAATATAGGCAGAACATAACAAAATTTAACAAGATTACAAAATTTTCTATACAAGATTCGTTTAAGAGTTTAACAAATTGATTAGTTATAGTTTGTTTTCTTTTCTATGCAAATTATTTACTTTTCTTTATAGCAGGTTTTCATTTCCTTTCCAAATCAAAAGAGTGTATTTAACATCCATTTTCAGAAAATGTGACAGCCACTAAACTAAGTCTTTGTATGAAAAAGCTAAGAGGGTGGTAAATCTACAAAATTCCACAATGAATTCTATGCTTTTATCATTTACAACATTTTAGAAAATGATGCAGGTAAGAAAGAAGAAGACCAATCTATAATCAGAGGAACAAACATTCCTGCTGCCTGATTATAGCTACCTCAGTTCAATGGCCTGTCACATGACTCGGGCCCCATAATCACACATCATTAAAGCTCAAAATAATATAGAGTTACAACAGCTCAGATTTGAATTACTTATTTTCTCAGACCACCCTCAAATTGTTTTACTCTCTAACTCACCAGACCTACAATCCTTGTGTGATATAGGTTCTTGCCATTCAGATGCTCTCAGAAATGTTATTCTTTATTTTTCAAAATATATGTATTTCCTAGTCCTCAGTCTACTCCATTTTCAAAGTCTATTTCACTTAGTATATAGAATTCTTTATATATACTAAAATATATTCTAGATATATTTTGGTGTATTCTAAAATATATTCTAGATATATTTTTTTCTAAGAGGTATTCCTCAAGTGTTTCATAAGTATAATACTACTCACATGTCCAAAATGAACCTATATCTCCTTCCTTCCTCAGCCTCAAAGTTTTCCCCTTCTGGTGTAATTGATAGCAATAAATATTGCTTTCATCTTACTCATTGTTCAAGTCAGAATAAGGAAGATGAGGGCACCACTAACGTGACCTTATCATTATATCTTCAAAATATATCTCAGATTCACTTTCTTCTTTCCATGTTACTAACAAAATAAATATCCAACAGTATTTGAATTTCTCTAAAAGCTTGAGATTAGGGAGGAGGATTGCTAGGATCACTCCTATGATTTATCCTATAAGGGTACATGTGAATCTTTCTAAATGTGGTATATAAATGTCTTAACACAACAACTATGAGAATAACATGAAGGCTATGTTAACCAGTTGGATGAAAGTATTTTAAATTGTATATAGAAACAACACACTGTACCCCATGATAGTATTAATGTGCACAACTGTGCTTTAATAAAATAAATAAATAAAAATAAAAGCTTGAGATTAATCTCCTTTCCTCCCTGTTATAGACTGAACTTTATTCCCACAAACTCATAAACTGAAGCCCTAACTCCCAGTGTGATGGAATTTAGAGGTAGAACATTTGTGGACACAATTAGAATTAGATGAAGTTATAAGGATCAATAGGAAACATCAGGAAAACTTGCCATGTGAGAACACTATCTGATATAGATTATTGACTATTGATTGATGGGGTGTACATGACTTACTGACTATAAAAGACCCTTTGAAATAAAGATGATTGCTACTTGCCATCCCCCCCCAAAAGAAAAAACACTATCTGAAACCCAAGGAGAAAGGCCTTGGGAAAAATCAGCCCTGCTGGCACCTTAATCTTGGACTCATGTGTATGCATGTGTGTTTGTGTGTGCATTTGCATGTGCTCACATATTTTCCCTACTAGGTACAATGTTGTCTTTATTTTTTGTACATATGGGATATAAAGGGAAGTGTTCTAAATGCTTCTCTTACATAATGATAACTAGGTTAAATCTATGCAGGATGAAAAATTTCCAGAGTCATGTAAAAAGAGTTGAAACAGTATCTCCCTAGAATCTGACTTCCACTTTTCCTTTTGAACTATTATGGGGACTGATAATGTGGACAATGAGACTATTGTCTCTAGCCCAGATGATTTCATTCCAAATAGTATCTCACTATTTCCTCACAGAAGAAAACCCAGGGCTTCCCTCAGTGGTCTATTCAGTGTTTGCTTCTCTGCCTTCTTGACATAATTATATTTTAGCACAATTTTTAAGACTAAAGAGCAGATTTCTAAAAGGTATATTTGGGATTGTTACAGAGGTCCATGCTAGTGAACTTCTCATTTATCTAAAGATTTGGCAAGACCTTTGAATGCAGGGATGATATTTTGGGTGGCACAAAACACATCTAATCATAGTTTGCTAGAGTGGCTATCAACATTCTTATAGTTGTATATAGACTGTGATCATGATCCTGAAATTGTCTTGGATGTGTTTGTCTAAAGGATACAGGTAAATTTTGCTATGGAAAGCATACTGAGATAAATAAGAGATGATATAATTTCATGGTTCACTCTTGACACAAATGTGGAAGTATCAGGAAATTGGAAACAGATAATGACACTTTTATTACATGCTATAATAATAATTGATCTTCAGCCTTCTAAGGTTAAGGACATTAAAGGATTCCACAACACATTTAGCAATGGGTTTGAACCTGCCACCCTCGGTATATGGGGATGGTGCTCTACTCACTGAGCCACAGGTGTTGTCTTGGACTTGTTTTTTATTTAAAAACATAGAAAGAAGGAAACTTCATTAAAAGTAGAAGTAATGTTTCTAAGTTCATTTTTTTAAAAAGACATTTAATAATATGCAGTCAAATTTGTAGCCTCTTTAGGAAAAATAAAAAGCTAACCAATAGTTCGGTGGAGTGTGATGGCTCCGTAACATACACACATAATCTAACAGCATTTGGTCTTAAGGAAGATTAAAAAAATGCTGCATTTATTTAGTTATTTATTCATTCTTTCATTTATTTTTAATACAAGGTCTTGCTCTATTGCCCAGGCTGGACTACAGTGGCACAACCATAGCTTCCTACATCAACTGCAACTTCAAACTCCTGGGTTCAAGTGATCTTTTTGCCTAGGACTCTGGAGTAGCTAGGGTTAAAGGTGCATTCATGCCCTGCTAGTGTTTTTGTTTTTGTTTTGTAACACAGAGACAAGTTCCCACTATGTTGCCCCAGCTGGTCTTGAACTCTTGGCCTCAAGGAAACTACTTGCTTTGTTCTCCCAAAATGCTGGGATTATAGGCAAAAGCCACTGTGCACAGCCTAAAAGTATCATTTTAAGGCAAGAAGTATTCTAAATATGAAAATTATACTTGCTTTTAAGGAATGTATAACAGTATAGAGGAATTATGAGATTAAATGATACATAGAAAAATACAATGTTGGGTATAGAGGAAAGCTTAGTGGGGTGGAATAGATCCTTTCCATTTAAAATTGCCTTACAGTTTAATGGAAGTATTTCGGATTGTGTGTGAAAACCCCACACTGTACCCCAGAAGTGCATTAATGTACATAGTTACCATTCAATTAAAAAAATAAAATAAATAAAATAAATAAAAACAATTAACTATACCATATATGGTTAGGGTGTTATCACTGATTAGAATTCAATCTCACAATATATTTATAACAGCAAAACCTATTACAAAAAGAGGGATGTGTTGTGGCAGGTGCCTGTGGTCTCAGCTACTTGGGAGGCTGAGGCAGGAGACTCACTTGAGCTCAGGAGTTGGAGGTTGCTGTGAGCTGTGATGCCACGGCACTCTACCCAGGGGGACAGCTTGAGGATCTGTCTCAAGAAAAAAGAGGGATGTGACTAGAGGGATGTGGGGAAGATAGATTTTCAAAATGATTTCAAAGAGTTCTATGAAACAAATTCTTTTCTAACACAATTATTTCATTGAATAAAGTCCTAACTATGCACCAAATTAGAATGTTTGTAAAATTCTAAAATACTTAGATTTTCCTTCATTTACACAGTAACTGATAAGAAAGATGAGGATTATTTTGTGGTGAACAATGAATACATTTCCTCTAGGTAATAGAAACAGTACCCATCAGTAACTTCTATAATTATGAACATATACATGATTAAAAAAAAACACATACTTATTCTTTGTATATTGAATACGTGTATTTAAATGTCCACATAACTCAAAGTGTTAAAAGGGATATCCTCCTTGGCAAACTGATAATTTATTAAGTAATTTACTGATTTCTCAGACAAAGATGTATTTTCCTGGTCTCATCTGTATTCCTCTTGACCTAAATATTTATTAAGATTGCTTCATCCTTTGCATCATTAGATAAGTCTAGGTCATCAAGTCTAGTTTTATTTACTAAGGTTGCCTCATACCTGATCTCCCTGATACCTAATACATAAACTTTGTCCACAACACTAAAACAAATCTGAACATGTGAACAATTCTTGTAAAACTCCTTTGACATGGCTCCTTTCATTTCCAACATACACTTCACCCATGTAAAGCTCTGTGTGTTTCTTCAATGCACCTTGACCTCGGATCTATAATTTCTGAAGGCTGTCTTCATCCTGACTAGAATTCTCTGCTAACTCTTCTACTTGGCAATTTCCCCTTTAGGGTGAGATCTAAGACCCAAAGCCTTGGTAAGATGCTGTCTGTGTTCTCCTACAACGTGTATAGATGTCTGTTTCCAATCTCAGTCCTCTACAGGATTTTCAATATTTCAAAAGAAAGAGATTTTTTTTTCCTCTTCCACCCCTGTTGGTCAAAGCAGTGCTTAGAACATGGAAGACATTCAGTGAATAGCTGTAGATCACTGTGCTAAGTTCTGTACATATTTATATGGTTGTTATATATTTCAATGTTAGTATTTAACTATAATTTTTCTAAAATACATAGATGTTTAAAATGTGTTTACTTGAGGGGAGAAGGTTGAAGCTTCTAAGGTGCCTGGTGGGCTGGGGCACAGGAGCTATGAAGGGGTGTGAGTAGGAGGCTAGTGAAGACCCATGGTAGGCCTGAAGAAGAGTGATGGCCAAGACCACCTTCCCTGCACCATGCTCATAGAGGATGTGGATGCCCTCAATTTCTGGCTGGCCAAGTTACTGGAGCCAATAAATGGATTCTCATGAGCCTTGGTTAGAAATAAATAGCTAAGGTGGGAGGAGCAAAATGGTGGCCAAATAACAGCTTCCTTGCAACTGGGCACCATGAGACTGGAAGAGAAGACTTCATGCATCTCTGGATGGTGGGATCTGCCCAGAAACATCCCTTTGGGAACACAAGTAGTCAGCAAGAGACTTCTGGACCCCATGAGGAGGACAAAGGCAATGGAAAACTGGCAAGTGGTTGTGTGTGCTTGTTAGGTCCAATCCCACCAGCAGCTGACTCGTCAAAACTCTAAGCCAGAGGCATGCAACTTAAAGAGCAAGAGGAAGTGAAGGAAAATTAGGGCAAGGAAACAAATAAAGAAAACATTCATGAGGAAGGATCATCAGAAAAATCCTGGCAACCGAGGGATGGTGAGGTAGCTACTGCAGAGGATTCCACATATAAAGAAGTTTTAGAAATTATAGAAAGGGAATTTAGAATACCGATGATGAAAACAATGAAGGAAATGATGGAAACAATGAAAGAAACTGCTGATAAAGTGGAAAATGACCAAAAGGAAATCCAAAAACAGAATCAAATAAGAGATGAACAATATGAAGAATATAGAAAGGATATAGCAGAGCTGAAGGAACTGAAGCAGTCAATTAGGGAACTTCAAGATGCAATAGAAACTATCAACAACAAATTAGACCATGCAGAAGAAAGAATCTCAGAGTTAGAGGACAAAGCTCTTGAGATAACTCAGGTAGTTACAGAGGCAGAAAAAAAGAGAGAGAAAGCAGAATGTTCACTGACAGAATTATGGGACTTTATTAAGAGTTCAAACATATAAGATATAGGTATTCCAGAAGGGAAAGAATAATGCCCCAGGGGAATGGAAGCCATACTAGAGAATATTATAAATGAAAAATTCCCAAATATCACCAAAAATTTCTGACATACTCCTTTCAGAGGGATATCGGACCCCATGTTGCCTCAACTCTAACAGAGCTTCTCCAAGACACATTGTGATGAATCTTTCCAAAGTCAAGACAAAAAAAAAGATTCAAGCTGCCAGGAGTAAGCGCCAGTTGACCTACAGGACAAATCCATTAGGATGACTGCAAACTTCTTTAAAGAAACTCTTCAAGAAAGAAGATAATGGTCATGTATCTTTAATCTACTTAAACAGAACAATTTTTAGCCCAGAATTCTATCCTGCTAAGCTAAGATTTAAAATTGACAGAGAAATCAAATCATCAACTGATATGCAAACACTGAGGAAATTTGCCCCAAGACCAGCTCTACAGGAAATACTTCAATCTGTCCTGTACACTGACCACCATAATGGATCAACAGCAAAGTAAGAATTAAGAAATTAAAGGAGAGAACCTAAGTTCCACAATGATGCAAAAGATAAAACTAAGGAATGAACTACCATGAAATAAGATGAATAGAACACTACCACACTTATCAATTATCTCAATAAATGTTAATGGCTTGAATTTTTCACTGAAGGGGAATAGATTAGCTAATTAGATTAATGAACACAAGCCATCCACTTGCTGTCTCCAGGAAATGCACCTACCTTCAAAAGACAAATTAAAACTCTGAGTTAAGGGTTGGAAGACAATTTTTCAGGTGAACAGAATTTAGAAGAAAAGTGGGGTTGCAAACTTATTTTCAGATACATGTGGCCTTAAAGCAACTAAAGTCAAAAAAAGACAAAGGTGGTCATTTTATATTGGTCAAGGGAAAAATACAACAGGAAGACATTTCAATTCTAAATATTTATGTACCCAACTTAAATGCTCCCAGATTCTTAAAACAGACGTTAGTCTAAGGAATATGATATCCTATAATACCGTAATAACAGGGAACTTTAATACTCCTAATACAGAGCTGGATGGATCCTCTAAACATAAATTAAACAAAGATATAAGGAACTTACATGAGAAGCTTGAACAACTGTGCTTGATAGATGCATATAGAACACTCCATCCCAAAGATAAAGAATATACATTCTTTTCATAGCCCCATGGAACATCCTCCAAAATTGATCATATCCTAGGACACAAAACAAACCTCAACAGAATCAAAAAATTTGAAATTTCAACTTGTATCTTCTAAGACCACAAGGCAATAAAAGTGGAACTCAACTCCAACAAAAACATTCAAATCCACACAAAGACATGAAAATTAAACAACCTTCTGTTGAATGACCGTTGGGTGCAGGAAGAATAAAAGAGGAAATCATTAACTTTCTTGAGCATAACAGCAATGAAGACACAAGCTACCAAAACCTGTGGGATTCTTCAAAAGTAGTTCTGAGAGGAAAATTTATCACTTTAGATTCCTACATTTGAAAAATAGGAAGAGAGCAGATCAACAAATTTAGAAGCCGTCTTATGAAATTAGAAAAGGAAGAACAATCTAATCATAAACCCAGCAGAAGAATAGAAATATCCAAAATTAAATCAGAGATCAATGAAATTGAAAACAAGAAAATCATTCAGAAAATTAATGAAACAAAGAGTTTTTTTTTTTTTTTTAAATAAATCAAATAGATAAACCTTTGGCCAGACTAACTAGAAATAGAAAAGGAAAATCTCTAGTAATCTCAATCAGAAATGATAAAGGGGAAATAACAATTGATGCCACAGAGATACAAGAGATCAACTCTGAATACTACCAGAAACTCTATGCCCAGAAATTTGACAATATGAAGGAAATGGATCAATATTTGGAATCACACCCTTTCCCTAGACTTAGCCAGGAAGAAATACGGCTCCTGAACAGACCAATTTCAAACACTGAAATCAAAGATACAATAAAAATTGTTCTAACAAAAAAATTGTTTTGGCCCAGATGCTTTCACACCAGAGTTCTATCAAACCTTCAAAGAAGAGTTTATTCGCCTGCTGCAGAAATTATTCCAAAAAATTGAGGATGAAGGAATCTTCCCCAACATGTTATACAAAGCAAACATACCCTGATATGAAAAACAGGAAAATACCCAAATAAAAAGGAGAATTTCAGACCAATTTCACTGATGAATATAGATGCAAAAATTATCAACAAAATCCTAACCAATAGATTACAGCTTATCATCAAAAAAGTTATACATCACGATCAAGTAGGCTTCATCCCAGGGATGCAAAGCTTGTTTAACATATGCAAATCCATAAACGTTATTCACCATATCAACAGAAGCAACAACAAAGACCATATGATTCTCTCAATAAATGCAGAAAAATCTTTGATAAAATCCAGCATCCTTTTCTAATTAGAACACTGAAGAGTATAGGCATAGGTGGCACATTTCTTAAACTGATTGAAGCTATCTATGACAAACCCACAGCTAATATTTTACTGAATAGAGTAAAACTGAAAACTTTTACTCCTAGAACTGGAACCAGACAAGGTTGTCCTCTGTCACCATTACTATTAAACATAGTGCTGGAAGTTCTAGCCAATACAATTAGGCAAGACAAGGAAATAAAGGGCATCCAAATAGGAGCAGAAGAGGTCACACTCTCCCTCTTTGCTGACAATATGATCCTATACTTAGAAAACCCCAAAGACTCAACCACAAGACTCCTGGAAGTCATCAAAAAATACAGTAATGTCTCAGGATATAAAATCAATGTCAGTAGCCTTTGTATATGGCAATAATAGCAAAGATGGGAGACTAATTAAGGACACAACTCCCTTTGCCATAGCTGTAAAAAAAATGAAATGTCTATGAATACCCCTAACAAAAAAGGTGGAGGGATTCTATGAAGAAAATTATGACACCCTAAGAAAGGAAATAGCAGAGGATATTAACAAATGGAAGAACGTACTATGCTTATGGCTGGGAAGAGTCAACATTATAAAAATGCGTATACTTCCCAAAGCAATCTACTGATTCAATGTCATCCCTATTAAAACACCAACATCATATTTTCAAGACTTGGAAAAAATAATTCTGTACTTTGTATGTAACCAGAAAAACCCCTATATAGCTAAGGTAGTTCTTAGTAATAAAAACAAAGCCGGGGGCATCAGCATACCAGATTTTAGGCTGTACTACAAAGCCATAGTGGTGAAGACAGCATGGTACTGGCACAAAAATGCACACTTAGACATTTGGAATCAAATAGAAAACCAGGAAATGAAACAAATATCTTATAATCACCTAATCATCGATAAACCAAATAAGAACCAAGAACATACATTTGGGGAAAGATTCCCTATTCAATAAATGGTGCTAGGAGAACTGGATATCCACATGTAAAAGACTGAAGCTGGACCCATATCTTTCTTCACTCACAAAAATTGATTCAAGATGGATAACAGACTCAAATTTAAGGCATGAAAAAATAAAAATCCTCAGAGAAAGCATAGGAAAAACACTAAAAAATATTAGCCTAGGGAAAGACTTCATGAAGAAGACTGCCTTGGCAATCACATCAAAAACAAAAATAAACAAGTGGGACTTAATTAAACTGAACAGCTTCTGTACAGCAAAGGAGACAACCATCAGAGCAAATAGACAACATACACAATGGGAAAGGATATTTGCATATTTTGAATCAGATAAAAGCTTGTTAACAAGGATCTTGTTAACTAATCCACATGAAAAAATCCCATATATCAATGGGCAAGAGACATGAATAGAACCTTCTCTAAAGAAGACTAACTAACCAACCAAAAGAATGGCTAACCAACATAAGCCCTAATTATTAGAGAAATGCAAATCAAAACTACCCTGGGATACCATTTAACCCCAGTGAAAATGGCCCACATCACAAAATTTCAAAACTGCAAATTCTGGTGTGGATGTGGAGAGAAGGGAACATTTTTACACTCCTGGTGGGACTGTGAACTAATACAACCTTTTTGGAAGGAGGTAAGGAGAAACCTCAAAGAACTGAATCTAGACCTCCCATTTGATCCTGCATTCCCATTACTGGGCATCTACTCAGAAGAAAAAAATCCTTTTATCATAAGGACACTTGTACTAGAATGTTTATCGCAGGTCAATTTATAATTGCCAAAATGTGGAAACAGCCTAAATGCTCACCAACCCAGGAATGGGTTAACAAGCTGTGGTACATGTACACCATGGAATACTATTCAGCCATTAAAAAAGTGGAGACTTTACAGCCTTTGTATTAACTTGGATGGAAGTGGAGCACATTATGCTTAGTAAAGCATCACAAGAATGGAGATGCATGAATCCTATATACTCAAGTTGTGAGCTCCTGTTCCCTCCACGCTGTTTCTTCTGCCTTCTATTCCCCTGCACTGTGGGTGAGCTCCTGTTCCCCTGCCCTCTCCCATTTCCCCACCCTATGGGCAACCTCCTGCCCTCTCCTGTTCCCCCACTCCTCAGCCCTATGGGCCTTCCCAGCCATGTTCTCATGCTCTCCAGAATTTAAAGAGGCATGGAAAGTCACAAGTTTCACAAAACCCCCAAGTTCTCAGTAGATGAACAATGGCAGAACACTGACCGAGATGTGATTAATTACTGTTGTATAACCATAACCATTGTGATTTAAGATGTATCCATCAATCAATTATTGTTATATAATCATAACCATTGTGATATGAAACTTATCCATTGACAACCAAGCTGTAACCCTGCCAATGGCAACATTCCTCATCCCCCTCTGCTTGCTTAAGCTACTCAGAGAAAAAAAAGGTATAAGAGACAAAAAACCCTACCCTTTAGGTTCACTTGTCTCAGAACAACACCCCTCTGCACAGGTGTGAATAAATCACCAATTAATAGCATCTGAGTGGGTCCGAGTTTATTTTTCCATAACCTCAAGGTTATTTCACTCAATTTTGATATGAAGACAATTAAAGGCAATTAATGACACAGAGGGGTTGGGGAAAGGGGAGAACAGAGGGAAGGAATATGGAGGGAAGCATGGGGGAAAGAAAGAGCAGAGAGAGGGGAGGCGGGAGGGGTGGGGTCTTGGTGTGTGACACATCTTTTGGGGGCAAGACACAATTGTAAGAGAGACTTTACCTAACAAATGCAATCAATGCAACCTGGGTTCTTGTAACCTTAATGAAAAAAATAATACCCAATAATAAAATAAAATAAAATAAAATATATTTACTTATGTTTCTAAACAGTACATGGGAAGCGATATATTGAGAAACTTTCATTTCGTTTTTCTTTCTATATAGTCCCATCTGTCTGTCCCAGGAAATGTAAATTGATTATTTGGCTGTAAAATCACATGATAATAATGCAAGAAGTGTCTGTCAGTTTCCTGAGTGATTTTTAAATATCCTTAGTGACAACTTCAGGAAATAGCAAAGAAGAAAGAGGAACAGAAATCAACACTTTTTCATTTGTAAGCTTAAGCTTCTTATGAAAATAGAAAAGTAGGGAAAATAAGTTGAAAAAAATTAACTTTAGAAACCATTAATCTATTGAACTTCTTTAAATTTAGAATAGAAAAGAGCTAAACACATTTTAAAAATATGGTTCCCTTGCCATCCCTGTTATTTTAATACAAAATTTTTTAACTTAATGAACTCCTTACAGTTAATTTGAAAACTTGATGATGACCCGGGTTAATGCCAAGATTTGAAAAGGGAAATAAAAAAAACCCGAGACAGTAATATTTGTCTCAAAGTATGTATATATGTTGTATCTCTTCTTATCCCTAGTGAAATAAAATTTTTATAATAAATACTTACATTTAATTAATGCTTTGCATTTAATAGAGTGAATTTCATATCCATTATCCAAAAACTTAGATAGAAAACTGTGAATATTTAGAAAAATTCATGCCAAACCATAACATCAAAACAGGTTTTTCAGATTAAAGAAAATGTAAAATTATATTTTACTGATAATATAAGGAAGAAATATTTTTGATGAAAAAGTATGATTCCTTTTATTTTTCACCTTCACTTAGTTTTCATAGACTGCACATATGTATTGGCAGATTATATTATATGATGAAAATGTTATAAGACCAATGTATAGTTTCAAATACAGAACAAACATATTTTTCCAAAATATTTTCTGCTATGAATGTTACTTTTGCATACCTATTTAAAACTTTAGACTACTTAAACAAATAAATCATTACAAATGACAAATTTTAAAGTGTAATGAATTTTCATAAAAATTATTCAGGAATATAAATACATTGAATAGAATATGGGAAAAAGTCAATGCCCTTAATGTCCTCAGCTAACAAGATAGTTAAATATCATAGTTCAATGTCAGAAACACTATGAGTTGATTCACATCAACTGAATCAAAGAATTAGCCATGAGGATTCAAACTGTTGAAAGATTTCAAATAGCCAGGCATTGTGGTAGGTGCCTATAATCCCTGCTACTCTGGAAGCTTATGCAAGAGCCCAAACCACCTTGGCACTGTACCGAGAGTGACAAAGTGAAACTCTGTCAAAAAAAAAAAAAAAAAAAAAAGCCAAGAAAGAGTTAAACCATATGCTGTGATAGAAACAAATGAAAGTTTTACTAAAAGCATTGCAATCTTGTGCTCACTTCAGCAGCACATATACTAAAATTGAAATGATACAGAGAAGATTAACATGGCCCCTGCGCAAGTATGACATGCAAATTTGTGAAGCGTTCCATTAACTAAAAATAAAAAAAAAGAATTGCAATCTTGTTGATTCTAAAGAAGTGTGTAGCATTGAATGAATTGAAATCCCTCCCCCCCAAAAAGATATTTTCAGTATCTAACATTGATACTCGGAGTTAACAGAAATATTTGATTTATACTGTGGTGATATAATTGCAAACTAAATTTACTTTTTAATATTAAAAAATATTTTAATATTGTATTAACAACATAATACTTAAAATATTTAATATAATAAAAGAAATATTAAATATATAATATTAATTTTTAATTAAAGATGATAATTTACTTTTTATTGCCCCTTTTCTTACCTCTACTTCTAGTCTATCAATAAGTATTCTCAAGTCTGGTCTTTTCCAAACCATTAACTGTAATCCTTCCTTTACTATTTCCAATATTCTTACTTTAATGCTGGCGTCGTGTCTCCACCAGTAGTGTTAGCTCTTTGGGAGACTGAAGCAGAAGAGTAAGTTGAGGCCACAATTTCAAGATGAACCTGAGCAACAGAATGAGACCCTTTCGCAAAACAAAACAAAAACAAAGCTACTTCAAGGAAAACAAACGAAAAAAAGTCTTACTTCAAAAATGACTTGCCCTTTATCTCCACAATAGTGCACACCTATATTTCACTTCTATTCCTCTTAAATTTATTCATAGAACTGTTTCTTCCCATTAGAAAACATAATTTATTTTCTTCCTTCTCATAAATTACAAAGTCCATTGGTTCTCTCATGGCACTAATATTAAAATAATTATTCTGACACACAAATCCATATAAAACTTTATAAATATGTGAGCTCTTCATGTTTCCTCTTATAAATGACATAAGAAAACCAATAAAGGATAACACCATGGTGTAGATGGAACAAAAGAAAACCAATAATGAGTAGCATTGCATGGAAGTCAAATTCCATGAATAAAGAAAAGAGTATAAATTGCTAGAGACTCATCAATCTAAGAAATTAGGTGACGTATTTCAAGACTATCTAGTGTTTACTTGTTTGATGATTTATGCATGCATTTATTTACTTATAAATAAATTTGTCCTCCTTATTAGAAAGGTAAACTCTGTGTGAGTGAGGAACATTTCCCTTGGGTACATTTCTCAACACCCAGTGCTTGATACATAGGAAATGGTCACTACTTATGAAAGTAGTCCACATCAGTTGGTAGGCATTTGGCTGAAAATAATAAAATATTCTATCAAAAACAATGACTTATGCAAAATATACTTTCTCACATGTTTAGAAATCTGAAGGCAGGGAATCTGGAAGATACCTAGTTACTTTCATCTTTGCTTCTGCCATCCTTCTATTTCAGAAGGATTTCTCTTTAGTCACAGGAAGGCTGCAACAGCATCTTCAAAAGAGAGGTGATTCTTTTCACTCATTTTATTTAATTGAAGATAACGACTTCATCTAAATGTTTTTCAATTGGGTAGATTGTCCAAAATTGGGTTACATTTTGCTGCCATAAAGGAGTTAGAATAATGTGTATGTGGTATTTTCATTTCTTTTCATGGAATGCAGACTTCTCTAGCAATTGCAAAAAATGGAGTAGAATATAACAAGGAGTTAGGGTAGCAACAAAATCATCGGGGTGTGTCACTTTTAGCAAAGGCTTGTGGCTTATGTGTTCACTGAGTCTTAAAATTTCTGAAATAGTTTGCTCTTATAACTGCCCTATTGTTTGACTAGGTACGGAATTCCGGATTGTGAAGATTACATTATGTCTATTTGCAAGAACTCCACTCTTACTCTGATCATTATTGTCTCCTATAGCTTTTAGCTTTAAATCTTTGATATTGAAGGCATTTTAACATCCTGATGTATTTTTTTATTTGAGAAAATGCTTGTCATTTAACTCTATCACTAATATCAAGAATCATGTTGGGGTGGTGCCTGTAGCTCAAAGGAATAGGGCACTGGACCCATATGCTGGAGGTGGCAGGTTCAAACCCAGCCCTGGCCAAAAACTGCCAAAAAAAAAAAAAAATAGAATCATGTCACTTTTCAATTCCAGAATAATTTTCAGAATTACTCGTAAGTATAGTTTGCAAAAATTCCTTTTATCTTCTTCATAATGAATTCCAATTAGACATATATTCTGGAGCATCTTAAAATAGTCTTTGTTTCTCTTAAATTTAATTTTTATGTGTTTGTTTTATAGTTCAAAAAAATTTCTCCTTGGCTTTGTCCAATTTACAATATAGATGTAAATTTACATTTTGATGTATTTGACTCATATTACTTCTTTCTGTAGGAAATTATACTAAGAAATGTAATTCTGAATCCTACCTGTGGATTTGCAAGTCTCTTGTGTACAACCCTTGGTCACTTTCCTTCCATGTGCTCTTGCCTTCTTCTTTCCTTCTTTACTACCTCCACTTTCCCTAAATACCACCAGTTTTCTACAGCTAGTTAGTTGAACAAATGTCATTTGTTTCCCAATGTTCATGGTCTGAATACTTACATAACTATTTCTCAGCGGTTAGATTCTCTACCTCATCATAGCAAAACACACCACTGACAACGAAATTCTGGTTAATATTTAACACTTTTCTCTTAAGTGAAAACAAAGAAAAAAACAAAAACAAAACCTCACAATATGGAGTAATGTGGAGATTTGCCAATTTTAATTGATGTAAATAATACTACTAGCTGATTTCAAGTTAACAGCATGACTTCACTGAATGCAGATTTAGGAAGAGATTCACCCCATTAACTCTAGTCAGTTGGTAGAGCACACCATGAGCTCAAACCATGGCTTTTCAAGTTCCATAATTTTTCAAAATTATATCAGTTGATTTGAAATTTCCCTTTATAAATTTGAATTGACATATCTTGTGTCAGTCTTTCAGAATCAAATGTCATAAATTATGAAAAAGAGCTTTGCATATCAAAACAATTATATAAATATGACATTATTATTGTATTCAGATTCAATGATAAAGTATATTGAATCTTATTTTAGTGCTGTCATTTGTGAACAACTGTTCTTCAGCTGGTAGAGTTAAGAGAATGACTTCATTTCAAAACACATTCAGAGATTTTCGTTATACTTTAATATTTGATTTATTTGTGTTATATTCTTCTCAAGTTTTAGGCAATAAAGCTAAAAAGTTGGGGAAAAACTATTCTGAAGAAAAAGTAGCATATATCACAATAAGATTTAAAGAATATTATTCTATTGCACCCATATTTTAGAAAATCAACTGAATCCATACTATCTAGAATGAAAGGTACATTTGCATTCTGTTCATTGAGTAAAACCTTTATGACCTGATAAGGACTTTGACATTGCTCTGAGTAATATTTAGAGTAAAAGAAAAAATGGGGATTCAATCAATAACATCTTGTGAAACTCTAATTTTAATTAGATATAATATGAATATTGTGTTTTGGTATAAAATGTTTTATTGCCCATAGGTCATAGTAAAAAATATTTTGTGAAAAAAATTAATGTTGTAGACACTGAAAATAAAGATACTAGTTGTTTTCAAAAAGTTCATAGAAAATCATCCTGTATTTTGAAAAATGATGCATGGATTTAAATTTTTTTATTGCCCCAAAATTGACTCACAAGTTAAATTAGAACAGTCAACTGACATCATTCCAACATGAATAAGATATTGGAGTTATCTGACAATGATTTTAGAGTGTATATGACAAAAATAATTCAATATGAAATGATAAATTATCTTTAAACAAATGAAAAGTATAAAAGTTTAACAAAGAAACAGAAGTTAGGAAAAATAACCATATAGAAATCAAATAACTAAAAAAAAATATCAAAATAAAGCAAAAGAAAATCTTACTGCATTTTTTTAATCTTTTTTTTATTGATTGGGATTCATTGGTGGTACAAAGAATTAGATTACATTGATTGCAGTTCTTAGGTAAAGTCTCTCTTATAATTGTGTCCCACCCCCAAAAGTGTGTCCCACCCCCATAGTGTCATACACTATGATCCCCCATCCCACTTCCTCATTCCTCTACCCACCCCTTTTTATCTCATCTACTGCCTTAATATTAGAATTGAGTACGTAGAATTCTTGATTCTCCATTCTTATGATGCTTTACTAAGAAGAGTGTCTTCCACCTCCGTCCAAGTTAATACAAAAGATATAAAGTCTCCATTGTTTTTAGTAGCTTAATAGTATTCCATGATATACATACACCACAGCTTTTAACAGGAGAGTAGAGACAGAGGATAAGAAACAAAGAACTTGAGAATAGAAAAATAGAATGTACCCCAACTGAACAAGAAGTAGAAATTAAAGAGAAAATAACTCAAACACTTAGGAACCTATAGCGCAATAATAAATATCCAACATTCACACCATTAATCCAAGTTTGAGAAGATAAAGAGTGAGGCTCAAAGAGTATTCAAAAAGTAGTGGTTAGAACTTCAAACATTTGGTGAAAGTTATAAAATTACAGATTCAAGAATCTGCATTAATTCCAGACAAGATAAATATAAAAAAGCATAGCAAACCACATTATAATTAAACTTCTGAAAGCTAAAGAAAAAATAAATCTGAAGGCAGGTAAAGAGAAATGATGCCTTACCTATAGAAAATGTCAATAGAAATACCATTAATATTCCCATCAGAAATCATGGAGGCCAGAAGGAAGTGAAACAATATCTTTCAACTATTAAATGTAAAGAAATATAACAATAAATTCCATTTCTGGTGTTGTCTTCCAAAAATGAATGGAAAATATAAACATTCCTATAATACAGAATACTATCAGAATTTTTCACTAGCAGACCTTCCTTCTGTGAACTGTAAAAAGGAAAGGATAAAAGAAGGCATCTTGGAGAGTTGAAAGAAATAACAATGGAAAGAGCAAAAATATGTGCACATTTATTACTATAAATTGATAACCCTGTTCATGAGTTTCTTTATCATAAGTGATGATTAAAACAATAACACCATATGATATTCAAGGATATTCTACTTAAAGGTAGAAAAGCTAAAGGACATAAAAGGAAGCACTGTTTCTGTATTGCCCTTGAATTAACAAACCATTGACATGTAAGCTACTGTATGTCAACTACACAAAGCAATGCACTCAAAGCACTATAAATTAATCAAGATAAAAATTTGAAAAACAATTTAGTTAAGTTATATGAAGGCAAGAATAAAGAAGCAGAAGGATAACCAAAAGAGGAAAGGAGTAGAAAAAAACAAAATGGATGGGCGACGCCTGTGGCTCAAAGGAGTAGGGCGCTGGCCCCATATGCCAGAGGTGGTGGGTTCAACCCAGTGCCAGCCCAAAACTGCAAAATAAATTAAAAACTAAATAAAATGGGAGGCTTAAACCTCTACCATTAATTACTTCATATGTATGTAAATGGTCAAAATACACCAATCAAAATAAAAGATGGATAAAATGGGTCCAAAACAAACCAAATAAAGCCAACTATTTATAAATACACTCACTAAATCATCAAAGAACAGTTAGATATAAAGTAAAATTGTATCTATCTATATGCACACATACACACACACATATAATCATGCAAATCATTAATTTTACAAAATGCAGGAATGGCTACATTAATATCTGATACAATAGACTTCAGATGAAAAGCAGTACTGCAGACAAAGAGGGACAATGCATGATAATAAAATTCACCAGGAAGACTTGATTATGCTAAATACTGATTGGACAACAGACCTCCATAATAATGAGGTAAAACTGACAGATTTGAAAGGCAAAATAGAAAAAACATCCAAAAGTATGTTTGAGAGCTCTAACACCTTCCTTTCAACAAATAATAAAATGATTAGACAGAAAATTAGAAAAGATATAGACGAGCTGAATGACATAAGCAACTACCAAGAGCTAACTGACATTTATAGAGCATTGCACAAAATCACCAGATACACATTTTTTTCAAGAATCCATCAAACAAACCGTAAGTTAGACCATATCCTCGTACATAAAACAACCTCAACAAACTAAAAAGTTGAATTTATATAAATATGTTCTTTCTCAATAATGGAAACTAGAGATCAGCATGAAAGGAAAAAGAAACTACGCAAACTCTTTTATGTTAAACAGTACACTTGTAATTAGCCTGTGCTTTAAAAAGAATGTGTCAGAAATATAAAGTAAACCACAGTGGACATATAACAAATACATGAGATGCACCTGAAACAGCACTGAGAGAATTTAAGGACTAACTAGTCACATTAACAATAACAATTTTCTCAAATTAATAACCTATTTTGCTACATCAAGAAACTAGAAAAAAAAAAAAGGACTAAAATATTCCCCAGAGAAGCACAAGACAGAAATAATAGATGAGGGAAATATATGTTAATAAGAATACCAAAACTAACTAAACAAAAAGTTGATTTTTTACAAAGATCATAAAAGGAAAAAACAAACTAGCAAAAATGATGAAAAATAAAAAGAGAAAAGGTTCAAATAATAAGGAGAAAAGGTTCAAATAATACAGAGGATATCACTACAAAACTAAAAATGTATATATGCTCAAAATTTGACAACTTAGAAGAAATGGAACACTAACTGCCAAAACTCAACCAAGATGCAATAGATGAACTAAAAAAATCCTATAGCCATCAAATCATGAATTTAGAATTAAAAATGCTCAAAAAATTAAGTATCCATGTTTAGATGAACTAAATTGAAATTCTATTAAATATTTCTTTTTAAAAATTACCACCAGTTGTGTATAGTTTAATTCAGAAAGAAGAAAGTAGAAGAAAAAATTTCCATGACATTTTCAGGCCAATATTACACTGCGATCAAACTAATCTTTACAAAAATAGTAAAGAAAAGAAAGTATTAAGACTTCAATCTGTCATGAAATCATATTTAAAAAATCCTCAGAAAGACAGTGGTAAATGAAATTCAACAATTTATAAAAGAATTATAGTCCATAACCAAATACTATTTATTTCATATATGCAAGCCTTTTCCAACATTCAAATATCAATCAATATATCATATCAACACATTAAAAAACTAAATGTGGTCATATCAACTGACACAAAAAAAGCATTTGACAAATTCCAATATGCAATTACAATTATGCAAACACTCATCAAGTTAGTAGTGTGGGGAATTAACCTAACTTGATAAATAGCTTCTGTATTGAATCTATAGTTAACATCATATTTGATGGGTAATGAATGAATTCTTTTTGTCTAATATTAGAAACAAGGAAGGGATGTCCACTATTACTACAGATGCAATACAGTACCAAGTATTCTGTATATGATAAATACAATATTGCAGTAAAGAAAATAAACATACACAGATCAGAAAGGAAGAAATAAAATTCTCTTTATTTTCATATTACAGAACCCTCAATATAGGAAATTTCAAGCAAACTAGTAAGAAAACCATCCCATTCTTAATAAGCAAATTGAGTAAGTTACAAGATCAAAACAGAAAGATTAACTGAATTTCTATCTGCTGACAGTGAACATGTGGAATGGAAATTAAGAGCACAATATTATTCACAATTTTTCCAAGAAAATGAAATATTTAGGTACAAATTTCACAAATATTTAAGTATACACTTAGGTGTAAGTATAACTTACATTCTTTTTATTTTTTTGGCGTTTTTTTGCCAGGGCTGGGTTTGAACCCACCACCTCCAGCATATGGGGCTGGCACCCTACTTCTTTGAGCCATGGGTGATGCCCTAATTTATAAATTTAAAAATTGAAAAACGCCAAGCAAAAAGATCTGAAGAAATGGAGAGAAAAACCAAGTCCATTAACTGGAAGTCAAGATAAGAAAGACTTCAATTCTATTCAAATTTGAAATAATTTTAATACAACTTTTATGAAATAGCAGATATTTGTGTAGATAGAATAGATACAATCAAGACTATTATAAAGTTTATATGGAAAGGCAAAGGCAAAGGAAGTAGGAAAGATAAAATAATTTTGAAAAGGAAAATAAAGTGGAAGTCACCAGTGTAGCAAAGTACAAAACTAATAATTTGGCTGCAGTAATGAAGACTATGTGATATGGTGGAAACAAATACATGGAACAGAATAAAGAAACTTAAAATCTACTTACACAAATATGTCTATCTAATTTCAGAAAAAGTTGCAAAAGCAACCCAATAGAGGAATGAAAAAAATGGTGCGTGAGTAATTGCAAATTCTCAGGCAGAAAAAAAAAAAAATTCACCTAAAACTGATGCCTTATACAATCTTAAAATAATCACAGACTTAAAAATGTAATGTTGAACTATGAAAATCTTTAAAATTAAAGGAAAATCTTCAGGATATAGGCCTAAGCAAAAAGTTCTAAGCTTAACACTAAAGGTAGAAATAGTAAAAGGGGAAATTGATAATTCAGACTTTAACAAATTCAAAACTTTTGCTCTGAAGTAATCCTGTTAAAAGGATGAAATAAAAAGTTTCAGACTGGTAGAACATATTAGCAAACCTCATATACAGCAAAGAACTACTATCTAGAATAAATGTAAATACTCAACAGTAAAAATACGTAAATAAATGCAATGATCAAAATATTTGAACAATACTTATCCAAAAGAGATTTTAAAAAATGCTTCTCAAATAAGCATAAAAATCTTTAACATTTTTAACCCTCAGGAAAATGAAAACTAAATCTCAGAATGATTTAAACAATCAGTGACTGGCAAAAGATGTGAAGAAACTGAATTATTTACATTTGTAGTGGGAATGTAAAATAGTGCACCCACTGTGGAAAATAGTTTGAGGTTCTTCAAAAAGTCAGATGTATTATAGTACTTCTATATGACTCTGCAAATCTAGCCCTGGTTATATACCCCAAAGAATTGAGTATTTGAATGAATAATTATGCATAGATATTTGTAACAGCACTAATCACAATAACCCAAAGGTAGAAATAACAGCACTAATCACAATAACCCAAAGGTAGAAATAGTTCAAATATTCATTGCCTTATAAATGTATAAACAAAATGTGGTATATTCATATGTAGTATATTATTCACTCTAAAAACGAAAGATGTCCTACAATATCAACAAACTTCAAAACATTATGCTAAGTGAAAGAAGCCAGATGCAAAAGATCACATATTTCATTATTCCATTTATAGGAATTATGAAAAACACCTAAGCTCACAGAGACAGAGAGTATATTAGTGATTACCAGCAACGGGGGAAGAGAGAGCTGGGGAGTGATTGCTTACTGGAGATGGACTCTCTTGGAGGGGTGATGAAATGTTTTGGAACTAGGCAGAGGTAATAGTTGCACAACATCGTGAATCATCCAATGGCCCTAAATTGAATACTGTACATTTTAATATGGTTAAATTTTACAATATGGAAGATTTTCTGCAATAGGAAACATAAAGAAAGAAAAAGTAAGATTAAATATGCAACTACTATACAATTCAGAAATTGCACAATTAGGCATTGACTCCCAGAAAAAAAAATACAAAGTCCTATATATAAGCTTATATCAGCTTTATTCATAATACTCAAAAATTAGAAACTACCCAAAACTCCTTCAGTGAGTGAATGGTTAAACAAACTGTTACATCTATAGCAGGTGATGCTACACTGAAATAAAAATAAATAACAATTGATAGATGCAGCAATGTAAATGAATTTCCAGAGAATCATGCTAATTAAAACAAATCCAACTAAAACTATACTCTTTATAATTCCATTAATGTACTATTCTTAAAAATATTATAGAGAAAGAAAACAGATTAGTGGCATACAGAGTTGGAAGTAGGGGTTGGGAGGGAAATGGTGTGGGTACACAATGGCAACTCAGTGTAATGCTTTATTGATGAAAGCATTAAATTGTGATTGTATCAGCATTAACATCCTGATTATGGTATCATATTGTTTTAAATATATTGTCATTGTGGCAAACCTGGTAATGGATACATAGATCTCTTTGTTTTATTTCTCACAACCCCATGTGATTTTATAATTATCTCAAAATATAAAGTTTAATTTTAAAATGTAGACAAACTCCTACAACAAATAATAAAAGCAGCACTGATCAATCTGTTTTTATAAGGACAAATTGAACACAAAAAATAAATCCTGACAAGGATATCATAAGAATGACAAGTCAGCAGACCTAAGCATATATACAAAAATACTCAACAAAATAATAGAAAAGTAAATCCAAACATATATTTAAAATAGTAATACCT
Organism: Otolemur garnettii; assembly: GCF_000181295.1. Taxonomy (NCBI): domain Eukaryota; kingdom Metazoa; phylum Chordata; class Mammalia; order Primates; family Galagidae; genus Otolemur; species Otolemur garnettii. The sequence continues at coordinate 406,311 of NW_003852526.1, read as the reverse complement.
TTTCACTCAGATTACTTCTAGAAAAGCAAGCTTGGTTTAACATTTAAAAAAATACTAGGTCACTTGCCAGCAAGTTAATAAACTACTCTTTCCTTCCCCTGAAAAAAAAATTAATTATAATAATATCTTGCCAGAAACTTTATGACATTTCACCTGGGTGTACAGATCCTTCTAAAACGGGCCCACACTCTGTCCCTGGCCCTCAGTATCACACTGGAGAGCTTCCCAATTGGCTTAGACAGGAACAGCTGTAGAGACCCTGGCCCTGCGTCCTTTAAACTCTGCCTATCTTCAGGTCCTGGAGGTCCTGCTGTTGAGAGTGGAAGGGAACAAGAGAGAACCCAGAACCAAGTGCGCTCCCCACCACAGGGCAGAACTGCCAGAGAGGACTGATTGACAAGTATCTCTATGCCATGCGGTTCACCGATGAAACTCTGATGGAGATCATGAATCGCTTCAAGGATGAGATGAAGAATGGCTTCTCCTGGGACTTTAATCCAATAGCCACAGTCAAGATGTGGTCCTTTCTTGATGGTTCTAAAAAGGGAGATTTCATTGCCCTGGATCTTGGTGGGTCTTCCTTTTGAATTCTGTGGGTGCAAGTAAATCATGAGGAAAACCATCATGTTCACTTACCTGTAAGATTCGCATTTTCTTTCCCTCTCCAACAATCCAAAAGAGACAAGGATGAGCTGTGTGTCTGGTATTTTTAAAGAAACATCTGCTGAAAGTTAAAAAAAAATATTAGTCATGTAATCTATCAAGTAGATAAAGGAGAAAATACATATAATCATTTCAATAAATGTAGGAAAGTCATTTAATAAAGTTCAAAATTTATTCATGATTAAAAATAACTTGTTTTATATACTTTTATATATGCATATAACATTAAATTTAATACAAATTATTTAAAAACATCAGCAAACATCATACTTGAGAATAAAATGCTAAACGTGTTCTTTTGGAGATCTAGAAGAAATCCAGAATGACTGTATGACTTCTTTTATTCAGTATTGCACTATATTTCCTAGCCAGTAAAACAATAATAAGTAAATAAAGTATAAGCATCATAAAGAAAGAATATAGCCACCATCATGATATTAAAAAATTCCATATTTCAACCCCCAAGGAATGTTCAGATATTTTATTATAATTAATAAGTACTTGACTTTGAGAACTTTAGAATTATTCCAAGGCTGGTTATAGAAGTCATCAATGGCAATCTGGTCTATGTGCTTTCTCAGATACTTCCCACACAGGAAGTCTCATAATACGAAAGTCTTTCCCAAAGAATCTAGCTAACTTTCTCTTATTAAAACTTTTTTACTATTTAACATAGCTTATCTATAGTGAAAATGACAAAGCAAGAATGTACAGCTGAATTTAGCTCAAAGTGTATCTTCTGTGTAACAAATAGGTAGAGTAGTAAAACAGCTTGAAGTGAGATAGTGAAATAGGACATTTCAGCCCTTGTCCCCCACAGAAACATCAATTTGAACAACTATCCATTCACAAAAATATCTTCATAAGAGGTAAGAAAGAAAGGTGAGAAATTACCACCTGTGATGTAATACAGAAATAAACAAAGACGCATTGAAGAGGGAAGGAGGGACAGTTAAAGATTACCTGTGTCACCCCATTCCATAGGCAGCAGGGAGTGGAGAGAGAGGTACATTCCACTTAGAGAAAGGATAGGGAAATGAGCACAGTTTTTTCTTGGATTCCAGCTCCAGGAAGACCCCTATGGCTGGAAACTTCCAGCCAGTACCTGTGGATTGAGCCCACAGGCCCAGTGCCCAGCCAGATCCCATAGCCCAGGCTCCAAGCCTACCAGCAGACTCAATCTCCACGCCAGTCCCAGCACCATGTTAGAATCCAAAGACCCAGCCTCCAGACTTGCCCAGTGCCAGGCCAGCCCCTATGGTTCCCAACATACTCACAGAAAGAATTTCTAAGGCCTGCCCTGGTACCAGGTAACCCTAGGCCAGACCTGTCGGGTGGACTCATTCTCTCGGCCCTGTTCAGCACCAGGCCTACCCCAGTGCCCTTGGGGCTTACCATCCCAGCATCAGGCCAATCCCATAAAGTTAGGCTGTAGGCTGTCACCAGAGCTAGGATATTTCCTATCCCTAGTCATTAAGCCAGCAGCCCTAGACACAGAACCCAGGCCTGCCTAAGGTTTCAGACCAGTTAAGAGGCAAGTCAACCTCCACGGCTACTTACTCCAGGCCTGCTCAGTGCCAAGCCAAGTCCCATCACTTCATGCTCCACAGGTGCAGGAAGTAGGCCCACTCATCAGACCCAGGGTTCAAGATTATCCCAGTGGACCCCAGCATTTAGACAGGCCCTACAGATTAATGCTTCTAGAAGATTCTGTGGACCCAGCTTCCAAGCCATCCCTTGCCATCTCAAGATACAGAACTACAGGTCAGCCCTTGAGACCTCATCTCTAAGGCAGCACCCACAAATCAAACCTCTAGAATCCAATGGACCCAGGTACCTGGCTGATCCCCATGACACCAGGTCCTAGCCCAGTCCTCTTAGCCTCCACCCCTGCAGGCTCAGACTCTGGGTCCATCCCAGTGAACCCAGCTTCCATGCCCATCCAACACCTGACCAGCCTCTTTAGACTTAGACTCAGGACATTTGCCAGTGCCAGGTCAGCCCCTCTGGACTCAGGCTTCAGGCCATTCTTCACAGATACAAGTCTCAGTCCTGTCCTCATGTATATAGGCTTCAGGCCCACCTATATGAACCCAGGCTCTATGGCCACCTGGGTACCCAATCGACAGGTCTATTACCACTGGATCCAAGATCCAGGCCTAAACTTGCAAACCCAAGTGTTGGATCCACCCATCTGCTGATCTAGGGACCAGGCCAGCCTACCCAAAGAATCCATCAGCAAGTTCACTTACAGACTGTGCTAGATGGTCTGCCCAGAATCTCTGGACAGGATGACTGGTGAAGGGTTTTCCCAGACAAATCTGTCTTTAGCAAGAGAGTAAGAAGACAAAACTATTAAAAATAATAGTTATAATAATTTTTTAAGAGATATACAATTGCATAGAAATTATTTAAATTATGACTTCAAAAACATAGAACGTGTGGGGAAGATTAAGTAAATGTGTAGAGTTATTTTATGCAATCAATATTAAGTTATGCTAACTTACAATAGCCTATTATAAATACAAGATGTGTGTAAGCAAAAACCTATAGTTACATACATAAAAGGCAAAAAGTAAGAAAGTAAAATGTACTCCTGGAGGAAATCACACAAGAAGGACAGAAAAGAACAAATGATCTACAAAACAACCAGAAAACAACTAACAAATTAGCAATACTAAATCTTTAACTATCAAAAATAACATTGAGTATATATGGATTAAACTCTCTAATCAAAATACATAGAGTGGCTGAATAGATAAAACAAACAAAATTAAGACCCAAATCCAAATATATGCTGCCAAAAAAAGACTTACTTTAATGACACAAACAGACTAAAAGTGAAGGGATTTAAAAAAAGATATTCTATGCAAATGTAAACCAATATATAGCAGGGGTAGCAGCTATATCTATTCATGGCATAAAATAGACTCTAAATCAAAAACTTTTGCCATAAGTGACAAAAAAAGGTTATGTTATAATGAAAAAAAGAACCAATTCATTAAGAAAATATAACAATTATAAATGCTATACATGAATCCAACCTTAGAGAACCTAGCTATATAAAATAAATATTAATAGATTTAGATGGAGAGACTATAATACAATAATAGTGAGAGACTGCAATACTGCACTTTCAGCAATGAGCAGACCATCCAGACAGAAAATTTGCACTATCCTTTAGACCAAACGGATCTAACAGACACGCACAGAACATTTTATCAATAACAGCTGAACATATATTCTCTTCAAGCTCATATAAACATTCTCCAGGACAGATCCAAGTCATGACATAAAACTAGTCTTAACAAATTAAAAAATTGGAATCATATCGATATCTTTTCTGACTACAGTGGTGTGTAATTACAAATCAATAATATAAGTAAAATTAGAAATTCACAAGTATGTGGAAAGCAAATAACATGCTTCTCAACATATGATGAATCATATAAGAAACTAAAAGGGAAATTTAAAAATATCTTGAGACAAAAATGGAAACACAATGCGCTAAAACTCCTGGGGGACACCAAAAGCAGCTCAAGGAGGGAAATCTACAGCAATGAGTGTGTTCGTTCCGAAAAGAAGGAAGATATCAAACAAACTAATTCCTACACCTATCTCCTACAGCTTAAGGAACTAGGAAAAGAATAAAGCAAAAGCAAATTAAGCCCCTTTTAAGTAGAAGGAAATAATAAAAAATAGCAGAAATAAATGAAATAGAGACTAGGAAAAAAAAAAAGATGACTAAACCTGGGTTGTTTTATTTAAAAAGATAAATCCAATAAATGTTTAGCTAAGCTGAGAACAAAGACATAAAAACTAAAACCTCTACTAAATATACTGTTAGAACTAAATAAATGAATTCACTAAAGATACAGGATACAAAATCAGCATCCAAAAATCAGTAATGTTTCTATATACTAACAATAAACTATTTGAAAAAGAAATCAAGAAAACAATTCCATTTATAATAGTTTCAAAAAAATAAACTACTTAGAGGAATAAATTTAGCCAAAGAAGTAAAAGATCTGTATAGTGGAAACTACAATTAATTGATGAACATTTTACCAATAAGTGATTCAGAACCTCACAGACCAATTATTTGAATATTGGCTCATTGTATTATGTAGTTCTAAATGTTTCCTCTTTTTATATTAAAATATCAAAAGAAAATTACATGTGTCAGTATCACTAGTGATCCAATTTAAAAAGTCTTTAAGAATTGGAATGCTGCCAAGCTCTTGGTTATAGATACAAGTTTTCCAAAATTCTTAATTCATCATGAGTTACAAATACTGCCATTATTTTCCTTGAAGTCTGCCAAATGATGAAGCCGGAATAATTATTATTTGCTTCCCATTTTGTCACAAAAAAGTAATTTTCTCTGTATTTTTAAAAAGGTATATATGATTTCAGTAAATGAATGAATTGCACTGGCTTATGTGAAATTAATGTTTTATTTTTCTGCAAGACTACATGCTGTGATTTGTGCCAGCACTTTCACCCACTGAAAAGAACTGAAAAAGACAAGTAACACCTGCTATTAAGAAAGTAGTTTTTAATCTCAAGTATATACATAATGTGAATGTGTTTTGAGAAACATTCACAGTGTGGCCAAAACTAAAGCATGAAATTATTCTTGAAAAACTCTTTATTAGGTTTAATGTACATAATTAAATATACAACATATCTCTTAATGTTCATTCCATTGATACTCTGTAGCTGGAAAGAAGATAGCCTACAAATCCTATAAATTCTTTTTTTAAGTATATAGAGTCAAATAATTATTATTTGAGAGAACTGGAGTTTTGGAGCTTTTTTATTAATAAATATATAACATTTCTCAAGTACAGAGAGCAGCGGTGAAAAAATAAAGGAAGAAATTTGAATGCTCAAAGAGTTATTCAATAATTATGCAGTTTACACTACTTATAAAAGTAACATAACTGCTAAATAACACATTCTTATAGCTTTGAATGCATATTCCTTATGCATAAATATAGTACAATTGTACAGAAAATGAAGAGTAGTGCAATTCATTATGAAACAAGTGTTTACAGGCTTGATTCCATTTTTCTTCTTCAAATTTTCCTCTTAGTGTGAAAGCATAGTTTTGTCATTGAAGTATTACTATGTAACAAATGTTAAACCCAGGTAACCCCACAAAATGAGAAGACATAAAAGATGGAAGTTTATATGCCAGTGTTTATTCTTACAGCTTCCCCCCATTCTATCCTCTAAAGACATAATGGAATAATAGCATGTACAGAGAGATACATGAATTTCAGAATTGAAAAACTTTGAGGACTGCTGGTCTGAAATGCTCACTTACTAAAGAAACTAAAAGTATCCCAAGATGGTTGATGTGAAATATGCTCAAATCAATAAGATGTACTTGGGGCCTTTTGAAAAAGAAAGTAATGAACTAGGTAAAATATCAGTAGTCATTAAAACAATTTCTATTCAAAATAATGGTGAATACCCAAAACAACAAGTTATTGATAGTTTTTGAGGTATCTGTTGTAAATAAGGGGGAAAATATGATATATACTGAGAATGAATCTATGAATAAATAAACTATGGACCTTATTTGTTTTATTTTTAATTTGTTTTGTTCTTACTAATTTTAGAACAGTTTAAAACTTATATAACAATAGTGTGTGTATATATTGCTATCCAGTTTTGTTATTTTGTTTTGTGTTGTTTCATGTCCTTAAAGGGACTTGAATCTCCATGGAGTAGAAACAACCTCATTATGTTACTCTTTGTGTATCTGCTGTACTTAGCTGTATGTTATACACCAACTTTGATTAACTGTTTTCCTATAATATGATTCCATTTCATGGTTGAGTAGAATAAACCAATGTGAAAGAAACTCAGCTGTATCATTTGCATTGCATAAATATTTGGGGTTAAGTAAAAAATGTATAAAGCAAAAAATAAAATGATAGAATTTTAATCCAATAAAACAGAACTTAGTTTTCACATTCATGATTTTGAAAAAATAATCTTGTTTCAAATTGACATACAATACCAAAACTGAATTTCCACTGAGTAGGTGTGAATTTCAATTAAGTATTTAATGCCTTTTTTCCTCCTGTTTTTACTTGGTCTCCTTGCAGTGTCTGCTCTCTGAACCATAATCGTTTCTGATCATTTAAAATAAGAAAGAAAATACTAAAAATAAATAAATAAATAAAATGTCGACATGGTGACACACTGGCTTGAAAAATATAAAAAACAAAAAAGAAAGAAAACACTATGTTTTGTCAGGTAAGTAAAAAAACAAAATACATATACAATATTAGTAATACATCCCCTTAGCTTTGAGATTACTTTAATGAGGGTGATCCAGGATATTACTTTGCCTTCTTGAAATGGTGTTGATAAAAGTTTCCTAGGGAACCGCTCCTAATTGCTTCTGCACAGTGCACAATGCTGCTTCTCTGGCTGCACAGTAAGGCAGGAGTACCATCGCTACTTGGCAGGCTGCCATACCTGCCTAACTTGTTCTTTGTCTTTCTTCCTATTTGTAATTTTCCATCCTCCAATATAACAGAAAGTTTGGGAGCTCTATGGAGTAAAACAAATATATTTTTTATGCTCAACATCTGAGAGTTTCAAAAATATTGAGTGCCTTATGCCATTCATTACTCATTAAGTATAAATAATCCTAAGAAGCTGGAAAACACAAGTCATTGCCTCAGCGGGTGTCAAGGTAATGGAGTGTCAGTAATACAAACTATCCATAATGGACATCAGAGATTTGTCTTGAAGGGAAGTAATTAAATACCAATGAAACATACTTGATGTGTATTTTCAGTACAAATACATGAGAGTACTGTGTGCTGCAATGGTTCTGATGACTAATTTAAAACCGTGTGGAAGTTTCTGAAGGCATCCTTCCTGAATTTTAAATATGTAAGAAAATATTAACTCTTTTTTATCCCTGCAAAAATATTAATTCTATGTTTTGGTGACTTGAGTATGCTTTATTTGGGAAGAACACTCCAACTAGTCTAAGGATATAAAACCAAGCAATGTTAAAATGCTGTATCTGCTTTCTAATTGTAAAGAATACTCTGATCTTCAAATTTCTTATCACATATTTTCAATAAATAAAATTTTAAATTTTACTTGCTAAAAAAACATTATATGAAAATTATTTTTATCTGCATGATGGATTTGTGTGTGTTCAAGCTGGCAATGGTCAGTGAAATTATTGAAAGAATAATAACTGCAATTATGGGAGGAAAACTGAAATTATTTAGAGGGGAGAATAAATAAGAATTCCTTTACATATTTATCTTGTTTGTGAATCAGGAGGGCACCTACCAACATAGTAGCAGCAATAATAGAAGGTCAACAGAAAAGTAGAAACTTTGATTATCAACTGGGCAGCTAATAGTTCAGAAAAGAATAAGTTTAGGAGAAAAAGACAGGAAGTATTTTATTATTAAAAGAATTGATAGAAGAAAAATAAAAGGAATAAAAAACACACTAAAGATTGGAAATTCAGATGAGATTACCAGGAATAAATGCATAAGAAGAGGGGGGAAGAAAAAAACAAAAAAAATATAATGAGTCAGAGCACTATTGCAGGTGTAGCTAAAAAAGTGACCTGAAGTTTAAATAAGGAAAAGAGACCAAAGAGTGCTAAATTCAATTTAACATCTTATAATTGTGCTGGAAATTTCTATGTTATTTTATCTCTATTAAAAACTATCTAAGGTATGAGTTCTTTATGTCAGGGATCTTTTTTTTTTTTTTTATTGTTGGGGATTCATTGAGGGTACAAAGAACCAGGTTACACTGATTGTATTTGTTAGGTAAAGTCCCTCTTAAATTGTGTCCTGCCCCCAAGAGTTTTGTCACAGGCCATGGTCCCCCACCTACCTCCCTCCTTCCCTCTCTCCACCCTCTTTCCATCACCTCCTAACAAGTACTAGGTCATCAAATGTCCTCATATCAGAATTGAGTACATTGGATTCTTGCTTCTCCATTCTTATGATGCTTTACTAAGAAGAATGTGTTCCACCTCTAACCAGGTTAATACAAAAGATGTAAAGTCTCCATCTTTGTTTAGTAGCTGAATGTTATTGCATGGTGGACATATACCTTGTTAATGCATTCCTGGGTTCTTGGGCATTTAGGCTGTTTCCACAATTTGGCAATTGTAAGTTGACCTGTGATAAACAGTCTAGTATAAATGTCCTTATGTAAAAGTACTTTTTATCTCCTAAGTAGATGCCTCGTGATGGGATTGCAGGATCAATTGGGAGGTCTAGTTTGAGTTCTTTGAGAATTAGAGAATTATGGGAGAGAATAGTACTTCCATACTTCCTTCCAAAAAGGTTGCATTAGTTTGCAGTCCCACCAACAGTGTAAAAGTCTTCCCTTCTCTCCACATCCATGCCAGCATCTGCAGCTTTGAAATTATGTGATGTGGGCCATTCTTATTGGGGTTAGATGATATCTCAGCGTAGTTTTAATTTGCATTTCTGTGATAATTAGGGATGATGAGCATTTTTTCATATGTTTGTTAGCCATTTCTCTGTTTTCATTGATGAAGGTTCTATTCATCTCTCTTAAATGCCAAGGAATATAGCTAACAAAAGAAATTATAAAACCCTAAGAAAAGAAATAGGAGAGGATATTAACAAATGGAAGAATATACCATGCTCAGGGCTGGGAGGAATTTACTGTGAAAATGTTTACACTTCCCAAAGCAATCTACAAATACAATGCAATCCCCATTAAAATACCAACATCTTTATACCACAATTTATTGATCCATTCATGGGTCAATGGGCACTTGGGCTTCTTCCATGACTTAGCAATTATGAATTGGGCTGCAATAAATGTTCTGGTACATATATCTTTGTTATAATGTGATTTTTGTTTTTCTGGATGTATACCTAGTAGAGAAATTGTAGGCTCAAATGGCAGGTCTATTTTTAGATCTCTAAGTGTTCTCCCAACATCTTTCCAAAAGGGACATATTAGTTTGCATCCCCACCAGCAGTGTAGAAGTGTTCCCTTTTCTCCACATCCACGCCAACATCTCTGGTTTTGGGATTTTGTGATGTGGGCTAATCTTACTGGAGTTAGATGATAGTGGGTTTGATTTACATTTCTCTGATGATTAAGGATGATGAGCATTTTTTCATGTTTCTGACTTTACCTCTTACATGTTTACATGGATGGAGCTGGAACATATTCTTAGCAAAGTATCTCAAGAATGGAAGAAAAAGTATCCAATGTCCTCAGTCTTACTATGAAACCAATTTATAGCTTTCTTATGAAAGCTATAACCCAATTATAGCCCAAGAAGAAGGAGAAAGGGGAGAGAGAGGGGAGGGGAGAGGGGAGGATGGGTGGAGGGAGGGTAATTGGTGAAACCATAATTACGGTGCATCTTACAAGGGTACATGTGAAATTTATTAGGTGTAGAATATAAATGTCTTAACACAATAACTAAGAAAATGCTGTGAAGGCTATGTTGACCAGTTTGATGAAAGCATTTCAGATTGTCTGTAAAACTGGCACATTGTACCACATGATTGCATTAATGTACACAGCTATGATTTAATTTAAACAAACAAACAAACAGCTTTCTTTAAAATAAAAAAAAACACCCCACATCATACTTTTAAGATTTGAAAAAAAAAATTATTCGCTTTGTACAGAACCAGAAAAAAACCTGTATAGTCAAGGCAATTCTTAGATTGCCTTGCTCACTACAGATTTTAGGCTGTAGTGATCAAAACAGCATGGCATTGGCTCAAAAATAGAGACATAGACATCTGGAACTGAATAGAAAATCATTAGATAAAACTGATATCTTACAGCTGCCTAAATCTTTGATAAACCAAATAAGAACATACACTGGAGGAAAGTCTCCCTATTCAATAAATGGTGCTGGGAGAACTGGATATCCACATATAAAAGACTGAAAGTGGATCTGCTCCTTTCTGCACTCACTAAAATTGATCCAAGATGGATAAACTATCTAAATCTAAGGAATGAAACAATAAAAATCCTCAAAGAAAGTGTGGGGAAAACATGTCAAGTTATCAGCCTGTGGAAAGATGTTATGAGGAAAACTTCGATGGCAATTGCAGCAACAAAAAAAATAAACAAATGAGACTTAATTAAACTGAAAAGCTTCTGTACAGGTAAGGAGACAACAAGCTAATAGACAACCTACACAATGGGAAAGGGCATTTGCATATTTTGAATCAGACAAAAGCTTGATAACTAGGATCTACAGAGAACTTGAATTAATCCACATGAAAAGAGCTATCTCTTTGCATGTGAACTCTGACCCCATGTGAAAGCCAATGAAACTACACTGGAAAACTATACTGAAAACAAATAACTCATGCCATATAAAACATAATGTCTGAGAATGCCCTGAGAAGGCTCACATTAACTCAGGCTGAGTAAACCAAAAAAATGCAGCCCCTCACTGCCTCTTCAGAAGGCTTTTATTGATTTCTAACAAATGCAAAATGTAAAAATACCAAAAGATGGGGTTGAAAGAATCTAAAATCCCTGGGAAGACTGGATAGAGAAAGAGGCTAGGTAAACCATAAGGGGTTGCTGACAGACCAAACTGCCAATGGTGTATTTAGAAAGGCAGAGGGAGAAATTAGTTCTATCCCCAAACGGGAAGTAAACTGGATTTCCTAATCTAACTACATATCAAAAGTTCAAACAGCTCAATCCCTCCCACGTATTGATTCTTCAGTGTGTTGGCCCTGGCAGGCCTGTCCCATAACCTGCTCTCATGGTTAGTGGTTTTGATGAGCCCCAGGGATTGTCCATTGACAGGCTTTCCCCTGGATACCCCAGGATTTAGGTGGGGTGTCCCCTCAGAAGTTAACCTCTCACATTATTAGACTTTTAATTATTAAAGTTTGCAAATAATTATAAAAACAAAATAAAAATTAAATAAGAGAAGTTTATGCTTACTTCCCTCGTGATATTAAAAAGAACACTTGGAGTTTGGTAGACAGTCTTTAGATTCTGGAAGTTGGGAGATCGCTTTCATTATGAGGTTTTCAAAGGAATACTTTGGTATATTACTTGAATTTAAGCTATTTCATGTTAAGATTCTTGGCAAACAAAAATACTTCCAAATTGGTGTAAACCTTCCATTTGCAGTCTAGTTGCTTCTTAAATAGTTTACTAATAGTAACACTCAACTCCTATAATAAGTATTTGGGTTACTTCAGAAAGGAGAGGATGTGGCAAAAATATTATTAATATTAAAGAAGGTAAATATTTCACTCATCATATTAGCTTTGGCTGTAGTAAATATGACAATCATAGTGGCTTTCTTTTTGTGTGTGTGTGTAGTTTTTGGCCGGGCTGGGTTTGAATCCACCACCTCTGGTATATGGGGACAGCACCCTTCTCCTTGAGCCACAAGCACCACCATATTTTTCCTTTTCTAATCCACCCAGAGTTCTGGAGTTCAGAAGTTCAAAATGAGTCACACAAGACTAAAGTTAAAGTGTCAGTGAATGTGGTTCATCCGGAATCTCTTTCACTGCCTTTTTCAGCCTCTACAAGCTGTCTTCATGCCTTGGCTCAAGGCCTTTGCTTCCATCACTCTAACCACTTACTTTCAAACTCTTTATCTTTCTTCATTCTTCTTCATCCTTTGACCATTTTGACATCCTCTCAGGAAACCTTCATGGTTACATTTAGAGTCCACCATTCTAATCAAAATAATTTTTACATCTCAAGATTCTTGATTTGTTTGGATTTGCAAATCCCCTTATTATATAAAGTAACACTCTCAAGGGATGAGGACATGAACACCTCTTGAGGTGCCGTTATTCAGGCTATTTCATCATTTTTTTTTTCTTTTTGAGACAGTGTCTCACTTCATCACTCTCAGTAGAGCACAATGGTGTCATAGCTCACAGCAATCTTGAACTCTTGGGCTCAAGTAAACCTTCTTACCTCGGCTTCCCCAGTAGCTAGGACTACAGATGTCTGGCTATTTTTAGAAACAGGGTTTTGCTTTTGATCAGGATAGTCTCCAACTCCAAATCTCAAACAATCCACCTGCCATGGCCTCCCAGAATGCTAGGATTGCAGGCATGAGCCACCATGCCTGGCTTTGTTTATAATATTTAGATCTTTGTGTTTACCTACTCCTGTGACCTCAGGGAAAAGTTCAAGGTTTGTCTGGACTTGTTTAATGTCTTCACAACCTGATTCTGTAGATTCCAAAAGAGTCAGTACTTTCATGTGGTTGGGAAGTACAGGGTATCAGATGTGATTTCTCATATATTAATTTACAGACTGACTCAGACATGTTGATGATGAGCATGCTTTGTGTCATCTATTGGAACATAATAGAAGTAAGGCATTGACCAAGAAGTAAAAACAGATAATCTTATAAACTCAATAGTAAGATTATTCAGGGAGATGTTCCTCTAACTTCTCTAATATTTGTCTTCTATATGATGACATATAAAAGTCATCTTAGCAACAGTTATCATGAACAGTATGTAGGAAGTATTTGGTTCGTCAGACTCATTAAAGGGTATTTTTTGAAAAAATGGTACTTAAAAAAATATTGAACTTTATTTGAATAAACAGGAAATATTTTCTATATAAGTGACTTTTAAAAATGTACTTAAATAGTAATTTTTACTGATTTGAAAGCAAATATCATCTCTATAAAGTAATATTTAAGGTCCCCATACATAGGGGAAATGGGAAATTGTAGCTAAATAATAATCCCTTTATTTACAAAATTTTACAATATATTTGCATTATATTTTCCATATGTTTGCCTTCACTTTGTAAGTTTTGTAACAAATATTTTGAAAATAAAGATACATTTAGCTACAGTTTCCCATTTTCCTGATGTATGGCAACTTTATGAGTAATGTTTGAGACACCCTGTAAATTGTTGAATGTATCATATAACTTATTGAACACTGCATGGAAAGTGAAAGACAGAATGGTTGCATTGCTTTTGCAACACTGTAAAGTCAAATCATGGTACGGTAAGCCAAACCACTGTAAACCAGGATCATCTGTACTTGATTATCTTGAAAGAAGAAGAAAAGGTTGGATGCATCAAATGAGAACAATTTTTTAAATTGATTCATATTTCGTTTAAATAAATTTAACATTTTTTAGGTAGCATACCCATGAAGGCTCTCAACGCTGAATTTACGTTTTCAAATTAAAAAAAAAAAAAAACCTCTCGTATCATCATGTGTACTGTGTTTGAAAATGGTGCTTCATTGATAATGGGTTCAAACATTCTCAAACATTAAAGGATTCAAATAGAACTGAAGTCTACTATTTCAATCAGCCTCTCTCCTTTATGTGGAAACGACAAGTAATATGTTTCTAAGGAAAAAAAGAACTTAATAAGTTCACAAGGCCTAAGATCTCTTTGTTACGCAGAAACTGACATATCTAGAGGCTTTTGAAAAGTCTTATAATCATTTTTAATTAGATTTCCTTTAAGTACAGCCAATTTCTGTGATTTCCTTCACCCATAGTTTGAATTCTATGGCTCACATACTTGTGATTATGAAATACAATTGATTCAAAATTTAAAACATACATATATGATCTATTAGCTTCATGAATATATTATATTCTAAATCGAAGCCTAGAAAATATAGAAAGTGAATGGATTCTAGTGACATTGCTCCAATATAAAACTCAATTTCCTCCTGAGATGAATGAAGAGCTCATAGCGAACGCTTATGAAAAATGCTTCCAAAGTTCTGTATTGGATTTTACTCTTTTCACAACAGTAGAAAGCTTTCTAGTGAGAAAATGTGAAGTTAATATACCCCGTTTTCAATACATCCTGTGTATCTGCAATTCTCTGTTCTTTTAGCCAACTTTCTTTCTAAACAAGAAGAAAATTGACTTTCCAGGCAAAAACAAGCACACATTAGACAGATTGTAAGCATAGCTGCAGACAGAGTAACTAGACAATTTTTATCATTTTCTAAGGAATACATTACATGCACCGTCTTCTCAAAATCCATTTAGAACTTCGTTCTCTGCTTTTTTTTTTTAATTCTTTTTCCTCATTAACATCATTAATACTCCACCTTCTCCCATATAGGCAAGGCCTACTGACTGCCTCCTCTTTACAATTTTATGTTAGGGACTTCCGGGTACAGTTCATCCTATATGGCAAAGTATCTATAGTGGCACATGTGAAATATTTGTTGAGTGACCGGAGATTTTATTACTTGCAAATTTAATCAACACCACCACCAGAAAGAAGTAGTTGACATTATACATGTTTTTTTCTTCTGCAAATAAACTTTTCAGTAGCCAGAACAGCAACCTCTCTGGAGCACGTGCTACTCTTATCCTTCCAGGTTTGTATAATCTTTGCTCTACCAATAGTTTACTGCGGTCACGTAGGGTGCACACTTCTGAAATCCACGTGGATCATGGCTTGGCTCAGCTGTCAGAGTCTGCTGAAATGTTCTTCCTTGTTGCTGTAACAACACATCCATATGGGCCTATGAGTGATGGACCATAAAATCTCCAGTGGCACAGTTTGCTGAGCATCCAGAGTGAATTAGGTGCTGCAGGAGTTACAAAAAAGATTAGGCCTCATTCTTGACCCGAAAAAATCTTAGAGAAAATGAGAAAAGTGAATTAAAACAAAGTATATTCTGAAGTGCGTAACATGTGGTAATAAATTAAAGTGCCACAGCGAATGTCTCATTACAGAAGACAAGAGCATTTACTCTTGCCTAGTGAAATTAGGGAGAAGAATTGTAATTTATGATTTTTTCATTGCTGTGGATTTCTTATAGCAAGTGGGAATAGGTGAAAAGAACATTCTTTCCCAAAATTTCTCTAAGACTTGGAATCTCAATTTTTTCTAGCCTTAGTGACGAATCATTCACATTTCTACACTGACGAGTGAGCAGAGAAAGATGCAGCACAAACGTTACAGGACATACTCAATAGAAATTTCATTTCTTAGAATGTCCATGAATGGGATTTTTTCAAAGGCATATAGTCAATATGCCAGAATGGCATGCTTTGAAATGGCATATTGTTTACCTTTTCAGCATAAATGCATTCAGGAGAGGTCCACAAATATTCATTGCAATTGCTACATAAAGACATTAAATCTGCCATTGTCCTTCTGGGTGTCTAGATGTGAGTGCATATTTGTTCTTCTTCTTGTTGTTGTTTTGAGACGATCTTACACTGTCACCCTCAGTAGAGTGCTGTAGTGTCACAGCTCACAGCAACCTCAAACTCTTGGGCTTAGGTGATTCTCTTGCCTCAGCCTCCCAAGTAGCTGGGTCTATAGGCACTGGCCACAATGCCTGGCTATTTTTGGTTGCAGTTATCATTGTTGTTTAGCAGGTCCAAACCCACTAGCCCCAGTATCTGTGGCCGGTGCTGAGCCATGAGTGCATATTTTTGCATTAGAGCTTAATTCCAAAAGAAAAAGAAATGAATGGGCTATTCCGTAGATAGGATATTTCAGTTATAGTTGACACCCAGGAGACTTGTGATCACTTTCAGATTCTTCTTAGTTTAATGCTGGAATGAGTTCTAGACTATGACTCACAAACCGAAGTCTAGGTCCAAATTATTGCAGTGTTAAATACATGAGATTTTGAAAATAATTGTGTGAGGTCACTGCCCAATCCAGGCCTGAGGTCTGGGACCTCTTCTTCCCTGAGATTTCTGGGGCGGCTCTGCGTTCATGCATTTCCTTTAGGTTCTTACTAGTTCAAGGACTTTTCTTGTACTTATAGTTCTCATAGTGAAATTTCTCCAATGACATAAATTATTTAATCCAATACTTACTACTTAGTATCTTGTATGTAGTTATAGACTACATACTGCTACTAATATATATAGAACAAATTAATGTCATTCTATTAATGATGCCTACAAACCCAATGAAAAGAAATCAGAGGCACATTTCTAGGAGCACAATTCCAGTAGAAACCACATGAGTATTAGAAGAAATGTACAAATTTTTATAATAAAGACAATGTGAAACATCAACAGTAGGCATAATATTTAATAATTAAATCCTCAAATTATTTTCAATCAATGGACATGCCTTTTCAATAGTGTAGAAAACTTTTAATGAATAATCATAATACATAGCTGACAAGAGTCTGTTTCAAAGTGTGGGGTGAAAGACTAATGGCAAATTCTTGACCTTTCCCATCATGCTGTCATAAAGAGGAAATAATCTGAAACAGAGCTCTGCTGCCCAACTACACAATAGCCCTGTTGTGAGAGTCAAGTATCCTTGTCTTGTAACTGGGTGTGAGTCTCTGAATAGTGTCAGGACCTTTTAAATGTCAGAATTTTCTGGCTCTGGGCCTCTTATGTCTGGTGTACATGGAACATTGTGGTTGTATTGCAATAGATGGATAGTTGCTACTTTAAAAATTTCCAGAATCTCCCTATGATCATCGATGGCAATAGCCATGTGAAAAAAGACTAAGAGGAGTTAGGAAGTACTGAAATGGAATCAGTTGTAATTTTGGACTTTTATTAACCACACAGTATAAATATACTCAGGTCAAAACTCTATAATAGACTTCCAGTAAATATTTGAATTTTACAGGATACTTTAGGGAATATAAGTAGTGTTAAAGACATTTAAAGACATTTCTCATTTTCAGTGTGTATTTGTTCAAACTATTGGTTTCTCATTATTGGAAATGATAATAACTACAATTTAACAAATGTGATTACTTAAAAACAGATCTTTGATTTCCTGATTAAATCTGTTAATTATGCTATTTTTTCTTTCCCTTTTCTAAACAAATGTAATTCACATATATCCATGTAGTGCTTATGGATTGTTGACCTTGAGATTAAGATAATGTAAATTGGTGGCACTTGGGGCTCAGTGAGTAGCGCCGGTCCCATACACCAAGGGTGATGGGTTCAAACCCTTACCTGGCCAAACTGCAACAAAAAAATATAGCTGGGCATTGTGGTGGGTGCCTGAAGTCCCAGCTATTAGGGAGGCTGAGGCAAGAGAATCGCCTAAGCCCAAGAGCTGGAGGTTGCTGTGAGCTGTGACACCACAGCACTCTACTCAGGGTGACAAAGTGAGACTCTGTCTCTAAAAAAAAAAAAAAAATGTAAATTATATTTTCTCTTTCTTTCTTTACTTTCTTCCTTTATTCCTTTTTTTTTGTTTTGTTTTTTTGAAACAGAATCTCACTTTGTTGCCCTGGGTAGAGTGCTGTAGCACCATCATAGCACACAGCAACCTCAAACTCTTGGGTTCAAGAAATCCTTTTGCTTCAGCCTTCTAAGAAGCTGAAACTACAGGCATGCACCACCATGCCTGGCTAGCTTTTCTATTTTGTTTTGTTTTGTTTTGTAGAGGTGAGGTCTCAGTTTTACTGAGGCTGGTCTCAAACTCCTGAGTTCAAGCAGTCTACCCATCTCTAAACTAAATATTCTTTCTATAACTAATATTTGTAAGTAAAGAAAGTCCCTACAGTTGACTTGAGATATACATTTGTTTTAAGATAGGAATATTGCTTTTTACTATTAAATCTTTAACTCAGTTTTTATTAAATCATAACTATACACATTTATGGGGTACAATGTAGTGGTTGATATACAACATAGAAAGGTTAAGTCAAAATAATTAATACAACCATCAACTCATTTACTTATTTTTGTGGTACGTTTATAATATACTCTTAGTTGCTTTGAAATGTACACTTGCATTGTGTACAGTAGGTGAGATCCCACCAAATACCCTCCCTCCAGTCAGCCTCCCTTTACCCCTCGCCTCTTCTTCCTCTTTCCTCTTTCTTTCTGGACTAGCTTTCTTTGTATTTTATCATTCCTATGAATGTGTGTTTATATATTGGTTTTATAATAGTATTGAGTACATTGGATACTTTCCCCCCCATTCTTGAGATACTTTACTAAGAAGAATATGTTCCAGCTCCATCCAAGTAAACATAAAAGATGTAAAGTCTCCCTCTTTTAGGGCTGCATAGTATTCCATGACATACATATATCACAATTTGTTTATCCATTCATGGGTTGATGGGCATTTAGGCTGCTTCCACAACTTGGCTATTGTGAATTGGGCTATAATAAACATTCTGGCAGAAATTTTTTTGTTGTAAAATGTTTTTTGTTCATCTGCTTAGATGCCTAGTAATGATATTGCAGGATCAAACAATAGATCGACTTTTAGTTCCTTAAGAATTCTCCATACTTCTTTCCAAAAATGCTGTATTAGTTTGCAGTCCCACCAGCAGGGTAGAAGTGTTCTTTTCTCTCCACATCCATGCCAACAGATGTAGTTTTGGGGGTTTTGTGATGTGGGCTAATCTTACTGGAGTTAGGTGATATCTCGAAATGGTTTTGATTAAAGAGGATGAGCATTTTTTCATGTGTTTGTAGACCATGCGCCTGTCTTCTTCAGAGAATTTTCTGTTCAAGTACCTTGCCCATGAAGAAATTGGATTATCCCAGAAGTGCATTAATGTACATCGTTACTATTCAATAAAATAAAATAAAATAAAATAAAATAAAATAAAATAAATTGGATTATTTGTTCTTTTCATATTGATTAGTTTGAGTTCTTTGTAGATTCTAGTTATCAGGCCTTTGTTGGAAACATAATCTGCAGAACTCTTCTCCCATTCTGAAGGCTCCCTGTCTGCTTTACTTACAGAGCCCTTAGCTGTGCAGAAGCTTTTTAGCTTGATTAGCTCCCCTATAATATCTTTATTGTGTCCTCACAATTAATCATTCACCTTAAAACTTCAGCTGTAAAAAAAGGATGAAGAATTTGTGTCTTTTGTATTTACCTAGAACAGTTGTTCTTAACCTACAGGTTGTGACCCCTTTGTAACAATGAAAATATGTTGTAGCATTAGGAATGTTGAGAACCACTGACCTAGAAGGATCTGGAGAACATTTTCCTAAGTAAAGTATCTCAAGAACAGAACAACAAGCATCCCATGTACTTGATACTAAGTTGAAACTAATAGATTAATAATTACTGACCCACATGAGAGAAAAATACAATTAAATTCAAGAAGGGGCAGAGGGCATACAGTAAATTCCCACCTAACTGGTATCATGCACGAGTATATGGCACCCTCCCTGGGTGAAAGACTCAACAACAACTTGGAATTTTCTTTACACATGTAAACAATGTAACCTAATTGTATATACCTTCATATTATCCCAAAATTTTAAAAAAATTAAATGTCTAAAAGTTTAAAAAATTTTATGCTTCAAATTACTTTTCTTTAATATTTTAAAAATAATACTTAGTTTTCTGATTCATTCCCATTTATGTTTTTCATGATGCCAATGTATTTCTTATTCTTTAATAGATAATCCTTCTCTTTATGAAATATTTCAAACTGATTTCTATAATTCCTTGGTTTTCATCATAAAGTGTCTAGATATAGGTTTTCTTCTTGTATCTGATTTGTTCTCCATGCCCTATTTCAATTAGAGATCTATTGTTATGAATTGTGTCAAATTTGCAAAGCTTGTATTTTTCAAATATCTTCCCTCTGCATTTACTTTTTTATAGCCTTTTAAATTTCAATTTTGTTAATATTCAATTATTGTGTTAATACACATACATACTATGTCAAACTGTTTCTCGTGTCATTTTATTTATTGCATATTCTTCATTCAACTTTACATTTTTGATGTTTTTATTTATTCATACAGTAAATTATTTTAGAGAGCTCCTGTCATAGCTATGTCATTCTCTGTCATAGCTCACCTGTGTCTGTTTCTTTATTCATCTCAGCTTCAAAGTTCTTTTTCCATGTTCATTATTACGTACAATTCCTATCTCTCTGATAATATCTATGGTATTTATTTTAATTATTTGATCTTTCTTTCTGTATCTTCCATTAATTTTCATTGCATTTGTACAAGTTGAATAGTTATTTGTTTATTTACTTAGTAATGGTTCTGATTATTTCCTACCATGAACTTCTGTTCTCCTCAAACTATCAAGTATGGCACTATTCTACTGGACGGTAATTTCAAAGCTTTGGCCTACTTTGTACTTGCTGGTGAGTTCAAGTTTGTGTGTGTGTGTGTGTGTGTGTGCACATGAACATGTGTATGGGGGATACTCAAAACAGAGAATCACCCTCATGTCTGCTCTCTAACATCAGTCCCATTAATTTTCCTTGGTAACTCCTTAAACTCCCACTATAGACGCAGGTCTTTTCCAAGAGCTGATTATCATCATCATCATCATCATCATCCTTTAGCACTGTTGTGTTGTGGGTTGTGTACGGAAATAGAGCAGAAGTTAACAACACCCCTTGTTAACCTCTGCATAGAGCCTCTGATTTCCTGGTGTTGCCCTGCTTACAAAGTAGGGCAAGGATAAAGACTAACTATAAAGCTTTTCCCAAACCATTTCCCTTAGTGTGGCATGTGATCCCTTGTTCTGGTCAGAAGCTTTTTCCCTTAGCAAATCACATATGAATTTTCTCTCCTCCAGAGTTTTTTACAGGTTTTTTTTATTTAGAGGTTTATGTTCCCCAAATCCATTCACTTTTCTCTCCTTTTGATGGCTTCTTCAAGATTTCCAAGTGGGAGGGAAAAGCAACCTACGTTGGCAAGTGATCCTTTTAAATTTATTTTTCTAATTTGTTTTAAAATATGTGTCTTCCACATGAATTGTAAGCTCTGAAAAGGCAGGAAGCACATTTGATTGCTTCATTGAATATCCACTCCACTTAGTACGTTCGTGTGCACTTGGTAACTCGTGTGAAGTGAATAAATTAATCCATAAATACATATAGAATTGAAGACACAAATCTTTAAACACAGAAAATGTGTCTTGACTGAATACTAAGTCCAAATTCTATATTTCCCCAATAAAATACATGCATTTCTGCATTACAATGAGATACAGATATAAATGAGAATAACACTGGGATTCTTAATTTTTACAGAAAAATCTGATCTTTATGTGACCAAGTTGTTGGGGTTCTTCAAATCCTACTCAGCCTCATGTTCCTAGATAGGTGCTTTCTCTCTCTCTCTCTGTTTTTCTCTTTGCATTTTACTTAAAGTCAAATGAATACTGTTCATGATCGTATCTGGCTTTCTTTCTGTGTACTAGAGTGAAAGATAAGCCCTTTCCTCTTCCCCCTCCTTTATTTTTTAACCTCCCTCTTTTCTCTTTTAATGCCTACTTGGTTTCTTAGTATAGCTGCTCCATAAGACATACACATGGGATTGTGTGGTGATAAATGATTAAGTGAACAGCAGCCTCTGAGTTCCTAGATTTGGGCTGGGAGTAGCATCAGCTAAATCTTGGTGTTGCTATGAGCTGATCTGGTCCTCCTAACTAGACTTCTGTGTTCTTGAATCGGAAATAAACAATTTCACAAAATGTTAACAACAGACGAGATGATCATTATAGATCAATAAAACACATGAACATGCAATAATGCTTGTACACTGGGGAAACAAGAGCACTGTCCAAATCATATCAATGACTAATCATTCCTTTAACCTGGCTAACATGTGACTGCAACTTCCTCACCAATCATGATGTCAGACTCGTTCTCTTTTGTCATTCTTCTAGATAAAACTTCATCACAGAATTCTTTTCATTTTATAATAACACTCTACTTGATTCAACCTCAATCAATCTCACTTCCTTGATTCCTCCTCAAGAGTACTAAAACAAAAATGAGATAATCTTTCCCCTTCACTTCAGAGAGACACAAACCCAACTTGTTCAAATTTGGTGTGTTCTTTGGCTCTTTAGTAGAAGGAATTGAATAAAAGAGAGAGAAACACAAAGGAATTCAGAATAAACAACTCAAAGGAAGTCATAAGGATACTCAAAATACTTGAAATTTTTGTTGCATTCCAGCAAAATCTCTACATTCCAAAATGTGTCCCTGAAATATAATTCCTTCATGTCAGAATTTGTTTTCACAGATGGCAGATCTTGGTCCTGGTCAATGCTGCTTTGGTGGCAGAAGGGTCTTATTTAATACAGCCCCAACTTTGCCATCTACTGAAAAATAAATAAAAGTAAATTAATTAAAGGGAATATTGACCTCTGAAAAGATTCTTTGTTCCTTCTTACACATATTTATTTTAGAATACAGGGAATAATATTATGTGTATTCCTAACTTTTTGTTCCCCATGCATAAATCTGTCAATAAACAAGCTGTCTGTTTAGCTGGCACGGTCAATTTAGAAAACAAGACAAGTAGATTCCAACACAAAGCTGTGGTTTATTCTTGATTTTTGAGAAATTTGTACTTCTGTTTTCATTGTGGTTCTTAATAAGTCTGGAGATTCTCAGCATGTCCTTTTGCCTCTTTTCAAATTTCCCTGCTGTGATACAGAGAGAGCTGATGTGCGTGATGAAGAATGTCTGAGGATGATTAATGTTTAACAAAGGTTGTGAGGAAAAGTGCCGCCCAAGTTGAATGCATTATTATTATATTACATCACAATTTGCTGGGTGTTCATATCAGTACCTTACTCTTTATACAGCTATAATTGATTCAGATGTCATTTACTAAAAAGGCGGGGGAGAAAGAAGGAAAAGGAAGAGAATTCACAGCACAGCAAAGAGAAATTGCTGCAATATGAACTCTTAACACTGTGGCATTTTTTCACGGTCTGGCACTTTTTAATCTTGAGCCATAGATGGAAAAAATAAAGGAAAAAAATTAAGGCACAACTATTGTACAGTAGGCAAGGCAAGTGAGATTGCTTGGGTTGATTACTCGGAGCTCCAGAAAACAGCTACAGAATATCTAGAATATCCCAGATAGGACGATTACAGGTCTGGGTTGTGACTCAACAGCCTTCATTGTCAGATGGGTTACTTTGCAGTAACCAATTTTATGTTCCAAAACCTTTATTTTGGTCTTCGTTTAGAAATAACCTATGGCTATAGTATTTATCTCCTTTGCTGCTTAAGAACTCACAGTTGATTTTGTTTATGATAGGATAACAAGTTTACTTGGGAAATAAGAATGCGAGAAAAACTTGTGGTTATATTTATTAGCTGATTCCTCTTCACAATATTTTTACTTGGCTCATATAATTCAATCCAGTGGGTTCCCCTCTCCTCTTTTTTATTTCTCTCACTGAGGACCTGTGGATGCAGTCTATTTGAAAGAGTCTTAGAAAAAATAGCTGAAAAATAATGAAAAAAATAGCTGAAATTAAATATGTGGTATTTCTTCACAATTTCTTAAATATAGTCTCTTTCCAGAAAAGAGGTGATTCTTTCAGAATAGCTGAAATTTATAAATACACAAACACTAAAAGTAAAAGATATGTTCAGGTAACATATCTAAATGAATAGGGAAGTTAATCTGAATTTCAAAAGCGTGCAATATTTTTAAAACATTTGGGGGACAGAAATTCTGGCATGGTTCTGTAGCAACAATAAAGAAAGGTAGTTAAAAACAGCTGTGTAAAGAAAGATTTCAGGACAACATTAATGGCCTGATTTAAACAAGCATTTCTTATTATGGAATTTCATATAGGCCTTCAAAATTGAGGTTATAAAAAATATTTATCAATTTTAGTTAACATTAGTAAGAATACTACCACCCCAGTGATGTGACTGCCTCACATCAGGATTTGTATCAACTTGTTGAAACACCACATTACTCATAACGTGGTTCTTTACAACTCAAATCAATGTGATTGTTCTTTTTATTTCCTTTGTACAAATGTCATTTCGAGTAAAGTATACTCATTAAAACTCAAGATCTATACCTGAGAAAGAAAGTTATTTTAATTGATGATTCTGAGTGTTGAATGTTAACCTCTAGTCTAAAAACTGCCAACACACTAAGGAAAAGTGAATTCCAGTGGCAGCGGTTAATAGTCATATACGGATGGAGGGACATTATTATGTTCACCAACTTCTAACACTGCACCAGGGCTATATCTGGTAATACGGATCTGTGTATTACTAGCTTTTACTTTGGAATCTAAGTAAAACTGCACTAACAGTTACCTGAGTTTGGGCACATAGTGGATCATGAAGCCACCCAGTCTTACTATGAAACCAATGTATAGCATTCTTATGAAAGCTATAACCCAATTATAGCCCAAGAAGAAGGAGAAAGAGAAGAGGGAGGGGTTGGGATGGGGAGGATGGGGGAGGGAGGGTAATTGGTGGGACCACACTTACAGTGCATCTTACAAGGGCACATGTGAAATT
Source organism: Otolemur garnettii (assembly GCF_000181295.1). Taxonomy (NCBI): domain Eukaryota; kingdom Metazoa; phylum Chordata; class Mammalia; order Primates; family Galagidae; genus Otolemur; species Otolemur garnettii. The sequence continues at coordinate 381,403 of NW_003852526.1, read as the reverse complement.
TACTAGGTGTGGAGTATAAATGTCTTAACACAATAACTAAGAAAATGCCATGAAGGCTATGTTGACCAGTTTGATGAAAGCATTTCAAATTGTGTGTAAAACCAGCATATTGTACCCCATGACTGCATTAATGTACACAGCTATGATTTAATTAAAAAAAAATTTTTTTAAAAATTTAAATGGAAGAAAAAAAAAGGGAAAAAATAAAACCTGAGTTTTTCTCAAGCTTCAAAAAGAAAGAAAAAGAAATCAGCACAGAGCTTCAGAAATGCTTCATTGCTTCTTTCAGTATTGTTGGAGATATTTTTCCTCTTCCAGACACCAAATCCATAACCCCTGATTTCACAAGACTTGATCATTGCTTCCTTTCTTGGTAGCATTGTGAACTATGGGCCTTGCAACATGTATGTAGATACACATATAATTTTAAAAAATGCATGAGGCTAAGACTTTGAATGAATAAATGTAGGCTCTACTAGTTGATTATACATGGTGGGATAATCTGGTTATAAAGGATATTTTCACAAATTATGCAAGGCTCAGTCAGTTTAGGCATCTTACTTGAAGAGTTGTACATTTTACCCTACAGACTTGGATAACAGAAAACACATTTAAAGTTATAAACATAACCCATAACTTTAAAGAATGTAAGGAAGACATAATGGAAGTGAAACAATGTAATATCCCTGCTAGTCACAGATAAGTGTTACTCTCCCAGCCAGAGATAACTTTTATTATGTTTTTATATATGCATACATACATAAATATTCTAACAGTTTCCTGTGCCTTAGTCTTATATAAATTATTTTATTTTAAAAAGCTTAAATCTTTAACATTTTCTGCACATGAATTGCTACAAAACAATTTTCATAGTAAAATACATATTATTTTAATTATCTTTGAATGTTAGCTTAGATGAGTGCAAATTTATTTAAACAAATATTTTCTTATTTATGTTCTGCTTATTCTTGGAGTTTTCAATTTATTTACCATATGTTTATTAACATGTAATTATTAAGTAATGGATTTAATATTATAATTAACATTGACACTGAGAAATGTTATTCACAAGTGTTGACTATATGGCCCTCAGTAGAGTGCTGTGGTATCACAGCTCACAGCAACCTCAAACTCTTGGGCTTAAGTGATTCTCTTGCCTCAGCCTCCCAAGTAGCTGGGACTACAGGTGCCCGCCACAATGTCTGGCTAATTTTGTTGTTGTTATTGTTGCAGCTGTCATTGTTGTTTGGCAGGCCTGGGCTGGATTGGAACCCACAAGCTCCAGTGTATGTGGCTGACACCACAGTCGCTGAGCTACAGGAGCCGAGCCAACACAAAGGTTTATTTCTTATAAAAAAAGGGAAATTTAATTTTTCATTCTTGTATACAAATACTTTTAGACCCATGTTAAGCCTTTACTTATGTTACTTGTTACAGATTCTTTTCCTGATGTTTTTCCCATTTAATATAGTCTTTCTTCATAGAGTTTTTTTTTAATTTTATATCACCACTGACTATTAAGCATATTATTTCCTCCTTTACAATTATATAGCTATTTACATACATGGGCTTTTCAGCATATATACATATTATTTTCCATATTAAATATTTAATACAGATGGGTTTTGCTTTGGGATGAAATATTAAATAAACAACTACCCTTTACCCACTGGAAAGAAATTTATAGTGTATGCCTCAATATACTCCTAAATTTAAGTTTAATATGGTTATTCTATACCATATAATGTGGTGATTGTGTCTGTTGATTCAGTTAACATAAACCTATAACCTATTTTATTATGATAAATTCATAATTTTATTTCCATCACATTTCATACTTGAATCACTATATTTATTTCTAGATAAACTTAAAAATCATTAGTTTTCCAGTTCTACAATATAGTAAGGATGTTCATTACAAAGCTCATAGACTAATAGTCTAATATGAGAAGTAATGCATCTTAGACAACAATGAGTATTCTCATCTAGAAACTTGCTACTCCATTACATTTATAGGAATTATTTTGTTCAATATTTAAATTTCTGTTTTCTTTATATAGCACATATATAGGTGTGACTTATTATTTTGGGAAACTTTTGCTAGTGAGATTATTTGTTATCATCTTGTATTATTTCTATTTTAGGAAAGTTATATATATATATGTTTTTTGTTTGTTTTTTGGGGTTTTTTTGGTGAGACAGAGTCTTACTTTGTCACCCTCTATAGAGTACTGTGACATCATAGCTCACAGCAACCTCAAACTCTTGGGCTAATGCGATCCTCTTGCCTCAGTTTCTCATTTATTTTAGGTTTTTTTTTTATTAGAGACCAGGTCTTGCTCTTGCTTGGGCTGGTCTCAAACTCCTGAGCTCAAGCAATCCACCTGCCCTGGCCTCTCAGAGTGCTAGGATTACAGGTGTGAGCCACCGTGCCTGGCCATCTATTTTGAAATTGGTTAATTTTTTAATTTTCTTTCTTGAGCAGGTTAGGTTGGCAATTATATAAAATGTTTTCCCTTGTTTTTCAATAATTATTTTTGTTATTTTATGTTCTGTGTCATTGATTTAAGATAACAAAAAGCATCCTAAGTCTTGTTCTTGATTTTTAATAGAAATGCTTTTATCCATGGAATATTTTAAAGTTAACCATGCCTACTGCTTTTGCCATAATATAATTTCTATCTTATTATGTTGGAGAAATAGCCTGTTCTGGTTTTATTGCTTTGCCAGGAATGAATGTTGAATTTTATTAAATCCATCTTTATCTTATTTTAATCTAATTATCAGGTAATGAATTTCTCTAATTGACTTATCCTTGAATTTTAGGAATAAACTATGGTTGATCCTGATATATTTAATTTTTGTACATGATGCTTATTTTAATTCACAAATATGCAAAGTTAAATATGTGTTTTTAATGCTATCCTTTGCAGGTTTGTAAGAAATCTGCTGAGGTCAAAAATGCAAGGAGAAATCTTTTTTCATGTTCTGTGTGCTGAAGCAATTCTAATCATGTAAGCTTACTCTGTTTTCTAAAAATATTGTAAAAATGTCATGTAAGATGATTTGGACCCAGTCTCATTTTGGATGTATTAAAGATGATTGGCTATTTCCTTGCTTGTTATTTTTACCTAGTTAATGACATATTTAATTTTTATTTTTTAACTTATTTAGCTTTGGTCAATTATATTTTCTTACAATAGACCATATTTTTTATGATTTTTAAACTTATAATCATGCCATAAACCCTTGACATAATTCCTGTTTGTTTTTACGATGTATTTGATCTATACAGCTATACTCACGTTGTTCATTCACCTGACCATGTGCTTGTAATTTTTCTTTTAACTTATTCTTGATTTCCTTGTAAGAAATATGCCTAATATTTTCAGTCTTTTTTTTTTTTTTTTTTTT
>NW_003852526.1:366226-377942 GCF_000181295.1 Otolemur garnettii | reverse complement strand
CTCCAACTCCTGGGCTCAAGCGAGTCTCCTGCCTCAGCCTCTCAAGTAGCTGGGACCACAGGCACCCGCCACAATGCCTGGCTATTTTTTGGTTGCAGCCGTCATTGTTGTTTGGCGGGTCCAGGCTGGATTCGAACCCTCCACCTTAGGTGTATGTGGCTGGCACCTTAGCCGTTTGAGCCACAGTTGCCGAGCCTATTTTCAGTCTTTAGAAGAATTTCTTTTCTGGATTTGTCGTGTGAGTTTTTTCCTAAATCACCTATATTATGTTTATTGTTGTAATTATTCTACATTATTTTGGGTTTTGTTTTTTACCATGCATTCTCTTCGTTATTTGGTTGCATGTTTTCCTCCAGTCTTCTAGGTTCTTTGTCTGGGCTACAAATTAAATTGACATAAGACAGATTTACAAGAGAAAAAAATATATTTAATCACAGATGTATGTACTGGAATCTTGCAAAATATAACTCAAAGAAGGCTGATAATTGAAGCTTATATAACTTCAGAAAGGAAGCTTATTGAGTTACAGAAAGGAATAGGGCTTGGGGGCTTTTTAGGAAGAAGAGACAAATCATGGTAAGATGAGGGAGAAAATGTGTGGTGAATAAAGGTTGGGTTGCTATGCCGATAAGATGTCTCTGGGGCGATAAAATTTCTCTGGGGCCAATCCTCCTCCTCAGACAGATGTTTTACCAATGCAGATTGCCTTTATAGATGTCCCTTCACAAGCCCCCAAGCACTTTTCCTTTCTGTGATTTTTCAGAATAACCTGATCAAAATATGTCCAGACAAGTGTAGTTTGGGGTGACCTATCTGGTCTGCTACAATTACATTTGGGGATGGTATGTCCTGAGCCTCAAGATTGTCATTTGTTTTATTAATAATGGTGGTGTGATTAGTTACAGATACTCTTGTACATGTTAATTTATAACTTAACTATTTATGATAGATATAATGAATATACTAGTCAATTTCTATTAAAATATCCTATAAAATAGCATTTATTTGAGGGATGCAAGATAGTAACAGGAAGTAATTTATTATCATAACAAATTACAAAGGGGAGGAGAAGGTATTTACATGTATAATATACACTTTCAAAATCATCTAGCAAAATACAGCCCTTATTAAGTTGACATGGATATCATTCAATTTTTAATAACTTCATGATATTATGTATTATAATTATGCTGCATTTTCTCCTACTCTTGATTATAATAACAAACATTTAAGTAAAACAAAATCAAAAGAAAACCATGTAAATATAGCCAAATAATAAAAGGCCATTCACAAAAGGCATATTAGTATAAAAATTTCTAAAGTTACATTAAATTTCAGGAAGAAGAGAAGATGCTTTTTATCTTCTTATCAACACTGTGTTTCAACATTGTTTGGCAGTTTTAGGTAATAAAATTAGATTAAAAATTAAATAACAAATATATCATAAAAGAGGAGTCATAATTATCCATATTCGGAGATAATATAATGACAGACATAATAAACCATTGTATTATTAATAAGTTAGAGGTAAAGTTACTACATGGAAGAACTCTTTTTCTATACTAACCATTAGAATTTAGGAAAATAAAATCTCACTCACAATAGTGTCCCGAACTATAAACCACTTAGAAGCCTTTAAAAAGAAAAGGATGGCATTTATATGAGAAGCAATGTGAAATGTCACGATAAGATATAAAACAAGATCTAAACCAATGGAAAGAGTTTACATAGTCCTCTATAAAAAAATGATTAGATAATTTTTAACTGATTTATTATATGTCATATTGTCTTATAGGCAATCAGTTAAGTCTATATAATTGTCCTGCAGTTACTTTTCTATGTAATGTATGTGGGAAAGCTTTTTGGCAAAATGGCATTATTTCTGTAAAGGGCAAGTATGTAAGAAGCTATTAATATTTGAAAGCAAATACTGACCATTTTAATAAATAAATGAATTAATTAATAATATGGCATCCTTAAGATAGTAGGAATTTGTACCTATTTGCAAAAAAATGCTAAAAAAGGGCTCGGTGCCTATGGCTCAACAGGCTAAGGCGCCAGCCACATACACCTGAGCTGGCGGGTTCAAATCCCCAGCCCGGGCCCTCCAAACAACAATGACGGCTGCAACCAAAAAATGGCCAGGCGTTGTGGCGGGTGCCTGTGGTCCCAGCTACTTGGGAGGCTGAGGCAGGAGAATCGCTTGAGCCCAGGAGTTGGAGGTTGCTGTGAGCTGTGATGCCATAGCACTCTACCCAGGGCAACAGCTTGAGGCTCTGTCTCAAAAAAAAAAAATAAAAAAATGCTGAAAAAGTATAGAAGGATGAACTACCAGCAGTTAACATTGGACACTTTCTTACCGTAAGAAGGGAGAAATAGAAAGGAAAGAAAATCATTTTAAAAAATTATTTTTTGAGGAATATTTTTGTGGAATATGTTTTCAGGCTTACTGAAGGTTTTGCTTTCTTGTTACCATTATCACTTAATCAACCTTGTACATTTGGGTCCCATGCTGCTACATTTCGATCTGATTTCTTCCTATGAGTAATAACATCATCATGGAAAATAATTCTCAATTTCCCTGGTTCAATCTGTCAAAGTTCAAGCTTTACTTGCATGCAGTTTTCTGCTTCAATTGCACAAAAATAATCATCTCTATTACTGTTCCTATAGCTATTTCTGTTACAATTTGCTGTTTCATGAATGTGCAAAATACCAAAGAAAGCTAGAGTTTGTACTGGTCTCTTTTTGAGAACAAGTTCTACAAAGGATTTTGTGATTATAATTCCCATTCCATAAAGCAAAATCCCAAAATGCAATATATCATATTTCTCAACAAAAGGTGGTGTTTTCTGCTTCCTGACTTCTGGAGTTGAAGTTTATGAATAGTAAAAGTTTAAGCTGATGTTATCCTGAATCCATCATTCCTTCTGGATATTAGGAAACTTTCTCAGCTTGGGGCTCTTGTCGTGGCCCCAGGAGTTTCAGCTTCTACCTAATCATCAGTTTGGGAAAATTGAAAATCAATGCCAATCTTATATCTCACCTAATTTTTATCATGAATCTCAGAAATTTTCTCCTATGCCATTTCAGCACTATTATTTGGAAAATATAGACACTAGGAACATCCAATCACATAACCTTATTTCTGAATGGTATCAAAATCTCAAGTAGCTCCTTTATTTTCTCCTTGATCTGTTTCTTTATTTTCTCATCTTTAATTTTTAATAATAAGTTTATTTTACCAATTATTTTATTTTTTCATCATTGAAAAAAATCGTCAGTTTTATGAAGTATAATTGACAAATCTCAATACATACTTTCACTGTACAAGAAGTTCTCATCTATATATGTTGTGAAATTATTACCACAGGCAGGCGATGTCCATCACCACACACAGTTACCATTTCTGCATGTGTGGTAAGAAAGCTTACCATCTCTTTTCTTAGCAAATTTTGAGAGAGTACACATCATTATAAACTATATCGTGCTATACATTAAATCTACAAAAGTATTTACCCTGGAACACTGAAACTTTGCCACCTTTGACTAATATCTCTGCATGTTTCCTGGTCACTACGCCCTGGAAATCATCATTCCTCTCTCTCCTTCCATGAATTCAGCATTGTACTATTCCACATATAAGAAAGATCATGCAGTAATTCTCTACCTTTGTCGGGTTTATTTCAATTAAGATAGCATCCTACAGTTTCCTTTGGTTGCAAATGGTAAGATTTCCTTTTTATTAAACTAGAACATATTCCATTTATACACACACACACAGAGGTGTGCCTGGTTTTATAGAGTTCTGGTTTATTGTACTTCTCAGATACATGAATTTTCCAAAGATGGAAGGTTTGGGACAGCCCTTCACCAAATGTCTATCAGAGCCGTTTGTCCAATAGAATGAGCTCACTTCATGTCTCTGTGTCACATTTCAGTAGTTCTCACATTACTTCAAATGTTTTTTGTTAGTATGAGATCTGTTATGGTGATTTATGATCAGAAATTTTGATATCACTATTGTAATTATGTTGGGTTGCTCCACCACACTCACATACGATAGCAAACTTAACCGATAGATACTGTGTGTGCTCTGATTGCTCCACTGACTGGTTGTTTTCCTCTTTCCCTCCCCTTCAGGAGACCACCCTATTCCCAGAGACACAACAATGTTAAAATTAATCCGATAATAATGCTACAGTGGTCTCTATGGGTCCAAGTAAAAGGAAGGGTCGCACATCTCTCATTTGAAATCTAAAGCTTAGTGAGGAAGGCATGTCAAAAGCTGGGCCTCCAAACAGTCAAGCTGTGAATCCAAAAGAAAGTTCTTGAAGAAAATTAAAAATGCTACTCCAGTGAACACACAAGTGATAAAACAACAACATCCAGCCTTATTATTAATATGGAGGAAGTTTAAATGGTCTAGATAAAAGAAAAAAACAGCCACAACATTTCCTTAAACCAGAGCCTAACCCAGAGGGAAAAAAGCCTTAACCCTCTTTGACTCTATGAAGTTCAGAGAAGTGAGAGATCCAGAGTAGAAAGTTTACAGCTAGCAGAGGATGACAGTTCATGAAATTTCAGGAAAGATGCTACCTCCATAACATAAAAGTTCAAGGTAAAGCAGCAAGATAATGCTAATATAAAAACCGCAATAAGCTACCCAGAGATCTAACTAGGATAATTGATGAAAGTGTCTACACTAAACAATAGATTGTCAATGTAGACAGAATAGCCTTCTCTTGGAAGAAGACAGCATTTTGTTCTTTCATAGCTAGAGAGGAAATGTCAATGCCTAGAATGAAAGCTTCGAAGTTCAGGCTGCCTCTCGTAGTTAGGAGTTAGTGCCTGGTGAAGTTGAAGCCAATGCTCATTTATCCTTCTGAGAATCCTAACGCTCTTAGAAATTATGCTAAATCTACTCTGCCTGTGCTCTATAAACAACAAAGCCAGGATGACAGTGCATGTTTCAGGATGGCGCAACAAAGATTTTAAGCCCACAGTTTAGATCTACTGCTTGGGGTAGGGGTGGAGATTTATTTCATAATATTACTCCTCACTGACAGTGCATCTAGTCACCCACAAGCTCTGAAGGAGATGGACAAAAATATTAGCATAATGTTCATACCTGTTACATACAACATCCACTCAGGGGCCCATGGATCAAAAAATATTTTTCTCTTTCAAGTGTTATTATTTAAGAAATGTATTTGCTAAGACTGTAGCAGTAGCAATTCCTCTGATGGATGGAGCAAAGTAAACTGAAAACCTTACAGAAAACATTTACTGTTTTAGATGCCATTCAGAACATTTATAGTCCATGGAGGAAGCCAGAATATTAATCTTAACAAGAGTTTTAAAGAAGTGGATATCAACTCTCTCAAGGATGACTTTGAAGGGGTCAATAATTTAGTGGAGGAAATAACTGTAGATGTGGTGGAAATGGCAAGAGAACTAGAATTAAAAGTGAAAATCTGACTGAATTGCCGCAATCCCATGATAAATCTTGAACAGGTGAAAAGTTGCTTTTTATGGATGAGTAAAGAAAAAGTGTTTTGGGGGGATGCAATGTACCCCTGTGGATGATGCTGTGAACATTGTTGAAATGACACAAAAGTATTTGGAATATCATATATATTTAATTGGTTCGAGAAAATTGAGTACAATTTTACTGTGGGTAAAATGTTACCAAAGAGCATAGTAAGCTGCTCTGCTTACAATAAATCTCTATTTATTGTTTGTGTATCTATTATAGGTTTTATGTTTCTGATTACCGTGAGTTTTACCTAAAACACCTTGTAGTTATAGCAGTTTATTTTAAAGAGAAAACTACTTGACATTAATAGTAAAAAGTATACTATTACTATTTCTCTTAAATATTATGTTATAGTTGTAACAATTACATCTTTTTATATTCTGTAGCTATTAACAAATTATCGTGCTCTAGTTATCTTTAATACTTTTGTCTTTTAACTTTTTCACTAAATTTAAAAATAATATATGTACCAGTATTGCAGAATTAAAATACTCTGGACTCTAGTTTTTATAATATTGACTATATACTTACCTTTATCAGTGAATTTTGTACTTATTTGAATAAGATTTCTATCTCTTCCTCTTTCTCTGCTCCTTCTGCTATTTACGTATGTGTGTTTTGGTTTACGTCATGTGCCGTAAGTCAGGTAGCTCTCTTCTCTCATTTTCATGTCCCCCTTTTTTGTTCCCCTACCTGAATAATTTCAAATGATCTTTCTTTCAGTTGGCTAATCTTTCTTCTGCATAAAGGGGTTTGCTGTTCTAGCTCTGCATTGAATTTTTCAGTTCAGTCATGGTATTCTTTAGTTTCTGGATTGCTTTTTGGTTCTTTTTGATGTTTTCTTTTTTTATTGAGACAGAGTCTTACCTTGTCAACCTCAGTAGAGTACTGTAATGTCACAGCTCACAGAAACCTCAAACTCTTTGGCATAAGCGATTCTCTAGCCTCAGTCTCCCAAGTAGCTCGGACTACAGCTGCCTGCCACAACACTGGGATTTTTTGTTTGTTTGTTCCTTTAGCAGGGCTGGGCTGAGTTCAAATCTACCAGCTGTGCAGCATGTGGCTGGCACCCTAACCATCGCCCAGCCGATGGTTTCTATTTTTAAAAATAGAATTATTTTCCTAATTTTGTTTCATTTTCTATCTACATTCTCTTCTAGTCCCTGTTAAGTATTTCATGGATCTCCATGTCTTTACAGTTAGTTACGGAAGCTTTTTCAGTTTTCTTTCTTGGTGTCGGATTTGCCTGACTTGTTATGATCTAAAGACTGTATTTGTGTCTGTGCATCTGAAGAAGCAGTATCTAGCCTGGCACAGTGGCTCATGCCTATAATCCTAACACTCTGGGAGGCCAAGGCAGGTGGATCACTTGAACTCAAGAGACCTCCAAGAACTGGTCTCTAAAAATAGCTAGATGTTGTGGTGGTACCTGTAGTCCCACCTATTTAGGAGGCTGAGATAAGAGGATCTCTTGAGCCCAAGAGTGGGAGGTCGCTATGAGCTAAGATTCCATGGCACTTTACCAAGGGTAACAAAGTGAGACTCTGTTCTCAAAAAAAAAAAGAAAGAAAAAAAAAAAGAAAAAAAAGAAGCAGTATCTATTTCAATACTGACAAACTTGTTTTTGCACTTGAAAACATCTTCTAGCTCATGAGACTTTTTCCAGGATCACAGTCAAGTTGAAATGAAGCTGGAAGCTGTATTGGGATAGCTCTGACATTCAGTCCATGATTAGCAGTCTTGTTACTGGAGCCTATAGGGTCCTGGCTCCCACCGAGGGTCAGAACTACCTCCAAACAACAGAAGACCAAGGCTAGAGCAGTGTCATGGAACTGTTTCATGGACCACAATTCAGTCCAGTGTATGCAGGCCTTGTTACCAGGGACACACAGGCATGGCTTCTCCCAGTGGAAGTGGCTGACGCCAGCACCATTGACAAATGGGACCCTAGTTAAGTCCACAGGGGTACAGGGCTACTGCTGGTACATGGCCAGTACCATTATTTGTTGACCTGCCAGCTGCCAGTGAGCCTGGCTTCTCAAAGAGGCAGTTTTGGGGCTTGGGCCTAACCAGTATTGTGTAACCTATTACCTGTATCCCCAAAGTCTCACAGACATAACTTCGTCCATGGATACTGCCAAATTTTTGTTTTTGTGGCATGATAGTCTTGAGACCTCCTCTTATGCTAACCTGCTAATATAACTCTTGTTATTTTCTTTTAAAATTTTCATTCTACTCAATCTAGGTTTACTTTTTAAGCCTCCATTTTAAAATTTTTCTTTGCATCTCTTGCCCTTTGCACAATTTACAATGTACCAGATAATCTAACCCATCTTCAGTGAAATAATTATATCTGAATATATAATACATCCATGAACTTTGAATCAGAGTCTTAATTACTCGACTCTTAACTGAATTTAGGTCTTAAATTGGTAAATCAGTTATGAATTGTCTGAATGCAATTGAATAGCAGATGTGGTAGATGACAATACTGTTCAAAATATTCACTGCCTCCCCCTCGTCAGACAATTACAATTTCCTGCTCCTCTGATATCAAATTTGCCCATGGAATTTGTTTTGTCTTACAAAATGCAAATAAAAGTAACTTGTTTCACTTAATGGAAAAATCTTTAAGAGTCCTATTTTCTTTCATTCTGCTACATTAGTGTAGACCTACAAGAACATGCACAATGAACAAGAAAGAAACATTGGTTCATTGTATGACTCTTAAGATTTAAGAGTTGTTTGCTACTGTAGTAACCTTAACTGAAATAGTAGCCATATTATCCAAAAAGTACTTTGATATGTATTACAATGCTGAATTTGAAAATCATCAAAATCTTTTATCATACTTTTATTTTAACAGGATTCAAGAAGTGCATAAATTAATGATTAAAGCCAGACAGATTATAACATATCATCATTTCTGAAGGATTGAATGAATGACTCATAAGTAAAAATGTAACTCTTATTAGAATTGGAGTTTAGTTTGTTTGTTTGTTTTTGAGACAGAGTCTCCCTTTGTCACCTTTAGTTACTCTGGCATCATAGCTCACAGCAACCTCCAACTCTTACACTCAAGCAATTCTCTTGCCTCAGTCTCCCAAGTAGTGGTTACTACAGGTGCCCACCACAATTCCTGGCTATTTTTAAGAGATGAGGTCTCACTCTGGCTCAGGCTGATCTCAAACCTGTGTGCTGAGGCCATCCACTCACCTCGGCCTCCCAGAGTGCTGAGATTACAAGCATGAGCCACCTCACCTGGCTTGGGAATTGAGTATTTTAAAGACCTTCATTAAATATTAAAGTAGTAGGCTTCATACTCCAATTTTTTTTTCACTTACAATCTTGGTAAATGGTTTGTCTCATGAGTTCCTTAGGGATCTCTCTCTCGGGGTGCCGTTTGTACCTATACACTGAAATTAATGTGTTCTATCTGCCCAAATAATTTATCTTAAAGTACATCCAATATATCTTAGATTATGTTTTAATAGTATGAACAAAAACTAATCACTTTGTGTGTAGACAAGCTCTCCAAACACTGGCTAAGAAATTCAAATGCATTATCTCATTTTTATAGCAAATCTATTAGGTCATTTGGAATTATTTTTTGACTATTACCTCTCAACTCCAAATGCAAACTGCCTGGCCAGATTCCTTTGCTTATAGCTTTCTATTAGGTTCTGAAAATAGGAGACACTAAAAGAATATTGGAAAACAATAAAGGGGAAAAGAGATTTTCTTTAATATGTTGGTTTGTTCTTCCTCTTTTTATGATGTGTTAGTAGTTGCTGTTGATTCCAGCATCCAGATTCTTTCAACACTCAGAGAAACAACCTCATTGCACCATCTAACTGGTTATATCAACATCTGGATAGTGTGCCCTACTAAGAAGTTGGAATCATTCTTCGCTCATCCTGGTCCTTTCCATATTCTCGTACTACCAAGTCTTTCATTTTCTTCCTGTTTTATTAAACTATGACATACAATAAAGTGGGAAGGTGTATATAGAAAATGAGCTTGGAGCCCACTGAATTTCAAAAATGTGAATGCTTATGTAATCAGCATCAACATAAAAGGATATAACCTTACTGATAATCCTGAATGTCACTATTTTCTTCCAGCTACCGTATTCCACCAAGGACAGCAACTACCTTGATATTTAACAGTATAGATTGATTTTTCTTATTTTTGTACTTTATAAAAATGAATCATTGCATCAGTCCTGATATGTTTTGTTTCAAGCAGAGAAGTAAAACCAGTGTTTGTGTATGTCTGTCTGTGTGTGCCAGTGTGTGTGTACATGTCTGTGTGTGCCTGTGTGTGTGTATGTATGTCTGTGTGCTGGTGTGTGTGTACGTCTGTCTGTGTGTGCCAGTGTGTGTGTATATATGTCTGTGTGTGCCTGTGTGTGTGTATGTCTGTCTGTGTGTGCCTGTGTGTGTGTATATATGTCTGTGTGTGCCTGTGTGTGTGTATGTATGTCTGTGTGTGCCTGTGTGTGTATATGTCTGTCTGTGTGTGCCGATGTGTGTGTATGTCTGTCTGTGTGTGCCAGTGTGTGTGTACATATGTCTGTGTGTGCCTGTGTGTGTGTATGTATGTCTGTGTGTGCTGGTGTGTGTGTACGTCTGTCTGTATGTGCTGCAGTGTGTGTATGTCTGTCTGTGTGTGCCTGTGTGTATATATGTATGTCTCTGTATGTGTACATATGTCTGTGTATGCCAATGTGTGTGTATGTGTCTCTGTGTGTGCCTGTGTGTGTGTATGTATGTCTGTGTGTGCAAGTGATTTATTGCAAAAAAATCACTGACCTAAGTGTGGACTCTGGCTAGGTGTGTGTGAAGTCCTCTGGTGAAGATGTTATAAAGGGCAAACTTGCTGAAATGTCAGTCCATAGGCAGAATATCCTCAGGAAAGCCTCAGTTCCATTCTCAACCACATTGCACTGATTGAAGCAGGCCCATCCAGATTATCCAGGAAACCTTCCTCTTACTTAAAGTCAACTATGATGGACTTTAATCACACGTATAAAATACCTTCACAGTAACAACTATATTATTAGTGTTTGATTGAGTGCTGGGGACTATAGCCTAGCTAAACTGACACATAAAACCAATCATCCTAGTCCTGTCCTGGCTTCTTTTGCTCAATGTTGTATTTGTATAATTTATTTCTTTTGCTATGTTTTCTTATGCTTCATTTAATCTCATAACTGTAAAATATTTTATTGTGGAACTATAGCACAATTTGTTCTTCTATCCTATTGCTATTGGGCATTTGGGTAGGTTCCAGTTTAACAATGCCATGAATTCTGCTGTTGGGAAAAATTTATTGCATGCATTTTGGTAAACAGCTATACAACCGTCGGCTGGAATGAACCTTGGAATGTAGTTGCTAAGACATAGGTTCTATAAACATTCAACTATTTTACAAAGTGCTGGTGTCAATTTATATGCCCAATAAGTGTTTCATATTCTCACCAACATTTTGTATTTTACACACATTTTGTAGCCATCTTGGGGGGGGCTGTGTTTGTGTGTTTCTCCTTTCAGTTACAATTTATAATTCATGTATCACTAATGAAGTTAGTGATATTTTGGCAATTGGCATGTTCCATTTTTAAATTGTCTGTGAGAGCCTTTGGCCGATTTTTTCTATTGAGCTTGCCCCTAGGTTTTCTTATTTAATAGTAGTAGTTTTCATACTTTCTGGAAATGAGATTTTTGTCAAACACATCCTATCTAACTAGCTAACTAGCTAGCTTGTTACATAACATTCACCTAACCATCATCTATCTGTCCATCTACCTACAGTAAATATTAATATATTTCGTCTTTCTATGGGTTACATTTTTACTTTCCATTGAGGAAACAGAGGTCAATATTTTCAATTTAAATTAGTAAATTACTTTGTCTTTTATGGTTAGTGTCATGCTTAAGAATTTTTTGCCTATATCAAGGTCATAGAGATGTTCTCCTCTAAAAAAAAATAATAAACTTTATAATTTAAATTCCCAACCAGCAGCTTCACTTCTGCAGGCTTTATCAATATGTGACAACTCAAGCAACAGCCAGGAGAAATTCTTTATGACAGATATAATTGCTGCTTATCAGAGGCTGTGTTCTCGACCTCCAAAAGGATTTGAAAAATACTTTCCTAATGGAAAAAAAAAAA